>NC_080027.1:129173062-129479833 GCF_030020395.1 Manis pentadactyla | reverse complement strand
TGAATCTGAAAAACAAACAATCAGTCAAATGGATTCTGTCTGTGCCCCCAAGACAGTCAGTAGTAAATAGACCTCTCTGGCCACCGTGAATGCTTTTTGTTTTTTATCAGCAGTGCCCAGCCATAGATTTAGTGGTGCAGCAACATCCTTCTCATTTTCTCTCAACTCAACAACTGAATTTCTATAATAATATGGGACAGGGCCTTTAAAATCACTGGGATTATGATGTCCACGAATGTAAAGAAGTATTAACCAGGTAAAGAGGGAAGTTTGGACACTCAAACAAACACTTCACTCCACAACACACTCTTCTCTCCCAACTGCTCCTGTCTACAAATCGGTGTTACTTTTATTTGTCCCTCCTTCCTTTCGGGTTTATCACGCCGATATCCCTCAAACATGGTGGTGAGCAAGCACCAAGTTTACTTTTCTGTCGACAAATGTCAAAGAGGAACGATACTTGTGGTCTTCAGGGAGCACTTAGACAATGAATGTGGCTAAATACAGTCAGCAAGTGAGAAGGAGATAAAAGAGGAGAGAGGACAGAGACACGGGTACAAGTCCCTGCACCACAATTTCCTGGTTTTGTAGGTACACTTCTGACTCGACCTGCAAGTGTCTCAGTGAACCCAGTGCTCTCATTACGTCCTAGTTACCTTGCAAGATTTTTGTAAGCATAACGTAGGGAAGGGACATAGACTGTGTTGTTAACTGTTCTGCATACATGGACAGATTTTCAGATAAAAAGATGACTGATTGATTGAATGATAGATAGATAGACAGGCAGATAGATAAATATAGGTAAATATCGATTAACACAAAGTTTTGCTCATAACCAGGAGTGCAATGGTGAAAGCACACAGCGAAACTACAGACAAAAGAGAAGACAGAAATCCAGTTTAAAAAGTGCAGTAGGCATCCGTAAGAAGAAAACAAATCCTACCATTTGCAACAACGTGGATGGAGCTAGAGGGTACTGTGCTCAGTGAAATAGGCCAGGCAAAGAAAGATAAGTACCAAATGATTTCACTCATGTGTGGAGTATAAATCAAAGAAAAACTGAAGGAAATAAACAAAAGCAGACTCACAGAAGCCGAGAGTCAACTAACAGTTACCAAAGGGAAAGGCACTGAGCATGGTGGGTGAGTAGGGAGGGATAAGGGCGGGCAGAAAGAAAGGGGGCACTGGGATTAGCATTTATACTGTGTGGGGTGGTGTGAGCATGGGGAGGGCTGTGCAACACAGAGAGGAGAAGTAGTGTTTCTACAGCATCTTACTACATGCATATGGACAGCGACTGTAAAGGGCTGTGTGTTTGGAGACAAGGTGAAGTGGTCTACAGCATCCAACTACGCTGACGGACAGCGTCTGTAATGCGGCTTTTGGGGGAGACATGGTGTACTTGGTGATCATAATGATCTTCACGTGATTATAGATTAGAGATAACAAAAAATTTTTTTGTAAGTACAATAAGGACACTGCTCTCAATTGTCAGGAGACAAGGACAGACTCTGAATGCTAAAATCAAAAGACACAGGGTTAGAGGAAGGGATGGAAACTCAAGAACACCTACATGCTCCTTTACTGGAGACTCACTTGAGATCCAAGGACACAGATAAACTACAAGCTGAAGGGGTGGGGACAGGTAACCTACACAAGTGAAAATGAGAAACAAACAAACAAATGGATTCTGTTTGAGTACCCAGAGACAGTCAGTAAAAAATAGCCTTATCTAGCCACCGTGAATTCTTTTTGTTTGGTTTCAGCAGTGCCCAGCCATAGATTTAGTGGTACAGCAACGTCCTTCTCACTTTTTATAACCTCAAAAACTGAATTGCTGTAATAATCTGCATCTGGTCTTTGGAAATTAGTTGGTTTTATAATGTTGAATGTAAAGAAGTACTAACCACCTAAAGAGGGAAGTTTGGACACTCAAACAAACACGCAACTCCACAACACTCTCATTGCTCCCAAATGCTCCTGTCTAGAAATACGTGTTCCTTTTTATTTGTCACTCCTCCTATCAGCGGTGCTCCCGCCGATGTCCCTCAAACTTGGTGGTGAGCAAAGCACCATGTCTACATTTCTGTCTTTAACAAACCCAGAGGAGGGATACTTGTGGTCTTCAGGGAGCACTTAGTAATTGAATGTGGCTAAATACAGTCACGAAGCGAGAAGGAGTTTAAAGAGGACAGAGGACAGAGATATGGGTGCAAGTCCCTGAAACACCATTTACTGGTTTTGTAAGCACACGTGGCTGACTCGACCTGCAAGTGTCTCAATGAACTCAGTATTCTCCCTACGGCCTAGTCACCTTGCAAGATTTTTGGAAGCATAATGTAGGGAAGTGACATAGGCGATGTTGTTAACTGTTCTGTACATAAGGATAGATAGGCCGAAAAAAAGATGATTGATTCATAGGTAGATAGAGATAGATAGATAGATGGTAGATGATAGATAGATACATAGATAGAAGAGAGACATGAGAGATAGACGATAAGTAGATAGATAGATAGAAAGATAGATAGATAGAAAGAAAGATAGAAGGATACATTGATAGATAGATAGATGATAGACAGAAAGATAGATGATAGATAAATAGAGAGATAGAATGAAAGATGGAAGGATGGATAGATAGACAGACAGATAGATAGATAGATACAGACACATATCAGTTAAAACAAAGCTATTGATAATAACCAGGAGCTCAATGCTGAAAGCACACAGCGAAACTACAACCAGAAAGTTAGAATGAAGTCCAGTTTAAAAAGTGCAGTTAGCAGAAATAAGAAGAAAACAAATGGCACCATTTGCAATGACGTGGATGGAGCAAGACGGTAGTATGCTCAGTGAAATAAGCGAGGCGGAGAAAGACAAGTACCAAATGATTTCCCTCGTGTCGAGTATAACAACAAAGAAACCCTGAAGGAAAAAAACAGCAGCAGACACACAGAACCCGAAAGTGGACTAAAAGTTACGAAAGGGAAAGGGACTTGGCAGGTGGTTGGGAAGGGAGGGATAAGGGCGGGGATTAAGAAATGGGAGATTAGGATAAGCATGTATAATGAGTGGGTTCATGGGGGCATGGGGAGGGCTGTACAACACAGAGAAGACAAGTAGAGATTCTACAGCAACTTACTACACGCTGATGGACAGCGACCGTAACAGGGTGTGTGAGGGTGGACTTGTTGAAGGGTTCTACAGCACTCAACTAAGCGGAAGGGCAGCATGTTTAATGGTTCTTGGTGGTGAATTGGTGAAGGAGGAGCCTCGTAAAAACAATGTTCCTCACGTGATTGTAGGTTAATGATAACAAAAAAATAATTTTAAAGTGCAATAAGGGCACAGCTCTGAATCATCAGTGGAAAAGGACAGGCTTTGAGTGCTCCAAACAAAAGACACAGGTTTAAAAGAAGTAATGAAAACTCAACAACAACTACGTGCTCCCTTACAGGAGACTCACTTGAGATCCAAGGACACAGACAAACTGCAAGCCGAAGGGGTGGGGAGAGGTACCCAACACAAGTGAATCTGAAAAACAAACAATCAGTCAAATGGATTCTGTCTGTGCCCCCAAGACAGTCAGTAGTAAATAGACCTCTCTGGCCACCGTGAATGCTTTTTGTTTTTTATCAGCAGTGCCCAGCCATAGATTTAGTGGTGCAGCAACATCCTTCTCATTTTCTCTCAACTCAACAACTGAATTTCTATAATAATATGGGACAGGGCCTTTGAAATCACTGGGATTATGATGTCCACGAAGGTAAAGAAGTTTTAACCAGGTAAAGAGGGAGGTTTGGACACTCAAACAAACACTTCACTCCACAACACACTCTTCTCTCCCAACTGCTCCTGTCTACAAATCGGTGTTACTTTTATTTGTCCCTCCTTCCTTTCGGGTTTATCACGCCGATATCCCTCAAACATGGTGGTGAGCAAGCACCAAGTTTACTTTTCTGTCGACAAATGTCAAAGAGGAACGATACTTGTGGTCTTCAGGGAGCACTTAGACAATGAATGTGGCTAAATACAGTCAGCAAGTGAGAAGGAGATAAAAGAGGAGAGAGGACAGAGACACGGGTACAAGTCCCTGCACCACAATTTCCTGGTTTTGTAGGTACACTTCTGACTCGACCTGCAAGTGTCTCAGTGAACCCAGTGCTCTCATTACGGCCTAGTTACCTTGCAAGATTTTTGTAAGCATAACGTAGGGAAGGGACATAGACTGTGTTGTTAACTGTTCTGCATACATGGACAGATTTTCAGATAAAAAGATGACTGATTGATTGAATGATAGATAGATAGACAGGCAGATAGATAAATATAGGTAAATATCGATTAACACAAAGTTTTGCTCATAACCAGGAGTGCAATGGTGAAAGCACACAGCGAAACTACAGACAAAAGAGAAGACAGAAATCCAGTTTAAAAAGTGCAGTAGGCAGCCGTAAGAAGAAAACAAATCCTACCATTTGCAACAACGTGGATGGAGCTAGAGGGTACTGTGCTCAGTGAAATAGGCCAGGCAAAGAAAGATAAGTACCAAATGATTTCACTCATGTGTGGAGTATAAATCAAAGAAAAACTGAAGGAAATAAACAAAAGCAGACTCACAGAAGCCGAGAGTCAACTAACAGTTACCAAAGGGAAAGGCACTGAGCATGGTGGGTGAGTAGGGAGGGATAAGGGCGGGCAGAAAGAAAGGGGGCACTGGGATTAGCATTTATACTGTGTGGGGTGGTGTGAGCATGGGGAGGGCTGTGCAACACAGAGAAGAGAAGTAGTGTTTCTACAGCATCTTACTACATGCATATGGACAGCGACTGTAAAGGGCTGTGTGTTTGGAGACAAGGTGAAGTGGTCTACAGCATCCAACTACGCTGACGGACAGCGTCTGTAATGCGTCTTTTGGGGGAGACTTGGTGTACTTGGTGATCATAATGATCTTCACGCGATTATAGATTAGATATAATGAAACATTTTTTGTAAGTGCAATAAGGACACTGCTCTCAATTGTCAGAATAAAAGGACAGACTCTGAGTGCTCCAATCAAAAGACACAGGGTTAGAGGAAGGGATGGAAACTCAAGAACACCTACGTGCTCCCTTACTGGAGACTCACCTGAGATCCAAGGACACAGATAAACTACAAGCTGAAGGGGTGGGAAAAGGTAACCTACACAAGTGAAACTGAGAAACAAACAAACAAATGGATTCTGTTTGAGTACCCAGAGACAGTCAGTAAAAAATAGCCTTATCTAGCCACCGTGAATTCTTTTTTTTTGTTTCAGCAGTGCCCAGCCATAGATTTAGTGGTACAGCAACGTCCTTCTCACTTTTTATAAACTCAAAAATTGAATTGCTGTAATAATCTGCATCTGGTCTTTGGAAATCAGTTGGTTTTATAATGTTGAATGTAAAGAAGTACTAACCACCTAAAGAGGGAAGTTTGGACACTCAAACAAACACGCAACTCCACAACACTCTCATTGCTCCCAAATGCTCCTGTCTAGAAATACGTGTTCCTTTTTATTTGTCACTCCTCCTATCAGCGGTGCTCCGCCGATGTCCCTCAAACTTGGTGGTGAGCAAAGCACCATGTATACATTTCTGTCTTTAAGAAAACCAGAGGAGGGATACTTGTGGTCTTCAGGGAGCACTTAGTAATTGAATGTGGCTAAATACAGTCACGAAGCGAGAAGGAGTTTAAAGAGGACAGAGGACAGAGATATGGGTGCAAGTCCCTGCAACACCATTTACTGGTTTTGTAAGCACACGTGGCTGACTCGACCTGCGAGTGTCTCAATGAACTCAGTGCTCTCCCTACGGACTAGTTACCTAGCAAGATTTTTGGAAGCATAATGTAGGGAAGTGACATAGGCGATGTTGTTAACTGTTCTGTACATAAGGATAGATAGGCCGAAAAAAAGATGATTGATTCATAGATTGATAGAGATAGATAGATAGATGGTAGATGATAGATAGATACATAAATAGAAGAGAGACATGAGAGATAGACGATAAGTAGATAGATAGAAAGATAGATAGATAGAAAGAAAGATAGAAGGATACATTGATAGATAGATAGATGATAGACAGAAAGATAGATGATAGATAAATAGAGAGATAGAATGAAAGATGGAAGGATGGATAGATAGACAGACAGATAGATAGATAGATACAGACACATATCAGTTAAAACAAAGCTATTGATAATAACCAGGAGCTCAATGCTGAAAGCACACAGCGAAACTACAACCAGAAAGTTAGAATGAAGTCCAGTTTAAAAAGTGCAGTTAGCAGCCATAAGAAGAAAACAAATGGTACCTTTTGCAATGACGTGGATGGAGCAAAACAGTAGTATGCTCAGTGAAATAGGCCAGGCGGAGAAAGACAAGTACCAAATGATTTCACTCGTGTCGAGTATAACAACAAAGAAACCTTGAAGGAAAAAAACAGCAGCAGACACACAGAACCCGAAAGTGGACAAAAAGTTACGAAAGGGAAAGGGACTTGGCAGGGTGGTTGGGAAGGGAGGGATAAGGGCGGGGATTAAGAAATGGGAGATTAGGATAAGCATGTATAATGAGTGGGTTCATGGGGGCATGGGGAGGGCTGTACAACACAGAGAAGACAAGTAGAGATTCTACAGCAACTTACTACACGCTGATGGACAGCGACCGTAACAGGGTGTGTGAGGGTGGACTTGTTGAAGGGTTCTACAGCACTCAACTAAGCGGAAGGGCAGCATGTTTAATGGTTCTTGGTGGTGAATTGGTGAAGGAGGAGCCTCGTAAAAACAATGTTCCTCACGTGATTGTAGGTTAATGATAACAAAAAAATAATTTTAAAGTGCAATAAGGGCACAGCTCTGAATCATCAGTGGAAAAGGACAGGCTTTGAGTGCTCCAAACAAAAGACACAGGTTTAAAAGAAGTAATGAAAACTCAACAACAACTACGTGCTCCCTTACAGGAGACTCACTTGAGATCCAAGGACACAGACAAACTGCAAGCCGAAGGGGTGGGGAGAGGTACCCAACACAAGTGAATCTGAAAAACAAACAATCAGTCAAATGGATTCTGTCTGTGCCCCCAAGACAGTCAGTAGTAAATAGACCTCTCTGGCCACCGTGAATGCTTTTTGTTTTTTATCAGCAGTGCCCAGCCATAGATTTAGTGGTGCAGCAACATCCTTCTCATTTTCTCTCAACTCAACAACTGAATTTCTATAATAATATGGGACAGGGCCTTTGAAATCACTGGGATTATGATGTCCACGAAGGTAAAGAAGTTTTAACCAGGTAAAGAGGGAGGTTTGGACACTCAAACAAACACTTCACTCCACAACACACTCTTCTCTCCCAACTGCTCCTGTCTACAAATCGGTGTTACTTTTATTTGTCCCTCCTTCCTTTCGGGTTTATCACGCCGATATCCCTCAAACATGGTGGTGAGCAAGCACCAAGTTTACTTTTCTGTCGACAAATGTCAAAGAGGAACGATACTTGTGGTCTTCAGGGAGCACTTAGACAATGAATGTGGCTAAATACAGTCAGCAAGTGAGAAGGAGATAAAAGAGGAGAGAGGACAGAGACACGGGTACAAGTCCCTGCACCACAATTTCCTGGTTTTGTAGGTACACTTCTGACTCGACCTGCAAGTGTCTCAGTGAACCCAGTGCTCTCATTACGGCCTAGTTACCTTGCAAGATTTTTGTAAGCATAACGTAGGGAAGGGACATAGACTGTGTTGTTAACTGTTCTGCATACATGGACAGATTTTCAGATAAAAAGATGACTGATTGATTGAATGATAGATAGATAGACAGGCAGATAGATAAATATAGGTAAATATCGATTAACACAAAGTTTTGCTCATAACCAGGAGTGCAATGGTGAAAGCACACAGCGAAACTACAGACAAAAGAGAAGACAGAAATCCAGTTTAAAAAATGCAGTAGGCAGCCGTAAGAAGAAAACAAATCCTACCATTTGCAACAACGTGGATGGAGCTAGAGGGTACTGTGCTCAGTGAAATAGGCCAGGCAAAGAAAGATAAGTAACAAATGATTTCACTCATGTGTGGAGTATAAATCAAAGAAAAACTGAAGGAAATAAACAAAAGCAGACTCACAGAAGCCGAGAGTCAACTAACAGTTACCAAAGGGAAAGGCACTGAGCATGGTGGGTGAGTAGGGAGGGATAAGGGCGGGCAGAAAGAAAGGGGGCACTGGGATTAGCATTTATACTGTGTGGGGTGGTGTGAGCATGGGGAGGGCTGTGCAACACAGAGTAGAGAAGTAGTGTTTCTACAGCATCTTACTACATGCATATGGACAGCGACTGTAACGGGCTGTGTGTTGGGAGACAAGGTGAAAGGGTCTACAGCATCCAACTACGCTGACGGACAGCATCTGTAATGCGTCTTTTGGGGGAGACTTGGTGTACTTGGTGATCATAATGATCTTCACGCGATTATAGATTAGATATAATGAAACATTTTTTGTAAGTGCAATAAGGACACTGCTCTCAATTGTCAGAATAAAAGGACAGACTCTGAGTGCTCCAATCAAAAGACACAGGGTTAGAGGAAAGGATGGAAACTCATGAAGACCTATGTGCTCCCTCACTGGAGACTCACCTGAGATCCAAGGACACAGACAAACTACAAGCTGAAGGAGTGGGAACAGGTAGCCCACACAAGTGATACTGAGAAACAAACAAACAAATGGATTCTGTTTGAGTACCCAGAGACAGTCAGTAAAAAATAGCCTTATCTAGCCACCGTGAATTCTTTTTGTTTGTTTCAGCAGTGCCCAGCCATAGATTTAGTGGTACAGCAACGTCCTTCTCACTTTTTATAACCTCAAAAATTGAATTGCTGTAATAATCTGCATCTGGTCTTTGGAAATCAGTTGGTTTTATAATGTTGAATGTAAAGAAGTACTAACCACCTAAAGAGGGAAGTTTGGACACTCAAACAAACACGCAACTCCACAACACTCTCATTGCTCCCAAATGCTCCTGTCTAGAAATAGGTGTACTTTTTATTTGTCCCTCCTCCTATCAGCGGTGCTCACGCTGATGTCCCTCAAACTTGGTGGTGAGAAAAGCACCATGTATACATTTCTGTCTTTAACAAACCCAGAGGAGGGATACTTGTGGTCTTCAGGGAGCACTTAGTAATTGAATGTGGCTAAATACACTCAGGAAGCGAGAAGGAGTTAAAAGAGGACAGAGGACAGAGATATGGGTGCAAGTCCCTGCAACACCATTTACTGGTTTTGTAAGCACACGTGGCTGACTCGACCTGCAAGTGTCTCAATGAACTCAGTGCTCTCCCTACGGACTAGTTACCTAGCAAGATTTTTGGAAGCATAATGTAGGGAAGTGACATAGGCAATGTTGTTAACTGTTCTCTACATAAGGATAGAAAGGCAGAAAAAAAGATGATTGATTCATAGATAGATAGAGATAGATATATAGATGGTAGATGATAGATAGGTACATAGATAGAAGAGAGACATGAGAGATAGACGATAAGTAGATAGATAGATAGAAAGATAGATAGATAGATAGAAAGATAGAAGGATACATTGATAGATAGATAGATGATAGATAGAAAGATAGATGATAGATAAATAGATAGAATGAAAGATAGAAGGATGGATAGATAGACAGACAGATAGATAGATATAGATACATATCAGTTAACACAAAGCTACTGCTAATAACCAGGAGCTCAATGCTGAAAGCACACAGCGAAACTACAAACAGAAAGTTAGAATGAAGTCCAGTTTAAAAACTGCAGTTAGCAGCCATAAGAAGAAAACAAATGGTATCATTTGCAATGACGTGGATGGAGCAAGACGGTAGTATGCTCAGTGAAATAGGCCAAGCGGAGAAAGACAAGTACCAAATGATTTAACTCGTGTCGATTATAACAACAAAGAAACCCTGAAGGAAAAAACAGCAGACTCACAGAACCCGAAAGTGGACTAAAAGTTACGAAAGGAAAAGGGACTTGGCATGGTGGTTGGGAAGGGAGGGATAACGGCGGGGAGAAAGAAATGGGAGATTAGGATAAGCATGTATAATGCGTGGGTTCATGGGGGCATGGGGAGGGCTGTACAACACAGACAAGACAAGTAGAGATTCTACAGCAACTTACTACACGCTGATGGACAGCGACCGTAACAGGGTGTGTGAGGGTGGACTTGTTGAAGGGTTCTACAGCACTCAACTAAGCGGAAGGGCAGCATGTTTAATGGTTCTTGGTGGTGAATTGGTGAAGGAGGAGCCTCGTAAAAACAATGTTCCTCACGTGATTGTAGGTTAATGATAACAAAAAATAATTTTAAAGTGCAATAAGGGCACAGCTCTGAATCATCAGTGGAAAAGGACAGGCTTTGAGTGCTCCAAACAAAAGACACAGGTTTAAAAGAAGTAATGAAAACTCAACAACAACTACGTGCTCCCTTACAGGAGACTCACTTGAGATCCAAGGACACAGACAAACTGCAAGCCGAAGGGGTGGGGAGAGGTACCCAACACAAGTGAATCTGAAAAACAAACAATCAGTCAAATGGGTTCTGTCTGTGCCCCCAAGACAGTCAGTAGTAAATAGACCGCTCTGGCCACCGTGAATGCTTTTTGTTTTTTATCAGCTGTGCCCAGCCATAGATTTAGTGGTGCAGCAACATCCTTCTCATTTTCTCTCAACTCAACAACTGAATTGCTATAATAATATGGGACTGGGCCTTTGAAATCACTGGGATTATGATGTCCACGAATGTAAAGAAGTATTAACCAGGTAAAGAGGGAAGTTTGGACACTCAAATAAACACTTCACTCCACAACACACTCTTCTCTCCCAACTGCTCCTGTCTACAAATCGGTGTTACTTTTATTTGTCCCTCCTTCCTTTCGGGTTTATCACGCCGATATCCCTCAAACATGGTGGTGAGCAAGCACCAAGTTTACTTTTCTGTCGACAAATGTCAAAGAGGAACGATACTTGTGGTCTTCAGGGAGCACTTAGTCAATGAATGTGGCTAAATACAGTCAGCAATTGAGAAGGAGATAAAAGAGGAGAGAGGACAGAGACACGGGTACAAGTCCCAGCACCACAATTTCCTGGTTTTGTAGGTACACTTCTGACTCGACCTGCAAGTGTCTCAGTGAACCCAGTGCTCTCATTACGGCCTAGTTACCTTGCAAGATTTTTGTTAGCATTACGTAGGGAAGGGACATAGACTGTGTTGTTAACTGTTCTGCATACATGGACAGATTTTCAGATAAAAAGATGACTGATTGATTGAATGATAGATAGATAGACAGGCAGATAGATAAATATAGGTAAATATCGATTAACACAAAGCTATTGCTCATAACCAGGAGTGCAATGGTGAAAGCACACAGCGAAACTACAGACAAAAGAGAAGACAGAAATCCAGTTTAAAAAGTGCAGTAGGCAGCCGTAAGAAGAAAACAAATCCTACCATTTGCAACAACGTGGATGGAGCTAGAGGGTACTGTGCTCAGTGAAATATGCCAGGCAAAGAAAGATAAGTACCAAATGATTTCACTCATGTGTGGAGTATAAATCAAAGAAAAACTGAAGGAAATAAACAAAAGCAGACTCACAGAAGCCGAGAGTCAACTAACAGTTACCAAAGGGAAAGGCACTGAGCATGGTGGGTGAGTAGGGAGGGATAAGGGCGGGCAGAAAGAAAGGGGGCACTGGGATTAGCATTTATACTGTGTGGGGTGGTGTGAGCATGGGGAGGGCTGTGCAACACAGAGTAGAGAAGTAGTGTTTCTACAGCATCTTACTACATGCATATGGACAGCGACTGTAACGGGCTGTGTGTTGGGAGACAAGGTGAAAGCGTCTACAGCATTCAACTACGCTGATGGACAGCGTCTGTAATGCGTCTTTTGGGGGAGACTTGGTGTACTTGGTGATCATAATGATCTTCACGCGATTATAGATTAGAGATAATGAAACATTTTTTGTAAGTGCAATAAGGACACTGCTCTCAATTGTCAGAATAAAAGGACAGACTCTGAGTGCTCCAATCAAAAGACACAGGGTTAGAGGAAAGGATGGAAACTCAAGAACACCTATGTGCTCCCTTACTGGAGAATCACCTGAGATCCAAGGACACAGCCAAACTACAAGCTGAAGGAGTGGGAACAGGTAGCCCACACAAGTGATACTGAGAAACAAACAAACAAATGGATTCTGTTTGAGTACCCAGAGACAGTCAGTAAAAAATAGCCTTATCTAGCCACCGTGAATTCTTTTTGTTTGGTTTCAGCAGTGCCCAGATATAGATTTAGTGGTACAGCAACGTCCTTCTCATTTTTTATCACCTCAACAACTGAATTGCTGTAATAATCTGCATCTGGTCTTTGGAAGTCAGTGGGTTTTATAATGTTGTTGAATGTAAAGAAGTAATAACCACCAAAAAGAGGGAAGTTTGGACACTCAAACAAACACGTAACTCCACAACACTCTCATTACTCCCAAATGCTCCTGTCTAGAAATAGGTGTACTTTTTATTTGTCCCTCCTCCTATCAGCGGTGCTCACGCTGATGTCCCTCAAACTTGGTGGTGAGAAAAGCACCATGTATACATTTCTGTCTTTAACAAACCCAGAGGAGGGATACTTGTGGTCTTCAGGGAGCACTTAGTAATTGAATGTGGCTAAATACACTCAGGAAGCGAGAAGGAGTTAAAAGAGGACAGAGGACAGAGATATGGGTGCAAGTCCCTGCAACACCATTTACTGGTTTTGTAAGCACACGTGGCTGACTCGACCTGCAAGTGTCTCAATGAACTCAGTGCTCTCCCTACGGACTAGTTACCTAGCAAGATTTTTGGAAGCATAATGTAGGGAAGTGACATAGGCAATGTTGTTAACTGTTCTCTACATAAGGATAGAAAGGCAGAAAAAAAGATGATTGATTCATAGATAGATAGAGATAGATAGATAGATGGTAGATGATAGATAGGTACATAGATAGAAGAGAGACATGAGAGATAGACGATAAGTAGATAGATAGATAGAAAGATAGATAGAAAGATAGAAGGATACATTGATAGATAGATAGATGATAGATAGAAAGATAGATGATAGATAAATAGATAGAATGAAAGATAGAAGGATGGATAGATAGACAGACAGATAGATAGATATAGATACATATCAGTTAACACAAAGCTACTGCTAATAACCAGGAGCTCAATGCTGAAAGCACACAGCGAAACTACAACCAGAAAGTTAGAATGAAGTCCAGTTTAAAAACTGCAGTTAGCAGCCATAAGAAGAAAACAAATGGTATCATTTGCAATGACGTGGATGGAGCAAGACGGTAGTATGCTCAGTGAAATAGGCCAAGCGGAGAAAGACAAGTACCAAATGATTTAACTCGTGTCGATTATAACAACAAAGAAACCCTGAAGGAAAAAACAGCAGACTCACAGAACCCGAAAGTGGACTAAAAGTTACGAAAGGAAAAGGGACTTGGCATGGTGGTTGGGAAGGGAGGGATAAGGGCGGGGAGAAAGAAATGGGAGATTAGGATAAGCATGTATAATGCGTGGGTTCATGGGGGCATGGGGAGGGCTGTACAACACAGACAAGACAAGTAGAGATTCTACAGCAACTTACTACACGCTGATGGACAGCGACCGTAACAGGGTGTGTGAGAGTGGACTTGTTGAAGGGTTCTACAGCACTCAACTAAGCGGAAGGGCAGCATGTTTAATGGTTCTTGGTGGTGAATTGGTGAAGGAGGAGCCTCGTAAAAACAATGTTCCTCACGTGATTGTAGGTTAATGATAACAAAAAAATAATTTTAAAGTGCAATAAGGGCACAGCTCTGAATCATCAGTGGAAAAGGACAGGCTTTGAGTGCTCCAAACAAAAGACACAGGTTTAAAAGAAGTAATGAAAACTCAACAACAACTACGTGCTCCCTTACAGGAGACTCACTTGAGATCCAAGGACACAGACAAACTGCAAGCCGAAGGGGTGGGGAGAGGTACCCAACACAAGTGAATCTGAAAAACAAACAATCAGTCAAATGGATTCTGTCTGTGCCCCCAAGACAGTCAGTAGTAAATAGACCGCTCTGGCCACCGTGAATGCTTTTTGTTTTTTATCAGCTGTGCCCAGCCATAGATTTAGTGGTGCAGCAACATCCTTCTCATTTTCTCTCAACTCAACAACTGAATTGCTATAATAATATGGGACTGGGCCTTTGAAATCACTGGGATTATGATGTCCACGAATGTAAAGAAGTATTAACCAGGTAAAGAGGGAAGTTTGGACACTCAAATAAACACTTCACTCCACAACACACTCTTCTCTCCCAACTGCTCCTGTCTACAAATCGGTGTTACTTTTATTTGTCCCTCCTTCCTTTCGGGTTTATTACGCCGATATCCCTCAAACATGGTGGTGAGCAAGCACCAAGTTTACTTTTCTGTCGACAAATGTCAAAGAGGAACGATACTTGTGGTCTTCAGGGAGCACTTAGTCAATGAATGTGGCTAAATACAGTCAGCAATTGAGAAGGAGATAAAAGAGGAGAGAGGACAGAGACACGGGTACAAGTCCCAGCACCACAATTTCCTGGTTTTGTAGGTACACTTCTGACTCGACCTGCAAGTGTCTCAGTGAACCCAGTGCTCTCATTACGGCCTAGTTACCTTGCAAGATTTTTGTTAGCATTACGTAGGGAAGGGACATAGACTGTGTTGTTAACTGTTCTGCATACATGGACAGATTTTCAGATAAAAAGATGACTGATTGATTGAATGATAGATAGATAGACAGGCAGATAGATAAATATAGGTAAATATCGATTAACACAAAGCTATTGTTCATAACCAGGAGTGCAATGGTGAAAGCACACAGCGAAACTACAGACAAAAGAGAAGACAGAAATCCAGTTTAAAAAGTGCAGTAGGCAGCCGTAAGAAGAAAACAAATCCTACCATTTGCAACAACGTGGATGGAGCTAGAGGGTACTGTGCTCAGTGAAATATGCCAGGCAAAGAAAGATAAGTACCAAATGATTTCACTCATGTGTGGAGTATAAATCAAAGAAAAACTGAAGGAAATAAACAAAAGCAGACTCACAGAAGCCGAGAGTCAACTAACAGTTACCAAAGGGAAAGGCACTGAGCATGGTGGGTGAGTAGGGAGGGATAAGGGCGGGCAGAAAGAAAGGGGGCACTGGGATTAGCATTTATACTGTGTGGGGTGGTGTGAGCATGGGGAGGGCTGTGCAACACAGAGTAGAGAAGTAGTGTTTCTACAGCATCTTACTACATGCATATGGACAGCGACTGTAACGGGCTGTGTGTTGGGAGACAAGGTGAAAGCGTCTACAGCATTCAACTACGCTGATGGACAGCGTCTGTAATGCGTCTTTTGGGGGAGACTTGGTGTACTTGGTGATCATAATGATCTTCACGCGATTATAGATTAGAGATAATGAAACATTTTTTGTAAGTGCAATAAGGACACTGCTCTCAATTGTCAGAATAAAAGGACAGACTCTGAGTGCTCCAATCAAAAGACACAGGGTTAGAGGAAAGGATGGAAACTCAAGAACACCTATGTGCTCCCTTACTGGAGAATCACCTGAGATCCAAGGACACAGCCAAACTACAAGCTGAAGGAGTGGGAACAGGTAGCCCACACAAGTGATACTGAGAAACAAACAAACAAATGGATTCTGTTTGAGTACCCAGAGACAGTCAGTAAAAAATAGCCTTATCTAGCCACCGTGAATTCTTTTTGTTTGGTTTCAGCAGTGCCCAGATATAGATTTAGTGGTACAGCAACGTCCTTCTCATTTTTTATCACCTCAACAACTGAATTGCTGTAATAATCTGCATCTGGTCTTTGGAAGTCAGTGGGTTTTATAATGTTGTTGAATGTAAAGAAGTAATAACCACCAAAAAGAGGGAAGTTTGGACACTCAAACAAACACGTAACTCCACAACACTCTCATTACTCCCAAATGCTCCTGTCTAGAAATAGGTGTACTTTTTATTTGTCCCTCCTCCTATCAGCGGTGCTCACGCTGATGTCCCTCAAACTTGGTGGTGAGAAAAGCACCATGTATACATTTCTGTCTTTAACAAACCCAGAGGAGGGATACTTGTGGTCTTCAGGGAGCACTTAGTAATTGAATGTGGCTAAATACACTCAGGAAGCGAGAAGGAGTTAAAAGAGGACAGAGGACAGAGATATGGGTGCAAGTCCCTGCAACACCATTTACTGGTTTTGTAAGCACACGTGGCTGACTCGACCTGCAAGTGTCTCAATGAACTCAGTGCTCTCCCTACGGACTAGTTACCTAGCAAGATTTTTGGAAGCATAATGTAGGGAAGTGACATAGGCAATGTTGTTAACTGTTCTCTACATAAGGATAGAAAGGCAGAAAAAAAGATGATTGATTCATAGATAGATAGAGATAGATAGATAGATGGTAGATGATAGATAGGTACATAGATAGAAGAGAGACATGAGAGATAGACGATAAGTAGATAGATAGATAGAAAGATAGATAGAAAGATAGAAGGATACATTGATAGATAGATAGATGATAGATAGAAAGATAGATGATAGATAAATAGATAGAATGAAAGATAGAAGGATGGATAGATAGACAGACAGATAGATAGATATAGATACATATCAGTTAACACAAAGCTACTGCTAATAACCAGGAGCTCAATGCTGAAAGCACACAGCGAAACTACAACCAGAAAGTTAGAATGAAGTCCAGTTTAAAAACTGCAGTTAGCAGCCATAAGAAGAAAACAAATGGCACCATTTGCAATGACGTGGATGGAGCAAGACGGTAGTATGCTCAGTGAAATAGGCCAAGCGGAGAAAGACAAGTACCAAATGATTTAACTCGTGTCGATTATAACAACAAAGAAACCCTGAAGGAAAAAACAGCAGACTCACAGAACCCGAAAGTGGACTAAAAGTTACGAAAGGAAAAGGGACTTGGCATGGTGGTTGGGAAGGGAGGGATAAGGGTGGGGAGAAAGAAATGGGAGATTAGGATAAGCATGTATAATGCGTGGGTTCATGGGGGCATGGGGAGGGCTGTACAACACAGACAAGACAAGTAGAGATTCTACAGCAACTTACTACACGCTGATGGACAGCGACCGTAACAGGGTGTGTGAGGGTGGACTTGTTGAAGGGTTCTACAGCACTCAACTAAGCGGAAGGGCAGCATGTTTAATGGTTCTTGGTGGTGAATTGGTGAAGGAGGAGCCTCGTAAAAACAATGTTCCTCACGTGATTGTAGGTTAATGATAACAAAAAAATAATTTTAAAGTGCAATAAGGGCACAGCTCTGAATCATCAGTGGAAAAGGACAGGCTTTGAGTGCTCCAAACAAAAGACACAGGTTTAAAAGAAGTAATGAAAACTCAACAACAACTACGTGCTCCCTTACAGGAGACTCACTTGAGATCCAAGGACACAGACAAACTGCAAGCCGAAGGGGTGGGGAGAGGTACCCAACACAAGTGAATCTGAAAAACAAACAATCAGTCAAATGGATTCTGTCTGTGCCCCCAAGACAGTCAGTAGTAAATAGACCGCTCTGGCCACCGTGAATGCTTTTTGTTTTTTATCAGCAGTGCCCAGCCATAGATTTAGTGGTGCAGCAACATCCTTCTCATTTTCTCTCAACTCAACAACTGAATTGCTATAATAATATGGGACTGGGCCTTTGAAATCACTGGGATTATGATGTCCACGAATGTAAAGAAGTATTAACCAGGTAAAGAGGGAAGTTTGGACACTCAAATAAACACTTCACTCCACAACACACTCTTCTCTCCCAACTGCTCCTGTCTACAAATCCGTGTTACTTTTATTTGTCCCTCCTTCCTTTCGGGTTTATCACGCCGATATCCCTCAAACCTGGTGGTGAGCAAGCACCAAGTTTACTTTTCTGTTGACAAATGTCAAAGAGGAACGATACTTGTGGTCTTCAGGGAGCACTTAGTCAATGAATGTGGCTAAATACAGTCAGCAATTGAGAAGGAGATAAAAGAGGAGAGAGGACAGAGACACGGGTACAAGTCCCTGCAATACAATTTCCTGGTTTTGTAGGTACACTTCTGACTCGACCTGCAAGTGTCTCAGTGAACCCAGTGTTCTCGTTACGGCATAGTTACCTTGCAAGTTTTTTGTAAGCATAACGTAGGGAAGGGTCATAGACTGTGTTGTTAACTGTTCTGCATACAAGGACAGATTTTCAGATTAAAAGATGACTGATTGATTGAATGATAGATAGATAGACAGGCAGATAGATAAATATAGGTAAATATCGATTAACACAAAGCTATTGCTCATAACCAGGAGTGCAATGGTGAAAGCACATAGCGAAACTACAGACAAAAGAGAAGACAGAAATCCAGTTTAAAAAGTGCAGTTAGCAGCCGTAAGAAGAAAACAAATCCTACCATTTGCAACAACGTGGATGGAGCTAGAGGGTACTGTGCTCAGTGAAATAGGCCAGGCAAAGAAAGATAAGTAACAAATGATTTCACTCATGTGTGGAGTATAAATCAAAGAAAAACTGAAGGAAATAAACAAAAGCCGACTCACAGAAGCCGAGAGTCAACTAACAGTTACCAAAGGGAAAGGCACTGAGCATGGTGGGTGAGTAGGGAGGGATAAGGGCGGGCAGAAAGAAAGGGGGCACTGGGATTAGCATTTATACTGTGTGGGGTGGTGTGAGCATGGGGAGGGCTGTGCAACACAGAGTAGAGAAGTAGTGTTTCTACAACATCTTACTACACGCATATGGACAGCGACTGTAAAGGGCTGTGTGTTTGGAGACAAGGTAAAGGTGTCTACAGCATTAAAACTACGCTGACGGACAGCGTCCGTAATGCGGCTTTTGAGGGAGACATGGTGTACTTGGTGATCATAATGATCTTCACGTGATTATAGATTAGAGATAACAAAAAGTTTTTTTGTAAGTACAATAAGGACACTGCTCTCAATTGTCAGAAGACAAGGACAGACTCTGAATGCTCCAATCAAAAGACACAGGGTTAGAGGAAGGGATGGAAACTCAAGAACACCTACGTGCTCCCTTACTGGAGACTCACTTGAGATCCAAGGACACAGATAAACTACAAGCTGAAGGGGTGGGAACAGGTAACCTACACAAGTGAAACTGAGAAACAAACAAACAAATGGATTCTGTTTGAGTACCCAGAGACAGTCAGTAAAAAATAGCCTTATCTAGCCACCGTGAATTCTTTTTTTTTGTTTCAGCAGTGCCCAGCCATAGATTTAGTGGTACAGCAACGTCCTTCTCACTTTTTATAAACTCAAAAATTGAATTGCTGTAATAATCTGCATCTGGTCTTTGGAAATCAGTTGGTTTTATAATGTTGAATGTAAAGAAGTACTAACCACCTAAAGAGGGAAGTTTGGACACTCAAATAAACACGTCACTCCACAACACACTCTTTGCTCCCAACTGCTCCTGTCTAGAAATTGGTGTTCCTTTTCATTTGTCGTTCCATCCTATCAGCGGTGATCACGCCGATGTCCCTCACTCATGGTGGTGAGCAAAGCACCAAGTTTACTTTTCTGTCAAAAACAGGACCAGAGGAAGGATAATTGTGGTCTTCAGGGAGACCATAGTCAATGAATGTGACTAAATACAGTCAGCAAGTGAGAAGGAGATAAAAGAGGAGAGACGAAAGAGACACGGGTTCAAGACCCTGCAGCAAAATTTCCTGGTTTTGTAGGAGTATGTGGCTGACTCTACCTGCAAGTGTCCCGGTGAACCCAGTGCTTTCCCTGCAGTCTAGTTAGCTTGAAAGATTTTTGGAAGCACAATGTAAGGAAGTGACACAGACTATGTTGTTAACTGTTCTGTACTAAAGGACAGATGGGCAGACAAAAAGATGATTGTCTGATTGATAGAATGATATATAGATAGACAGACAGACAGATAGATAGATATAGGTACATATCAATTACAACAAAGCTATTGCTCATAACAAGGAGAGCAATGGTGAAAGCACATAGCGAAACTACAGACAAAAGAGAAGACAGAAATCCAGTTTAAAAACTGGAGTAATCAGACTTAAGAAGAAAACAAATCCTACCATTTGCAACAACGTGGATGGAGCGAGAGAGTACTAGGTTCAGTGAAATAGGCCAGGCAAACAAAGATAAGTACCAAATGATTTCACCCATGTGTGGAGTACAAAAACAAAGAAAAAGTGAAGGAAATAAACAGCAGCAGGCTCACAGAAGCCGAGAGTGTACTAACAGTTACATGAGGGAAAGGGACTGGGCATGGTTGTTGTGAAGGGAGGGATAAGGGCGGGCAGAAAGAAAGGGGGCATTAGGATTAGCATTTATACAGTGTGGGGTGGTGGGAGGATGGGGAGGGCTGTACAACACAGAGAAGAGTAGTAGTGTTTCTACAGCATCTTACTACACGCATATGGACAGCAACTGAAACGGGGTGTGTGTTGGGAGACATGGTGAAGTTGTCTACAGCATTCAACTACAGTCATTGACAGCGTCTGTAATGGGGCTTTTGGGGGAGACTTGGTGTACTTGGTGATCATAATGATCTTGACGTGATTACAGTTTAATGATAACAAAAAATTTTTTGAAAGTGCAATAAGGACATTGCTCTCAATTGTCAGAATAAAAGGACAGACTCTGTGTGCTAAAATCAAAAGACACAGGGTTAGAGGAAGGGATGAAAACTCAAGGACACCTACGTGCTCCCTGACTGGAGACTCACTTGAGATCCAAGGACACAGACAAACTAGAAGCTGAAGGGATGGGGACAGGTACCCTACACAAGTGAAACTGAGAAACAAACAAACAAATGGATTCTGTTTGAGTACCGAGAGACAGTCAGCACAATACAGATCCATCTAAACACCGTGAATTCTTTTTGTTTGGATTCAGCTGTGCCCAGCCATAGATTTAGTGGTACAGCAACGTCCTTCTCATTGTTTATCACCTCTAAAACTGAATTGCTGTAATAATCTGCATTTGGTCTTTGGAAATCAGTGGGTTTTATAATGTTGTTGAATGTAAAGAAGTAATAACCACCTAAAGAGGGAGTTTGGTCACTCAAAAAAACACGTAACTTCACAACACTCTCACTGCTCCCAAATGCTCCTGTGTAGAAATAGGTTTTCTTTTTATTTTTCCCTCCTCCTATCAGCGGTGCTCCCGCCGATGTTCCCTCAAACTTGGTGGTGAGCAAAGCACCATGTATGCTTTTCTGACTTTAACAAACCAAGAGGCGGGATACTTGTGGTCTTCAGGGAGCACTTAGTGATTGAATGTGGCTAAATACAGTCAGGAATCGAGGAGTTAAAAGAGGAAAGAGGACAGAGATATGGGTGCAAGTCCCTGCAACACAATTTACTGGTTTTGAAAGCACATGTGGCTGACGCGTCCTGCAAGTATCTCAATGAACTCAGTGCTCTCCCTACGGCCTAGTTAACTTGCAAGTTTTTTGGAAGCAAAATGTAGGGAAGTGACATAGGCGATGTTGTTAACTCTTCTGTACATAAGGATAGATGGGCAGACAGAAAGATGATTGATTCATAGATAGAGAGATAGACAGATGACAGATGATAGATAGATAGATGACACACATGACATATAGATGATAGGAAGCTAGAAAGATGATTAGATAAGTAGAGAGAAGGATACAGAGATAGATAGAAGTTTATATAGAAAGATAGATTTATATACAGACAGACAGTCCGATAGATAGATACAGATACATATCGATTGACACAAAGCTGTTGCTAATAACCAGGAGATGAATGGTGAAAGCACATAGCTAAACTACACACAAAAGAGAAGAAAGAAATCCAATTTAAAAAGTGCAGTAAGCAGACATAAGAAGAAAACAAGTCCTACCATTTGCAATGACGTGGATGGAGCTAGACGGTAGTATGTTCAGAGATATAGGTCACGCGGTGAAAGACAAGTATCAAATAATTACACTCATGTATGGAGTATAACAACAAAGAAAAACTGAAGGAAAAAAACAGCAGCAGACTCACAGAACCCGAGAGTTGACTAAAAGTTGCCAAAGTGAAAAGGAGTGGACAAGGTGTTTCTGAAGGGACGTATAAGTATGGGTAGAAAGAATGCGGGCATTAGATTTAGCGTGTACATTGCGTGGGGGCGGGGGGGGCATGGGGAGTGCTGTACAACACAGAAAAGACTAGTAGAGATTATATAGCATCTTACTACTCGCTGAATAGACAGCGACTGTAACGGTGCCTGTGAAGGGGTACATGGTGAACGGGTCTATAGCATACAACTATGCTGATGGACAGCGACTGTAAGAGGTTTTTGGGGGTGGACTTCGTGAAGGGGGAGCATAGTAAACATAATGCTCTTCACGTGATTGCAGATTAATGATAACAAAAAAATTTTTAAGTGCAATAAGGGCACAGCTCTGAATCATCAGAAAGAAGGTTAGGATCTGAGTGCTGCAAACAAAAGACACAGGGTTAAAAGAACGGATGAAAACTCAAGAAACCTACGTGCTTCCTTACAGGAGACTCACTTGAGATCCAATGACACAGACAAACTACAAGCTGAAGGTGTGGGGACAAGTACCCTACACGATAGAAACTGAAAAACAAACAATAAAACAAATGGATTCTGTTTGAGCCCGCAGAGACAGTCAGTAGAAAATAGCCCTATCTGACCACCATGAATTCTTTTTGTTTGTTTTCAGCAGGGACCAGCCATAGATTTAGTGGTGCAGCAACGTCCTTCTCATTTTCTCACACCTCAACAACTGAGTTGCTGTAATAATAAGCATCTGGGCCTTTGAAATTGGTGGGTTTTATGATCTTCACGAATCTGAAGTAATAACCACCTAAAGAGGGAAGTTTGGACAATCAAATAAACACGTCACTCCACAATACACTCTTAGCTCCCAATTGCTCCTGTCTAGAAATTGGCGTTCCTTTTTATTTGACCCTCTGTCCTATCAGCAGTGATCATGCCGATGTCATTCAAACATGGTGGTGAGCAAAGCAACAAGTTTACTTTTCTGTCGACAACAGGCCCAGAGGAAGGATTCTTGTGGTCTTCAGGGAGCACTTAGTCAATGAATGTGGCTAAATACAGACAGCAAGTGAGAAGGAGATGAAAGTGGACTGAGGATAGAGTCACGGGTTCATGTCCCTCCACAACCATTTACTTTTTTTGTAGTACACGCGGCCGACACGCCCTGCAAGTGTCTCGGTGAACCCAGTGCTCTCCCTACAGCCTAGTTACCTTGCAGGACTTTTTGGAAGCATAATGTAGGAAAGTGACATAGGCTATGTGGTCAACTGTTCTGTACAAAAGGACAGATGGGCAGACAAAAAGATGATTGATTGATTGATTAAAAATAAATAGACAGAGGGAGGGGCGGAAGATGGCGGCGTGAGTAGAGCAGCGGAAATCTCCTCCCAAAACAACATATATCTATGAAAATATAACAAAGACAACCCTTCCTAGAATAAAGACCAGAGGACATAGGACAATATCCAGACCACATCCGGACCTGAGAGAACCCAGCGCCTCGCGAAGGGGGTAAGATACAAGCCCCGGCCCCGCGGGAGCCGAGCGCCCCTCCCCCCAGCTCCCGGCGGGAGAAGAGCAGGCAGACCGGGAGGGAGACGGAGCCCAGGACTGCCGAACACCCAGCCCCAGCCATCCGGGCCAGAGTGCAGGGCCCTCGATACTGGGAAAACAGGGCAGCAAGAACAGTGAGCAGGCACTGGAGGCTGGGCGACAGAGGACATAAGAAAAGCGCGCGACCATTTTTTTTTTTTTTGCTTTTTTGCTGCTTTGTTTTGGCGAGCGCTTTTTGGAAGTCTTAAAGGGACAGGGACCCCAATATTAGGGAAACAGGGCAGAAAGACCGGTGAGCAGAGGCCTGAGGCTGGCACCGGAGAATAAAGAAAAACGAACGACCACCTTTTTTTTTTAATTAAATTTTTTTTTTTTTTTTATTAAAAAAATTTTTTTTTTTCTTGTTTTTTTTTGTGGTCATTGTTTTGTTTTGGCGGGTGCTTTTTGGAAGTCTTAAAGGGGCAGGCGGGTCACTTAATACAGAGGTAGGGAATCCGGGATCTCTGGGCACCCTAACCCCTGGGCTGCAGGGAGCAGGGAGGCCCCTTACGGAGATAAATAGCCTCCCAGCAGCTCCTGCTCCAACGCGACTCCACCATTTTGGAGTAGCTGCCCGAGCCAGGCCACGCCCACAGCAACAGCGGAGATTAACTCCATAGCAGCCGGGCAGGAAGCAGAAACCCTGTCTGCGCGCAGCTGCGCAGCACAAGCCACTAGAGGCCGCTGTTCTCCCAGGAGAGGAGGGCCACAAACCAACAAGAAAGGAAGTCCTTCCAGCCGTCACTCGTCCCAGTTCTGCAGACTATTCCTATCACCATGAAAAGGCAAAGCTACAGGCAGACAAAGATCACAGAGACAACACCAGAGAAGGAGACAGACCTAACCAGTCTTCCTGACAAAGAATTCAAAATAAGAATCATAAACATGCTGACAGAGATGCAGAGAAACACGCAAGAAAAATGGGATGAAGTCCGGAAAGAGATCACAGATGCCAGAAAGGAGATCGCAGAAATGAAACAAACTCTGGAAGTGTTTATAAGCAGAATGGATAGAATGCAAGAGGCCATTGATGGAATTCAAATCAGAGAACAGGAACGCATAGAAGCTGACATAGAGAGAGACAAAAGGATCTCCAGGAATGAAACAATATTAAGAGAACTGTGTGACCAATCTAAAAGGAGCAATATCCGTATTATAGGGGTCCCAGAAGAAGAAGAGAGAGGCAACGAGATGGAAAGTATCTTAGAAGAAATAATTGCTGAAAACTTCCCCACACTGGGGGAGGAAGTAATCAAACAGACCACGGAAATACACAGAACCCCCAACAGAAAGGATCCAAGAAGGGCAACACCAAGACACATAATAATTAAAATGGCAAAGATCAAGGACAAAGAAAGAGTGTTAAAGGCAGCTAGAGAGAAAAAGGTCACCTATAAAGGGAAACCCATCAGGCTAACGTCAGATTTCTCAACAGAAACCCTACAGGCCAGAAGAGAATGGCATGATATATTTAATACAATGAAACAGAAGGGCCTTGAACCAAGGATACTGTATCCAGCACGACTATCATTCAAATATGACGGTGGGATTAAACAATTCCCAGACAAACAAAAGCTGAGGGAATTTGCTTTCCACAAACCACCTCTACAGAACATCTTACAGGGACTGCTCTAGATGGGAGCACTCCTAGAAAGAGCACAGCACAAAACATCCAACATATGAAGAATCGAGGAGGAGGAACAAGAAGGGAGAGAAGAAAAGAATCTCCAGACAGTGTATATAACAGCTCAATAAGCGAGCTAAGTTAGGCAGTAAGATACTAAAGAGGCTAACCTTGAACCTTTGGTAACCACGAATTTAAAGCCTGCAATGGCAATAAGTACATATCTTTCAATAGTCACCCTAAATGTTAATGGGTTGAATGCACCAATCAAAAGACACAGAGTAACAGAATGGATAAAAAAGGAAGACCCATCTATATGCTGCTTACAAGAAACTCACCTCAAACCCAAAGACATGTACAGACTGAAAGTCAAGGGATGGAAAAACATATTTCAAGCAAACAACAGTGAGAAGAAAGCAGGGGTTGCAGTACTAATATCAGACAAAATAGACTTCAAAACAAAGAAAGTAACAAGAGATAAAGAAGGACACTACATAATGATAAAGGGCTCAGTCAAACAAGAGGATATAACCATTCTAAATATATATGCACCCAACACAGGAGCACCAGCATATGTGAAACAAATACTAACAGAACTAAAGGGGGATATAGACTGCAATGCATTCATTCTAGGAGACTTCAACACACCACTCACCCCAAAGGATAGATCCACTGGGCAGAAAATAAGTAAGGACACGGAAGCACTGAACAACACAGTAGAGCAGATGGACCTAATAGACATCTATAGAACTCTACATCCAAAAGCAGCGGGATATACATTCTTCTCAAGTGCACATGGAACATTCTCCAGAATAGACCACATACTAGGCCACAAAAAGAGCCTCAGAAAATTCCAAAAGATTGAAATCCTACCAACCAACTTTTCAGACCACAAAGGCATAAAACTAGAAATAAACTGTACAAAGAAAGCAAAGAGGCTCACGAACACATGGAGGCTTAACAACACGCTCCTAAATAATCAATGGATCAATGACCAAATCAAAATGGAGATCCAGCAATATATGGAAACAAATGACAACAACAACACTAAGCCCCAACTTCTCTGGGACACAGCAAAAGCAGTCTTAAGAGGAAAGTATATAGCAATCCAAGCATATTTAAAAAAGGAAGAGCAATCCCAAATGAATGATCTAATGTCACAATTATCGAAATTGGAAAAAGAAGAACAGATGAGGCCTAAGGTCAGCAGAAGGAGGGACATAATAAAGATCAGAGAAGAAATAAATAAAATTGAGAAGAATAAAACAATAGCAAAAATCAATGAAACCAAGAGCTGGTTCTTCGAGAAAATAAACAAAATAGATAAGCCTCTAGCCAGACTTATTAAGAAGAAAAGAGAGTCAACACAAATCAACAGTATCAGAAACGAGAAAGGAAAAATCACGACGGACCCCACGGAAATGCAAAGAATTATTGGAGAATACTATGAAAACCTATATGCTAACAAGCTGGGAAACCTAGGAGAAATGGACAACTTCCTAGAAAAATATAACCTTCCAAGATTGACCCAGGAAGAAACAGAAAATCTAAACAGACCAATTACCAGCAACGAAATTGAAGAGGTAATCAAAAAACTACCAAAGAACAAAACCCCCGGGCCAGATGGATTTACCTCGGAATTTTATCAGACATACAGGGAAGACATAATACCCATTCTCCTTAAAGTTTTCCAAAAAATAGAGGAGGAGGGGATACTCCCAAACTCATTCTCTGAAGCTAACATCACCCTAATACCAAAACCAGGCAAAGACCCCACCAAAAAAGAAAACTACAGACCAATATCCCTGATGAACGTAGATGCAAAAATACTCAACAAAATACTAGCAAACCGAATTCAAAAATACATCAAAAGGATCATACACCATGACCAAGTGGGATTCATTCCAGGGATGCAAGGATGGTACAACATTCGAAAGTCCATCAACATCATCCACCACATCAACAAAAAGAAAGACAAAAACCACATGATCATCTCCATAGATGCTGAAAAAGCATTTGACAAAGTTCAACATCCATTCATGTTAAAAACTCTCAGCAAAATGGGAATAGAGGGCAAGTACCTCAACATAATAAAGGCCATCTATGATAAACCCACAACCAAAATTACATTGAACAGCGAGAAGCTGAAAGCATTTCCTCTGAGATCGGGAACTAGACAGGGATGCCCACTCTCTCCACTGTTATTTAACATAGTACTGGAGGTCCTAGCCACGGCAATCAGACAAAATAAAGAAATACAAGGAATCCAGATTGTTAAAGAAGAAGTTAAACTGTCACTATTTGCAGATGACATGATACTGTACATAAAAAACCCTAAAGACTCCACCCCAAAACTACTAGAACTGATATCGGAATACAGCAAAGTTGCAGGATACAAAATCAACACACAGAAATCTGTGGCTTTCCTATATACTAACAATGAACCAACAGAAAGAGAAATCAGGAAAACAACTCCATTCACAATTGCATCAAAAAAAATAAAATACCTAGGAATAAACCTAACCAAAGAAGTGAAAGACTTATACTCTGAAAACTACAAGTCACTCTTAAGAGAAATTAAAGGGGACACTAACAGATGGAAACTCATCCCATGCTCGTGGCTAGGAAGAATTAATATCGTTAAAATGGCCATCCTGCCCAAAGCAATATACAGATTTGATGCAATCCCTATGAAACTACCAGCAACATTCTTCAATGAACTGGAACAAATAATTCAAAAATTCATATGGAAACACCAAAGACCCCGAATAGCCAAAGCAATCCTGAGAAAGAAGAATAAAGTAGGGGGGATCTCACTCCCCAATTTCAAGCCCTACTATAAAGCCATAGTAATCAAGACAATTTGGTACTGGCACAAGAGCAGAGCCACAGACCAATGGAACAGACTAGAGAATCCAGACATTAACCCAGACATATATGGTCAATTAATATTTGATAAAGGAGCCATGGACATACAATGGCGAAATGACAGTCTCTTCAACAGGTGGTGCTGGCAAAACTGGACAGCTACATGTAGGAGAATGAAACTGGACCATTGTCTAACCCCATATACAAAAGTAAACTCAAAATGGATCAAAGACCTGAATGTAAGCCATGAAACCATTAAACTCTTGGAAGAAAACATAGGTGAAAACCTCTTAGACATAAACATGAGTGACCTCTTCTTGAACATATCTCCCCGGGCAAGGAAAACAACAGCAAAAATGAGTAAGTGAGACTATATTAAGCTGAAAAGCTTCTGTACAGCAAAAGACACCATCAATAGAAAAAGAAGGATCCCTACAGTATGTGAGAATATATTTGAAAATGACACATCCGATAAAGGCTTGACGTCCAGAATATATAAGGAGCTCTCACGCCTCAACAAACAAAAAACAAATAACCCAATTAAAAAATGGGCAGAGGAACTGAACAGACAGTTCTCCAAAAAAGAAATACAGATGGCCAACAGACACATGAAAAGATGCTCCACATCGCTAATTATCAGAGAAATGCAAATTAAAACTACAATGCGGTATCACCTCACACCAGTAAGGATGGCTGCCATCCAAAAGACAAACAACAACAAATGTTGGCGAGGCTGTGGAGAAAGGGGAACCCTCCTACACTGCTGGTGGGAATGTAAGTTAGTTCAACCATTGTGGAAAGCAGTATGGAGGTACATCAAAATGCTCAAAATAGACTTACCATTTGACCCAGGAATTCCACTCCTAGGAATTTACCCTAAGAATGCAGCAATCAAGTTTGAGAAAGACAGATGCACCCCTATGTTTATTGCAGCACTATTTACAATAGCCAAGAATTGGAAGCAACCTAAATGTCCATCAATAGATGAATGGATAAAGAAGATGTGGTACATATACACAATGGAATACTACTCAGCTATAAGAAAAGGGCAAATCCAATCATTTGCAGCAACATGGATGGAGCTGGAGGGTATTATGCTCAGTGAAACAAGCCAAGCGGAGAAAGAGAAATACCAAATGATTTCACTTATCTGTGGAATATAAGAACAAAGGAAAAACTGAAGGAACAAAACAGCAGCAGAATCACAGAACTCAAGAATGGACTAACAGGCTCCAAAGGGAAAGGGACTGGGGAGGATGGGTGGGTAGGGAGGGATAAGGGGGGGATCAGTAGGGGGGTATTAAGATTAACACACATGGGGGGGTAGGAGAAAAGGGAGGGCTGTACAACACAGAGAAGGCAAGTAGTGATTCTACAACATTTTGCTATGCTGATGGACAGTGACTGTAAAGGGGTTTATAGGGGAGACCTGGTATAGGGGAGAGCCTAGTAAACATAATATTCGTCATGTAAGTGTAGATTAGTGATAGCAAAAAAAAAAAAAAAAAAAAGGGCAGTTCCTGTGTGGTAACCTCCAACGAGTTCTACACAAGGGTATAAAGGGCATATAAAAGTGTAGGCAAAGGGTCTGTTTGTGTTTATACAGAGGATCAAAGCCTAATTGGGCTACCCAGAAAATGAACTAAGATACGATATGAAAAAGAACTTCCAACATCTGCACCCTCTGGAAGACTCATGCCAGAAGATGATCATCAAAAAACCCCAACAAAGTTCCACGCACTGCTACAGCTGTAGATGCACTCATCCCACCAGTTCCTGGACCTGCCATGGGAATGAGGAAGGAGATATCTAAGCTGGCCTGTGCATACAGTAAAACAACAAAATTGGACTGGATCTATACTGTTGGAACTCAACCAAGAATTTGGAGAAGTGCAAATTGTAGCGCTCCAAAGTCTTACAACTACAAACTATTTATTGTTAAAAGAACATATGGCATGTGAACAGTCCCCAGGAATGGGTTATTTTAATTTGTCTGATTTCTCTCAGACTGTTCAAGTTCATTTGGACAATATCCACCATATCATAGATAAGTTTTCACAAATGCCTAAGGTGCCTAACTGGTTTTCTTGGTTTCACTGCAGATGGCTGGTAATTACAGATATGCTTTGGTTATGTAACTATACTCCTATTATGTTAATGTGTGTGTGCAACTTAAGTAGTAGCTTAAAACCTATACATCCTGAAGTTACTCTACAAGAAGATATATCAAAGAAATAATCAATCTTCCCATGTTTTCTTCCGCCTGCTACTTCTATAGCTTTTCTTCTTCCTTCCTAATTACAACCCTTAAATAGAATTCGTGCCTCATATCAAATTTACCGAGTATCATAATTCTTCCAAGTGGTAAAGATACCTCAAGACAAATGCTGGGCATAGAAGCCACAGGGCATAAATCTGCAAAGAAGTAAAAAGCTAACTTTTTCAAACAATAAGGCTTCTCTCTCACTTACCAACTTCACCTTTCCCTGTATGGCCCCGGAAGATGACTGGTTAGCCAGAGACGGGTAAGATTCCTCAAGGGAGGAACAACCTAAGACAGGCACAGTCGCAGGGGGGCCATCAGGTGAGAAATTGGGGATCAACAGAGGTGAGGCTTAGAACCTCACCCCCCCGTTCTGAGAGAAATCTTCTGCATACGTGGATGTTTTATTGCCCTGGTCTAGCTTGGATTAACACATAGTCTACAGGCACACACCTGATCATCTACATGTGCTCTCTTACAACACTAAACTATGTTTTCTACCTTTATCTTGTATCTACCTACCACTTCAGCATTTTATTAAAAATAATAATAATAAAGAGAGAAATGTGGTATCCACATATAAATCAAGTATAAAAACCAAATGAGTATTCATATTTGAACTGACTGTTTATAGTTCATAATGCATGAGCAAAACCGAAAGTTTCTGTGATGACTGCCCTTGTACTGTTCACTATGTAACTTATTCATTATGTAAGAATTTGTTCTACATGTAAAAACTTGTTTGTTATGCCTCAGAAGATTGGAGACTGACAAAAATTAGGCTTGGGGTGGAATAATGATTGTGCATTGAGCATTGACTCCCCTATACAGAATTTTATTGTCGTTAACAACCATTTGATCAACAAATATGAGAGATGCCCTCACAAAAAAAAAAAAAAGGACAGACTTTCAATGGTAAAATAAATTAGTAACCGGGATGTAAGGTATAGCATAAGGAATATAGTCAAGATATTTTAACAGCCTGGTAGGGTGATAGCTGGAACCTAGAATTATGTATATAAATGTTCTACCACTGTGTTGTACACTTGAAACTCATGTAATGTAATACTGTGTGTCAACTACCCTTCAATAAAAAATAATTATTAAAAAAAATAAATAAATAAATAAATAAATAAATAGACAGACAGATAGATAGATATAGGTACATATCGATTAACACAAAGCTATTGCTCATAACCATGAGAGCAATGGTGAAAGCACATAGCGAAACTACAAACAAAAAAGAAGAATAAATTCCAGTTTAAAAAGAGCAGTAAGCAGCCATAAGAAGTAAACATATCCTATCATTGGCAATAACGTGGATGGACCTAGAGGGTATTATGCTCAGTCAAATAGGCCAGTCGGAGAAATACATGTACCAAATGATTTCACTCATGTGTGGAGTACGATAACAAAGAAAAAGTGAAGGAAAAAACAGCAGCAGAAACACAGTACCCGAGAGTGCACTAACAGTTAACAAAGAGAAAGGGACTGGGTAGGGTTTGTGGGAAGGGAGTGATAAGGGCGGAGAAAAAGAATCGGGGCATTAGGATTAGCATGCATAATGTGTAGGGTGTAGGGTCATGGGGAGGGCTATACAACACAAAGAAGACAAGTAGTGATTCTACAGCATCTTACTACACGCTGACGGACAGCGACTGTAACCGGGATTTGGCGAGGACTTGGTGAAGGGGGTAGACTAGTAAACATAATGTTCTGCATGTGATTGTATATTAATGAGAACAAAAAAAATTTTCAAAGTGCAGTAAGAGCATAGCTCTCAAATCTCAGAATAAAATACAGGCTTTGACTGCTCCAATCAAAAGACACAGAGTTAGAAGAACTGGTGAAAACTCAAGATCACCTACGTGCTCCCTTACTGGAGACTCACTTGAGATCCAAGGACACAGACAAACTACAAGCTTGAGGGGCGGGGTCAGGTACACTATACAAGTGAATCTGAGAAGCAAAGAAACAAATGGATTCTGTTTGAGTCCCCAGAGACAGTCAGTAGAAAATAGTCCTACCTAGCCACCGTGAATTCTTTTTGTTTTGTTTCAGCAGTGACCAGGTATAGATTAAGTGGTACTGCAATGTCCTTCTCATTTTTTCTCACATCAACAAATTAATTTCTGTAATAGTATGCATCTGGGCTTTTGAAATCACTGGGTTTTATGATGTTCACGATTGTAAAGAAGTAATAACCACATAAAGAGGGAAGTTTGGACACTCAACTAAACACTTCTCTCCACAACACACACTTTGCTCCCAAATGCTCCTGTCTAGAAATATGTCTTCCTTTTTATTTGTACCTCCTCCTATCAATGGTGAACACGCCAAGGTCCCTCAAACTTGGTGGTGAGTAAAGCACCAAGTATACTTTTCTGTCTACAACAGGCCCAGAGGAAGTATTCTTCTGGTCTTCAGTGAGCACTTAGTGAACGAATGTGGCTAAATACAGTTAGCAAGCGAGATGGAGGTTTAAGAGGACAGAGGATAGAGATACGTGTTTAAGTTCCTGCACCACCATTTTCTTTTTTTGTAAGAACACGCGGCTCACTCAATATGCAATTGTCTCAGTGAGCCCAGTGATCTCCCTACGGCCTAGTGACCTTGCAATGTTCTTGGAAGCATAATGTAGGAAAGTGACATAGGTGATGTTGTTAACTGTTCTGTACATAAGCATAGATGGGCAGACAGAAAGATGATTGATTCATAGATAGACAGATAGATAGATGCCAGATGATAGATAGATGATACACATGAGAGCTAGATGATAGGAAGCTAGACAGATGGATAGATAAATAGAGAGAAGGATAGAAGGATATATAGAAAGATAGATAGATATACAGACAGACAGAGTGATAGACAGGTACAGATACATATTGATTGACACAAAGATGTTGCTAATAACCAGGAGATGAATGGTGAAAGCACATAGCTAAACTACAAACAGAAAAGAAGAGTGAAATCCAGTTTACAAAGTGCAGTAAGCAGACATAAGAAGAAAACAAGTCATACCATTTGCAATGACGTGGATGGAGCTAGACGGTAGTATGTTCAGAGAAATAGGTCAGGCAGAGAAAGACAAGTATCAAATGATTTCACTCATGTGTGGAGTATAACAACAAAGAAAAACTGAAGGAAAAAAACAGAGCAGACTCACAGAACCCGAGAGTTGACTAAAAGTTGCCAAAGTTAAAAGGACTTGGCAGCGTTGTTCTGAAGGGAGGGATAAGTGCAGGGAGAAAGAATGTTGGCATTAGGATTAGCATGTATATTGCATGAGGTCGGGAGGGGCATGGGAGTGCTGTACAACACAGAGAAGACTAGTAGAGATTATACAGCATCTTACTACTCGCTGATTGACAGCGACTGTAACGGTGTCTGTGAAAGGGTACCTGGTGATGCGGTCTATAGCATCCAACTATGCTGATGGACAGGGACTGTAAGAGGTTTTTAGGGTTGGACTTGGCAAAGGAGGAGCATAGTAAACATAATGTTCTTCTCATGATTGTAGTTTAATGATAACAAAAAAAATTTTTTTTAGTGCAATAAGGGCACAGCTCTGAATCATCAGAATAAAAGGTCAGGCTCTGAGTGCTGCAAACAAAAGACACAGGGTTAAAAGAACGGATAAAAACTCAAGAAACCTACGTGCTTCCTTACAGGAGACTCACTGGAGATCCAAGGACACAGACAAACTACAAGCTGAAGGTGTGGGGACAAGTACCCTACACGAGTGAAACTGAAAAACAAACAGTTAAACAAATGGATTCTGTTTGAGCCCCCAGAGACACTCAGTAGAAAATAGCCCTAACTGGCCACCTTGAATTCTTTTTTTTTGATTTCAGCAGGGCCCAGCCATAGATTTAGTGGTGCAGCAACGTCCTTCTCATTTTCTCTCACCTCAATAACTGAGTTGCTGTAATAACAAGCATCTGGGCCATTGAAATCGGTGGGTTTTATGATCTTCACGAATGTGAAGATGTAATAACCACATAAAGAGGGAAGTTTGGACACTCAAATAAACACGTCACTCCACAATACACTCTTAGCTACCAACTGCTCCTGTCTAGAAATTGGTGCTCCTTTTTATTTGACCCTCCAACCTACCAGCGGTGATCACACCGATGTCCTTCAAACATGGTGGTGAGCAAAGCATCAAGTTTACTTTTCTGTCGACAACAGGCCCAGAGGAAGGATACTTGTGGTCTTCAGGGAGCACTTAGTCAATTAATGTGGCTAAATACAGACAGCAAGTGAGAAGGAGATGAAAGAGGACAGAGGACAGAGACACTGGTTCAAGTCCCTGCACAACCATTTCCTGGTTTTGTAGGTAGACGTGGCCGACATGACCTGCAAGTGTCTCGGCGAACCCAGTGCTCTCCCTACAGCCTAGTGACCTTGCAATGTTTCTGGAAGGATAATGTAGGGAAGTGACATAGATGATACTGTTAACTGTTCTGTACATTAGCATAGATGGGCCGACATAAAGATGTTTAATTCATAGATAGATAGATAGATGACAGATGATAGATAGATGATACAAATGACAGATAGATGATAAGAAGCTAGATATATGGATGAATAAATAGAGAGAAGGATAGAGAGATAGAAGGATATATAGAAAGATAGATATACAGACAGACAGAGCAATACATAGATACAGATACATATCGATTGACACAAAGCTGTTGCTCATAACCAGGAGATGAATGGTGAAATCACATGGCTAAACTACAAACGAAAAGGAAGAATGAAATCCAGTTTACAAAGTGCAGTAAGCAGCCATAAGAAGAAAACAAATCCTACCATTTGCAATGACGTCGATGGAGCTAGACGGTAGAATGTTCAGAGAAATAGGTCAGGCAGAGAAAGACAAGTATCAAATGATTTCACTCATGTGTGGAGTATAACAATAAAGAAATCCTGAAGGAAAAAAAACAGCAGCAGACTCACAGAACCCGAAAGTGGACTAACAGTTACAAAAGGGAAAGGGACTTGGCAGGTTGGTTGCGAAGGGAGGGATAAGGGCGGGGAGAAACAAAATGGGAGATTAGGTATAGCATGTATAATGCCTGGGTTCAGGGGGGCATGGGGAGGGCTGTACAACACAGAGAAGACAAGTAGAGATTCTACAGCATCTTACTACTCGCTGATGGACAGCGATTGTAACGGGGTGTGTGTAGGGGTAAATGGTGAAGGGGTCTACAGCATCCAACTCCGCTGATTAACAGCGACTGATAGAGGATTTTGGGGGGGACTTGGCGAATGGTGGAGCCTAGTAAACATAATGTTCTTCACGTGATGGTAGGTTAATGATAACAAAAAATTTTTTTAAGTGCAATAAGTGCACAGCTCTGAATCATCAGAATAAAAGGACAGGCTTTGAGAGCTCCAAATTAAAAGACGCAGGGTTAAAAGAAGGACGAAAACTCAAGACCACTTATGTGCTCCCTTACAGGAGACTCACTTGAGATCCAAGGAAACAGACAAACTACAAGCCGAAGGGGTGAGGACAGGTTCCGAACACAAGTGAAACTAAAAAACAAACAAATGGACTCTGTTTGAGTCCCCAGAGACAGTCAGTAGAAAATAGCCCTATCTTTACACCGTGAATTCTTTTCTTTTTTTTCATCCCTGCCCAGCCGTAGATTTAGTGGTACAGCAATGTCCTTCTCATTTTCTCTCACCTCAACAACTGAATTGCTGAAAAAATATGCATCTGAGCCTTTGAAATCAATGGGTTTTATGATGTTCATTAATGTAAAAAGTAATAACTATATAAAGAGGGAAGTTTGGACACTCAAATAAACACGTCACTCCACAACACACTCTTTGCTCCCAACTGCTCCTGTCTAGAAATTGGTCTTCCTTTTCATTTGTCGTTCCATCCTATCAGCGGTGATCACGCCGATATCCCTCAAACATGATGCTGAGCAAAGCACCAAGTTTACTTTTCTGTCTAAAACAGGCCCAGATGAAGGATACTTGTGGTCTTCATGGAGACCTTAGGCAATGAATGTGATTAAATACAGTCAGAAAGTGAGAAGGAGATAAAAGAGGACAGAGGACAGAGAGACGGGTTCAAGACCCTGCAGCAAAATTTCCTGGTTTTGTAGGAATATGCGGCTGAGTCTACCTGCAAGTGTCTCGGTGAACCCAGTGCTTTCCCTGCAGCCTAGTTAGCTTGAAAGATTTTTGGAAGCACAATGTAAGGAAGTGACACAGGCTATGTTGTTAACTGTTCTGTACCAAAGTACAGATGGGCAGACAAAAAGATGATTGACGGATTGATAAACTGATAGATAGATAGATAGACAGACAGATAGATAGATATAGGTACTTATCGATTAAAACAAAGTTATTGCTCATAACAAGGAGAGCAATGGTGAAAGCACATGGCGAAACTACAGACCAAACAGAAGACAGAAATAAAGTTTAAAAGTGCAGTAACCAGCCGTAAGAAGAAAACAAATCCTACCATTTGCAAAAACGAGGATGGAGCGAGAGGGTAGTATGCTCAGTGAAATAGGCCAGGCAGAGAAATACAAGAAACAGATGATTTCACTCATGTGTGGAGTATAACAAGCAAGAAAATCTGAAGGAAAAAAATAGCAGCAGACTCACAGAACCCACGAGTGGACCAACAGTTACCAAAGGGAAAGGGACTGGGCAGGTTGAGTGGGAAGGGTGATATAAGGGAGGGGAGAAAGACAGGGGGAGTTAGTATTAGCGTGTATAATATGTGTGGTGGGAGGAGCATGGGGAGGGCTGTACAACACAGAGAGGACAGTAGGGATTATACACCATCTTACTCCACACTGATGGGCAGTGACCTCAGAAATTTTTAGGGGGGGAATGGTGAATCAGAAGCCTAGTAAACATAATGTTCTTCACGTGATTGTAGATTAATGATAACAAAAAAATTTTTTTACGTGCAATAAGGGAACAGCCCTAAATCATTAGAATAAAAGGACAGGCTTTGAGTGCTCCAACCAGAAGACACCGGGTTAGAAGAAGGGATGAAAACTCAAGACCACCTATGTGCTCCCATACAGCAGACACACTTGCGATCCAAGGACACAGACAAACTTCATGCCGAATGGGTGGAGATAGGTACCCTACACAAGTGAAACTGAAAAAGAAACAAACAAATGGATTCTGTTTGAGTCCCCAGAGACAGTCAGTAGAAAGTAGCCCTATCTAGAAACCGTGAATTCTTTTTTTTGATTTCAGCAGTGCCCATCCATAGATTTAGTGGTATACCAACGTCCTTCTCATTTTTTCTCACCTCAGCACCTGAATTGCTGTAATAATCTGAGTCTGGGCTTTTGAAATCTGTGGGTTTTATGATATTCATGAATGTAAAGAAGTAATAACCCCCTAAAGAGGGAAGTTTGAACACTCAAACAAACACGTAACTCAACAACACTCTCTTTGCTCCCATATGCTCCTGTCTAGACATAGGTGTTCCTTTTAATTTGACCCTCTTCCTATCAACGGTGATCTCGCCGATGTCCCTCAAATATGGTGATAAGAAAACCACCAAGTATACTTTACTGTCTACAACAGGCCCAGAGGAAGGATACTTGTGGTCTTCACGAAGCACTTAGTCAATGAATGTGGCTAAATACAGTCAGCAAGCGAGAAGGAGGGAAAAGAGGACAGAGGACAGAGATATGGGTTCAAGTCCCTGCAGCACCATTTACTGGTTTTGTAAGCACATCTTGCAGACTCGACCTGCAAGTGTCTCAGTGAACCCAGTGCTCTCAATACAGCCTACTCACCTTGCAAGATTTTTGGAAGCATAATGTAGGAAAGTGAAATAGGCGATGTTGTCAACTGTTCTGTACATAAGGATAGAAGGGCACACAAAAAGATGATTGATTCATAGATAGATAGATAGCTGACCGATGATAGATAGATAGACAGATGATAGACATGATAGATAGATTATAGTCATGATAGATAGATAAGAATATAGGTAGATAGATAGATAGATAGATAGATAGATAGATAGATAGATAGATAGATAGATAGATAGATAGATAGATGATTGATAGATAGATACAGATACATATCAATTAAGAGAAAGCTATTGCTCATAACGAGGAGATAAATGGTGAAAGCACATAGTGATACAACAAACAAAAAGGAAGAATGAAATCCCATTTAAAAAGTACAGTAAGCAGCCGTACGAAGAAAACAAACCCTACCATTTACAATGATGTGCGTGGAGCTAGACGGTATTATGCTCAGTGAAATCGGCCAGGAGGAGAAAGACAAGTACCAAATGATTTCCCTCATGTGTGGAGTATAAAACAAAAAAACTGATGTAAAAAACAACAGCAGAATCACAGAACCCGAGAGTGGACTAACAGATACCAAAGGGAAAAGGACTGTTCCGGGTGGGTGATAAAGGAGGGATAAGGGTGGGAAGAAAGAAAGGGACATTATTATTAGCATTAATAATGAGTGGGGTCGGCTGGGCATGGGGAGGGCTGTACAAGACATGGAAGAAAATTAGAGATTCTACAGCATCTTACTACACGCTGATGGACAGCGACTGTAACGGGGTGTGTGTGTGGGGACATGGTGAAGTAGTCTACAGCATCCAACTACGCTGATGGACACCGACTCTAAGAGGTTTTTTTGGCAAACTTGGTGAAAGGGGGATCCTAGTAAACATAATGCTCTGCATGTGATTGTAGATTAATGATAACAAAAAAAGAATTTTAAAGTGCAATAAGGGCACAGCTCTGAATCATCATTGGAAAAGGACAGGCTTTGAGTGCTCCAAACAAAAGACACAGGTTTAAAAGAAGGGATGAAAACTCAAGAACAACTATGTGCTCCATTACAGGAGACTCACTTGAGATCCAAGGACACAGACAAACTGCAAGCTGAAGGTGTGGGGAGAGGAACCCAACACAAGTGAATCTGAAAAACAAACAATCAGTCAAGTGGATTCTGTCTGTGCCCCTGAGACAGTCAGTAGTAAATAGACCTATCTGGCCACCGTGAATGCTTTTTGTTTGGTATCAGCCGTGCCCAGCCATAGATTTAGTGGTGCAGCAACATCCTTCTCATTTTCTCTCAACTCAACAACTGAATTGCTGTAATAATATGGGTCTGGACCTTTGAAATCAGTGGGTTTTATGATGACCACGAACGTAAAGAAGTAATAACCAGGTAAAGAGGGAAGTTTGGACACTCAAATAAACACTTCACTCCACAACACACTCTTCTCTCCCAACTGCTCCTGTCTACAAATCGGTGTTACTTTTATTTGTCCCTCCTTCCTATCAGGGTTTATCACGCCGATATCCCTCAAACATGGCGGTGAGCAAGCACCACGTTTACTTTTCTGTTGACAAATGTCAAAGAGGAACGATACTTGTGGTCTTCAGGGAGCACTTAGTCAATGAATGTGGCTAAATACAGTCAGCAAGTGAGAAGGAGATAAAAGAGGTGAGAGGACAGAGACACGGGTACAAGTCCCTGCACCACAATTTCCTGGTTTTGTAGGTGCACTTCTAACTTGACCTGCAAGTGTCTGTTTGAACCCAGTGCTCTCCTTACGGCCTAGTTACCTTGCAATATTTTTGTAAGCATAACGTAGGGAAGGGACATAGTCTATGTTGTTAACTGTTCTGCATACAAGGACAGATTTTCAGATAAAAAGATGACTATTGATTGAATGATAGATGGATAGACAGGAAGATAGATAAATATAGTTAAATATCGATTAACACAAAGCTATTGCTCATAACCAGGAGAACAATGGTGAAAGCACATAGCGAAACTACAGACAAAACAGACGACAGAAATCCTGTTTAAAAAGTGCAGTAAGCAGCTGTAAGAAGAAAACAAATCCTACCATTTACAGCAACTTGAATGGAACTAGAGTGTATTATGCTCAGTGAAGTAGGCCAGGCAGTGAAATACAAGTTCCAAATGATTTCACTCATGTTTGGAGTATAACAACAATAAAAAACTGAAGGAAAAAAACAGCAGCGGACTCACAGAACCGGAGAGTGGACTAACAGTTACCCAAGGGAATGTGACTGGGCAGGGTAGGTGGGAAGGGAGGGATAAGGGCAGGGGGAAGAAAGGGGCATTAGGATTAGCATGTATAATGCGTGGGGTTGGGGGCACGTGGCGAGGGCTGTACAACACAGAGAATACAAGTAGAGATTCTACAGCATCTTACTACATGCTGATGGACAGCGACTCTAAAGGGGTGTGTTGGGGGGGACATGGTGAAGGGGTATACTGTATCCAACAATGCTGATGGATAACGACTATAACGGGATTTTTGAGGAGGACTTGTTGTACTTGGTGATCATAATGTTCTTCGCTTGATTGTAGATTAATGATGACAAAAAAGATTTTTTAAGTGCAATAAGGACACAGCTCTCAATTATCAGAATAAAAGATAGGCTCTGAGTGCTCCAATCAAAAGACACATGGTTATAAAAAGGGATGAAAACTCAAGACCACCTACCTGCTCCCTTACTGGAGACTCACTTGATATCCAAGGACGAAGACAAACTACAAATTGAGGGGTGCGGACAGGGACCCTAAACAAGTGAATCTGAAAGAAAAAAAACAGAAAAAAAGATGTGCTGATGGGATTAATCACGCAGGCTCACATGAGAGTGGATGCAGAAACCTTCTCCCAAGATCAAAACCACATAAATACGTACTATATGGAAATAGAACAACTATAACAAATCGTGGAAGTGAAGCAGGGAGGAACGCTGCTGCGGAAGCCTGTCACCTCAAGAAGTGTGACGTACAGCCATGGAGATGTGGTCTCTGAGCACGAACCTACCGTACATGTGGTGCGTACTGGAGGATCGGTGGGGTTGGAAAGCAAAGAGAAGCGGAAGACTTCGAGAGACTTGAGGTTCCAGCCACTTGTGGGACAACACAGGGATCCACATCCGGCCGCTGTTTGACAAAAGAAAGGCAGACAGTCTGAGAGACTTCCTAACAGCGAGAGAACTGCTAAAGGGGCAAGGCTTCCACAGGGCTTGCCACTCAGGAGAAAGGACAGGTGCGCCAAACTGCGCGGGTGCACTCTGCCCGGTAGGCGGGTTTGATTTCAGGAGCTCCGGTCGCTCCATCCCCCTGGCTGGCCTCGCAGCTCCGAGGTCCCTTACCGTGCTGAGACTGGTACATGGCCTACCTCCCTGCCATCACCGGCCTGCAAAACGGCCGCCCCCACCTACGGCAGCTTCTCCCTGCATGCTCCGCCCTCTGGCCCTGGCAGTGGAGACGGGCACTGTGGCCGGAAGCAGGAAAGACCTCTTTACTCCCGGCGGGGATGGGCACCAGCACTGCTCCCCTTGGACCCCTGCCATCCAGCCAAGGGCTGTGCATCTCCAGAGAGTAAAGCTTCTGGTAGCTAGAGTGCACCACCTAAAAATATGAACCTTCAAGGGAACCTGGTAACTGACCTCAAATCAATCTTCGTAAGAAAGAGATCTCAAAATAAACATCAGGAGCATGCTCAGGGAGGTACAGAAAAGAAAACTGTCCCTGTCTCTCGAACGCAATTCTCTCTCTACTCTCTCTCTCCAGGAAGCGCTGCTGAGTCCCTGTTCCAAGAGGGGTGCTGCGACTGCCCAGCAGGAACGGCACAGCTCTCGGGTCCACCACAGCCAATGCCAGGACAGTCCCACACGGGCTCTGACTGAACTGCAAACGGGTGACGCCGCACGTCTAACTCCGCAGGAAAGACAACAGTGCCGCATGCTAGCTTTCCCATCAATGGCTAGAGGCTACGTGGCTCCATTGATACCAGGTGACATCAACACCCCGGGCTTCATCTCCTTGGCAAACTTTTTTACCTATGACTCGTGAAAGCAGCACATGGAAAGATACAACCTACCAGTCTCCACACCACCTCACCTCTCAGTTTTACGCTAGATGTTCCTGCATCACAGCTTCTCCTCTTCGTTCCAGTTTTCTTGGCTGGTTGGTGTTCTTAAAAAAAATTTAGTCCGATTGGGAATGAAGTGGTAGGCGGTTTAGTAAGATTCTGTTTGACCACCATCAGTAGAACCAAAGGCATCCTTCTTTATGGGAGAATATATTCACTGATGACATATTTGATAAGGCATTGCCATCCAAAACATGTATCAAAACTCATGAACCTCAACACACAAATTGCAAATAAATCCAATTACAAAATGGGCAGAGGATCTGAACAGACATTTCTCCACAGAAGTAATTTCAGGTGGCCGACAGGCACCTGAAAAGACGCTCCACATTGCTAACCATCAGAGAAATACCCATTAAAACCACAATGGGGTATCACCTCACACCAGTTAGGATGGCCACCACCCAAAAGACAGACAACAACAGATGTCGGCAAGGGTGTGGAGAAAGGGGAACCCTCCTACACTGCTGATGGGAATGTCAGTCAGCTCAACCATTGTGGAAAGCAGAATGGATGATCCCCAAAAAAAACAAAGAACAGAAATACCATCTGACCCAGGAATTCATCTCCTTGAATTTACCCTAAGAGTGCAGGAGCCCAGTATGATAGAGACAGATGCACCCCTATGTTGATCCAGCACTCTTTACAATACCCAAGAAATGGAAGAAACCTAAGTCTCCATCAGGAGATGAATGGATAAATGCCCCGGCCAGTGGGGAGTTCAACAAGGGCTCGAAGGGAAGTTAAACTGGATGAGAGACAAACCAGACACAAAGAAGGAGACCAAGTAGAAAGTATTATCAGGGTCTCAAAGTTTATTGTTACAAGGTAGATTATATAGGAGCTAGGAGGGGGAAACAGCCCCAGCAGAATTGACAAGGATTATCTAGGTTGCTAGGATACCTAAATGAAGAATGTTCTCTGGAAAAGATCATGGGTGGGGGATTACTGAGAAAAGACAAAATGTTTTACTAAGCAGGAGATGTTATCACAGCAGCTGCTTAATCTCTATCCCAGCGTCTAATCTCAAGCTGGTCAATTGATCTTTCCTAAACGGGGCAGAAATTAGAGGCCAAGGCGAAAAGGGCATGTCCATTGTTTCTATGTCCTACTGCTCCCGTATCTCCTCCCTTCTTTTATAGAAAAGTGGTGGAGGCCCGTTATTTAGCAGTGGGCATTAACCAATTGGGGGAGTAGGGACGTGGATCCTCTGAGACTCCCCATTTATGGGGGTCAACGTTGGCACTTGGTATCTTTTGTGGAGGGGAGGAAGGGCGTCTTTATTTTAGATACTAACCTCCAGGCAAGCCAGGTTTTTCTCTCAGGGAATTCAGAGGCGGTTCATGGACCTTCCCTTGCAATGCTTAGCTTTGCAACCACATTGGTGCCCATATCGCACTCACTTTATTGTGAGCCTATATGCATAGGTCTGAATCCTATACAGCTTCTAAAGGAGGGGAGTCATCGGGCACATCATATCCTTGGTCCGCCAGGACAAAATGGTGACAGTGGAATTGTATCTGTCTGCTGAGGGCAGTATAGATCTGTTCTTTAACGAAGGTGGTAATTCTCTGGAAGGCCCAAGGGCCAAGGGAGAGCACAAGCATGAGACTAAGGAAGGGTCCTAGTATAGGGAAAAGATAAGGATGAAACCTGTTCATCCAAGTCCATAGGGTATTTTCAAACAGTTTTTTCTTTCTTTGCACGAGATCTTCTTGGAGTCTTTTTATTTTGTCACGAACTACTCCAGACTTGTTTACGTAGAAGCCGCATTTCTTTTCTAAGACTAAGCAGATTCCGCCTTCTTCCACGGTGAGAATGTCTAGGCCACACCTGTTCTGTTAAACTACTTCTGCAAGGGAATCTATTTGGTCTTGAAGATCTTGTAAGGTTCCGCGAAGAAGGTGAAAATGAGAGAGTTGATGGGCTTCATCTTTTTATAAGGTGCTGTTAAGAAGTGCGAATACGCCAACAAGGATCCAGTAAGTGGTAGCAAGAATAGTCTGCTGTACAAGGGTCCAGTGGGGAGGGGTGGAGGCGGCGAATCGTATGCCTAAGATAAAGGCAAGGACTAAACCGATGGCCAGAATCTATGGAGAGAAGAAGAAAAAGGATGTCTCAGGGGATGTCACCACCCTGAACAGTTGGATAAGATTTTTAAAAATCTTCTGGTAAATCTATTGGTTTAATCAAACGCTCTGGCAGCCAGCGAGCAGCATCTTCTTTGGTGTCGAAAACACAGGCAGATCCCCGGCCCCATATGAGTATGTGCTCGGGGCCATTCCAATGGGATGTGAGGTTGTCTCTCCACATGACAGTGGCATAGATTGATCATGTTGGAGTGCCAAAGGCGACCAGCTGCAGATTTGCCATGAGCATCCAAAGTTAGAAAATTAAGAATAAACAAGGCATGATGAAGAATATTTCTTGGAGAGCCTTTCATGGGATATAAATCTCCCATTTTTAATTTGTTGAAGGTATATTTAATAGTTACATGGGCTCGTTCGACAATCCCTTGACATTGGGGATTGTATGGTATGCTTGTAACAGGCTTAATTTGTAATTGGCGACAAAATTCTTGGAAATTTTTTCCAGTATCCTGGACCATTAGCAGTCTTGATAATCTCGGGTTTTCCCATGACACTAAAACAATTGTGTACATGAGCAATAACATTTTTTGAAGCTTCTCCAATGTGGAGGCTGGCAAAAATAAATCCACTAAAGGTATCTACAGTAACATTAAGATATTTAAGATTTCCGAATGAGGGGACGTGTGTTACATCCATTTGCCAGATCTCATTGGGAACTAGGCCCCTAGGGTTCACACCCAAGTGAGGAACAGGCAGGAGAGTGACACAATTTGCACATTGTTTAACAATCTGACGGGCTTGTTCTCTAGTAATTTTAAAAAGAAGACGTAAGGTTTGAGCATTATGGTGGTGTAAAGAGTGAGCTTCTTTGGCTTGAGCCGCAGGATCAAACTCAACGAGAAGACAAAGTTGGGTAGCTTTATCAGTCACAGCATTGCCTGTGGCTTGAGGTCCAGGAAGACCAGAATGGGCAAGAATATGGCTTATATAAAAGGAATGTTGCCTGGAATGTATGTACTGCTGGATGGAAAAAAACAGAAGGGTGGCGTTCGTAGAGGGTTTTATATAGGGCACGGTCTCTAAAAAGAGAATGGATTGAGCAATATAAGCACTGTCATGTATAGGTTAAATGGAGAATTTGGGAGTTGTTGAAAACTTGTAAAATAGCAAAGAGTTCAACCAATTGAGTGGAGTGGAATGGGGATTGTAGAGAGGTGGTTTGATTATCTATGGTGAAGGCTGTCACTCCGTTGGAGGAGCCATCGGTGAAAACAAGGGGGGCATGAGGAAGGGGTTAGGAGGAGGTCAATGTAGGGAAAACAAATGGTTGGGTCCTTAGAAAATGGAGAAGCTAGTTAGCAGGGTAATGATTGTCAAGGGCTCCCTGAAAAGAATTGCAGGATGTTGCCCATTCATCGTTATTCTCTATCAACCACTGGATTTGGGTAGGGGAATAGGGTAGGATAATTTTGTCAGCGTCTTTACCGAATATTTTCCTGCTGTGGACACATCCGATTTTTATCAGTTCAGCAACCCAGGAGGTATAGGGGATAAGGACTTTGGCTGGGAAAGCAGGTAAATGGAACCAAAAAAGATAACCCTGTTGCCAGAACACTCCGGTGGGTGTAAAATCAGTAGCACAAACGACTAGGAGAAGAGGCTTCTCATAAGAGATAAAGGTGACCCTTTGTTTTAAAATTGCAGCTTCCACTGCCTTTAGGGCTTCTAGGGCGGGGGCTGTTAATGAGCGACACGAAGTAGGATCTGGGTCCCCTTTAAGAATATTAAACAAGGGTTTAAGGTCTCCAGTAGTTAGCGTGAGATAAGGCCTGAGCCAATTAATATCTCCTACAATTTTTTGAAAATCATTTAAAGTTTTTAAGCAAACGGTTCAAAGTTGAACCTTTTGTGAAAGAATCTTATTATGAAAGAGTTCAAAGCCTAAAAGCAAGTTAGGGGGTTTTAATTGAATTTTATCAGGGGCTAGCTGAAGACAGCTCTGGTAAGGGCCCTAGAAAGCTCTTGGGAATAAGCAAGGAGTTCAGTGGGGTTAGGACCAGCCATGAGGATGCCGTCCTTGTAATGAATTAAATATGTAAAAGGCCATCTTTGTCTAAATGTGTCTATAATTTGAGCTTGGGGTACAATTTTTTGGCACAGCGTAGGGCTGTTTGCCATTCCTTGGGGCAAAAACAAATTTTTGGCACAGCGTAGGGCTGTTTGCCATTCCTTGGGGCAGAACTTTCCATTGGAATCTTGGCATAGGGCCTTTAAAATTAATCACCAGCAAACTAAATGCAAAATGCTTGCAGGCTTTAGGATATAGGGGGATTGTGAAAAAGCAATCTTTTAGGTCAATTATGATATCACAGTATCCCGCAGGAATCGCCACAGGAGTGGGAGGCCTGGTTGAAGGGCCCCCATAGGTATCATAGCTTTATTAATTTTTCTAAGATCTTGAAGTAACCTCCATTTTCCTGATTTTTCCATTATGACAAAAATAGGAGTATTCCAGGGGAAGTTGGTAGGCTCGATATGGCCTGCAGCAAGTTGTTCCTGTACTAACATTGTGGCTGCAGCCAGTTTTTCAGAAGTTAAGGGCCATTGATCAACCCATACATACTATGTTGTTTTCCAGGATATTTTATCTGCATTGGGTACAGGCACGTCAACGGCCGTTAGGGTAAATTTTCATAGCCAATTCCAGCATGATCAGTTTTTATGGTGACCGGGACCGGCTCTTTTGAGCCCTGAGAGTGTTTGCCCAACCCTTGCCCTGGGCAAAAGCCTTGATTGAGCATCTGGTGAGTGACTAGTTCATTAGGGCTGCCCATAATGAGCTTCACTTGAGAGAGAATATCTCTGCCCCAGAGGTTGATAGGTAGGCCTGCAACCACCTAGGGCTGGACAGTACCGTGACTGCCTTCTTCATTTTCCCATTGAATAACTTTTTAGCTTTGTAGGGGGTTGGAGGTCTGTCCAATACCTCTAAGGTGAGTCATGGTAGCGGTGAGAGGTCAAGATGAAGGCCAATCCTTACTGAAAATAATTGTGGCATCCGAGCCAGTATCTATAAGGCCTTCAAAGGTTTTACCTTTTAATTTTAAGTTAAGAAGGGTTCTTTTTTGAGTGATCTATTGTGCCCAATAAACATCTGATGATCCAAACCCATCGGGGCCTCTCTTTTGCTTATAGCAAGGATTTTTATCATCGAGGGGGGTTATATTAATTGAGCAATCCATTGGCCAGGGGAAATGGTAATTGGTCCCTGAAAGGCTGTAGCCATAAATTTAATTTCTCCAGTATAATCGTTGTCAATGACTCCTGGAGAAATAGGGAGGCCCTGAATAGTGGAGCTGGCACGACCCATTATAAGAACAAAGGTGCCTTGCGGCAAAGGGCCAAAAATCCCCATTGAAAGAATTTGATTTCCCATTTATGGTGTCAATATTGACTGGGACGTGGAATGGGATCCAGTCTTGTGCTACCGGCGGTTGCTCCGGAAAGGAGAGTGACGCAGGATTTTGGACTGACTGGGGAAAGAACCTGATGACACCAGGGTTCTGTCCTGGGTAGGTTTTGCGGCCCTGGGGTGGGCCCTTTATCACGTTTCCCTGCTTCGGAGGAAGAGGATTACCCTGTATATCAGCCTTGGAGTGGCATTCGGAGGTCCAATGCTTACCCCATTTGCATCTCGGTCACAGAAATGATGGGAGCGATCGTTCGGTCCTAGGGGCTGTGCACTCTATTGAAAAATGACCTGTTTGCTTGCAAATAAAGCAAGTCTTGGGCCTGGCTCCCTGAGTGAACTCTTTAAGAGCTCTTCCTATGGCGATTCCGATATTGCAAGAGGTTGGGTCATCGGCACAAAGTTTTATAAAATCTGAGGAATTTTTGCCGCTGTGATGGGGACGCATAGCTTCTTGACAAGCAGAATTAGCATTTTCAAAAGCAAGATGTTTAATGAATTCATTATCTGTTTCCTCCCTTCCCATGAGGCTTTCGGTGGCCTCTGTAAGGTGGCCTATGAATTCACTGTAAGGTTCCTGCGGCCCCTGTCTAACCTTGGCAATTGAGGTGATAACCGACCTTTTAGAAGGGAGGCTCTTCCAGGCCTTAAGGGCTGCATGTTGGATTTGTGTGCATAAGCCTGGAGAAAGCTTAGCCTGTTTTTCATTTGTCTCATAGGGGCGATTGCCCAGAAGTTTGTCTAACATCCAGGATTTGGAAGGACCACCGGCAGCCATATTGCGGTTTGCAGTATCCTGGCATCTTTCAGTGTAATCAGCTTTCCATAAGAGAAAGTCACCTCTTGTTAAGGTGGCTTTAGTTAACATGCCCCAATTATTAACTGTAAGCCAGTCTTCGTTTAGAGACTCTAATGAAATAGTAAAGGGGGCAACAGGGCCATATGAGGAAACAGCATTCTTTAAGTCTTTTATACTTTTAAATTTATGGTGGCGGTTCTGCTGAGTCCTAATGGTTGAAGTTGCATTCTCAACCTCTCCCTCAGTGTTTTCTGACTCAAGCTGGGCTATAGGCTTTTCTGCATCCGTATCTGCCCCTTCTGATTCTCGTGGTTCATCCTCATTTGACTCTCCCTCAGTCGGTTCTCCCTCGGTTTTTCTAGATTGGGATCGGGTCACCGGGAAGACATGAAGGGTTTTATTTTGGTTTTAACTTTCTGAACGGGGGGGAGCAGAGGGGGAACTTACTTTTATTTTCTGAACAGTGGGATCGGGGGGGCGCTTATTTCTATGTCAAGGTCACGTAATTGCCTAAGCAATTGGGATCTCTCCCTTTTGACCTGAAGCAGTGCCGTAAGGTACTGCGCCTCCCGATAGAGTTTAACAGTGGCTTGTTAAAGGGGGTGGTATGTCATAGGGCAGTGGTATGTTATAGGGCGTTGTATGTTATACGGTGGTGGACCTGCACCTAAATGTGCTTGAGGGGACCAATCAAGATTATGGTGCTTACTGGCAGCGTCTTTTAATTTGGCCCCCTCTTCAGGGTAGATTGGATCATCATCAGGGCTGTTGGACTTGACACCGGACAGGACTGGGTAAATAGATTTGGGGGCGGGGCGCTAGACGTTGGATCACCCTTAAGCTCGGGCATAGGAATGGAGACAGAGGGACAATTAGAGGCTGGGGATGAAGGACGAAGGTCCTCAGAGACTTCCTTTTCTGGAGAGAAGTCTGACTGGTTTTAAACTTTCCCTTCTAATAATTTTCACTATCGTCAACAATCTTTGAAACATCTGGGTGACAGTGGCGGACCTGCAACATATCATTTATGAGATTCCAATAGAAAATAACTGTACTGGGACCTTCTCAGGGCCAAAGGAATGATAATAATCATTCAGGCAGTTGCCAACTCGTCGCCACTGTTTTTCATCTACAGTTTCTTCCTGGGGGAACCATTTGCAGACATCATCTAGCAAGATAAAGTATTTAACTAAATCTTTTTTCTGAACCCGTATTCCTCATGTCTTGAGAGAAGCCTTAAGTCCCTTAACAAATAACTCATGCTTATTTAGTGTTTGCCCCATGACTGCATCGCATTCCTTACCTTTATCGATCTGTGTCACAGGCAGGTACTCCTGTGGTGATCTTCATGCGAATCTTCTATCACCAGTGGGGTTGTGATCCAAAGAAAGAAGGACGCCCGTCCATATTAGCGATGTCCAGATCAGGCTTTGTACCTCGAGCCCCACATTGGGTGCTACATGCCCCGGCTGGTTGGGAGTTTAACAAGGGCTCGAGGGGAAGTTAACCTGGATGAGAGACAAACCAGACACAAAGAAGGAGACCGAGACCAAGTCGAAACTCTGATCAAGGTCTCAATGTTTATTTTTACAAGCAATATTATATAGGAGCTAGGAAGGGGAAACAGCCCCAGCTGAAGTGGCAAGGTTTATCTACGTTGCTAGGATACCTAACTGAGGAATGTTCTCTGGAAAAGATCATGGGTGGGGGATTACTGAGAAAAGACAGAAGGTTTAACTAAGGAGGAGATGTTATCACGGCAGCTGCATAATCTCTATCCCAGCGATCTAATCGCAATCTGGGTCAATTGATGTTTCCTAAACGGTGCAGGCTTGAGAAACTAAAGGCATGGCTAAAATGGAGAGACCATTGTTTCTGAGGCCTACGGCTCCCGACAGATAAAGAAGTGGTTGTACATACACAACATGGAATATCATTCAGCCATAAGAAGAAAAGTAATCCTACCACCGTTTGCAAGAACACGGACGGAGCTACAGGTTGTTATGCTCACTGAAATAAGCCATGTGGAGAAGACAAGTATCCAAGGATTTCACTCCTCTGTGAGGTATGAGAACAAAGCAAAAACGGGAAAGAACAAAACATAAGCAGTCTCAGAAAACCCAAGAATGGACTAACAGTTACCAGGGAAAGGGACCTGGGAGGATGGGTGGGAAGGGAGGGATAAGGGTGTAAAGGGGCATTACGATCCACAAACGTATTGTAGGGGGTGGTGGGCCACGGGGATTGAAGTATAACACACAGAAGACAGGTAGTGATTCTATAGCATCTAACTATATTAATGGACAGCAAATGTAATGGGGGGTGGATAGTGGACTTGATAATGGTGGGGAGGGGTGAGGAGGGGGAGTCTAGTAACCACAATGTTGCTAAAGTAATTGTACATTACTGACACCAAAAAAGAAAAAAGTGACTCTGTTTGAGTGCCCAGAGAAAGAGTCAGTAGAAAATAGCCCTTCCCGCCACCGTGGATGCTTTGTGTTCGGTAATGGCAGTGTCCAGTCATTGATCCAGTGGTATAGGGAGGAACTTTTCATGTTCTCTCACCTCAACAACTAAATTGCTGTAATAATGTGCATCTGGGCTTTTGAAATCAGTGGATTTTATGATGTTTACGATTGTAAATAAGCAATAATCAGATACCGAGGTAAGTTTGCATGCCCAACGGAACACGTTACTCGACAACATACTATTTGCTCCCAACTGCTCCCGTCTAGAACTCGGTGTTCCTTTTTACCTGTCCCTCCTCCTATCAGCGGTGACACCAATGTCCCTCAAAGTTTGTGGTGAGCAAAGCACCAAGTTTACTCTTCTGTCTACAACATGCCTGTGCCACATTTCCTCTCAGAGGAAAAGCAGTAGCAGTGGAAGAACACCAAAAGACGTAGAAATAGAAGATGGTACAGTAAAATGAAAACTGACACAAGGGACTTCTGACACCCATATTTAATTCCTTCAGAGACACGAAAGCAGCCGCCAGAATACAACAAAACTACATAACTATGGAGAAGGCACAGGCAGAAAACAAGAAGAGATCTGGAAACTTAACCCACTGGGCCAGAGAGAGGAGTCATCACAGCAGAAGCAGCAGTAGCAGCAGCAGCAGTAGCAGCAGCTGGGGCCTGCCCCGCACACTCTGTGCTCATTGCCGTTAAAGATAAGGTCGTGGGCTCGGTTCGCTGGGCTTCTCCCTCAGCACCCAGAGGCATACACAGCAGGGAGTGAGGGTTCGTCGGTGGCATCCCGCCAGCATTTATGTTCTGCACGGATTGGAACAAAGCGAACTTTTGGCAGAGGAGCAAGTGGCATTAGGTACCACTGAACGGGCAGCTGAGATTTGAAGCCGAGTCCAGTAATTCACTGTCACCACTGTTCAACAGATCCCGTGACCCGAAGACTGATGTGCACGAGCGGACACACTCACATTTGATAAGGGAGGTTCTCAAGTACGGAGAAGGGAGAGGAGAGCACGCCTAAGTGAGAGTGCACGGGAAGCCTACAAGAGGAGGTGACTAGAGAGGTGTGTCTTCAACGATCCATTTTCTTATGCTGGGGTGAAATGTCTTAAAAGCCAGAGGCAAGAGGTGGGAATCCCCAGAGGAAATAGTTCAGAGATGAAAAGGCACGAGACAGGATCTTTTCAAGGAGCAGGGAGCTTGGCTCATAGGATGGAGATGTAGACAAAGTGAAGGCCAGACCGTGAGTTGGGGCTGGAGAATTTCACATTTTATTCTGGAACAATGTCAGTGCTTCCGCAGTGAAGCAGTGAGCAAGCAGGGCCTAGGTACACCAGGAAAGACCTGAGAAACTAGAAGCAGGGTTACTGACACAGGACACGAGCTTCACAGGTTATAACATAAAGGATGAACAGTCAGGACCGGGAATGGACAGGCTGACTGCTGAGAGGAGTCGAGGTTGCACCGCAAGAATCCAGCTTGGCTGATGGGCAAGAATGGCAACGCCATCGAGACCAAGAGTCTAAAGGAGAAGCAAATTTAAAAATAAATAAATAAAAATAAAAAAGGACAGACTTCCAATGGTAAAATAAATAAGTAACCGGGATGTAATGTATAGCATAAGGAATATAGTCAAGATATTGTAACAGCTTGGTAGGGTGATAGCTGGAACCTAGAATTATGTATATAAATGTTTTATCACTGTGTTGTACACTTGAAACTAATGTAATGTAATACTGTGCATCAACTACCCTTCAATAAAAAATAAAAATAAAATTAAAATTAAAAATAAATAAAAAATAAAAAAATAAAATAAAATAAAATAAAAAGTGTTTCCCAGTTTACTGTGTTGTGTTATTCACGTAAGAGACACAGGCCCGCAAAACTAGATCAGAGAGAAAATCTGGGAGGCCGAGCCCAGTCAGAATGCGGGATGTGGCTATGCTGATTCCTGGTGGTCCACGACCTACGCTTTCTTAGAGAACCAAAGAAAGAACCTGCCCGCTAGCTAGAAAGGCACGTCATGGGGTCTGCGCCCTCCTCAGAAGTCAGCCACCTGGCTGGCCATGGCCGAGAAGGCATGCCTGGCTCCAGGTGTCCCAGAGAAGCTGGGAAGTCCCGGGAAAGTGCGGGACATACACCGGGCAGCCTCTGGGTGGCTCAGCACCAGGCTGTGAGCAGGCCCTGGCCTCCGGGATTGTGGGAGTCGGAGGAGGCATGGCACTTGAAGCCCGCAGCACCACTGGTGCAGAGCCCACGCAGAGCGGGCACCCGGGCGGGCTTAGCTCTGATAGACGTGAGCACTGCAGCCCTTGACTATCCGTATGGTGGTAACGTTGGACCAAACACCTGTACGGTCTTCAGGGGGCAGTCCCGGGTACTAGGGATTCTACAGGGGTTGGCCTTGGGGACGCACCGTGGCTTTGACCCAGGGTCTCTGGGCGGGGCCGGTGTGCTTAAGGCAATGTTGGTGTTGTGATGCAGCGCCTGGGTGACGTTACAGCAGCGCAGGCCACTTTGTGATGCGTCCCCTGGTGACATGCATACCAGGCTCGCCCTAACTGGGCAACTCGGTGCGTGCTTGGCCAGAGAAGGAGTTTGAGGCAAAGGAGGCCCTCTCCCTAGTTTCAGACCCTTTCCTCGGATCATATGGTGCACACCACAACCCATTTTTCTGTGTGGACTCTTTCCTCCTTCCTAAGGTTCGTGCCCCACCCCACACACCGCCTCCCCAGCGCCACCTTCTTCGCCCGCCGGTCCTTCCCTTCCGCGGGTCGCTGCCCTCTACCCCTCCTACCAGGGAGCACCCTGCACCCACCCGCTGCCCTGGTCACAGGCTGTTCCACAAGGATCCTGTGCCTTTAGCAGCTGGCTTTTCCCACTCTTACCAGCAGACTTCCCACTGCCTTGGGGAGCAGTCCTGGGCCTCTGGACCATCCTAAGCTCCCAGCAGATGGCTGTAGAGAGATCACCAGATGAGCTCCTCCTGTGCAGGGCACACGGGCACCACTACCAGCCCGCCTCGAGGTGTCCTGCCTCTGCAACATCACCATCCAGAGTCAGCCAACAGACAAGCCTTGGGCAGCACAAGCACAGGCCCGATGGCTGGCTCTGATGCTCAGGACGAGCCGATGGATACGACGCCACCATTGCTATCCATCATCTTCCGGTCCTACCCGGTCCCTCACGAGGCCGTGTGAAGCACCACCTTTGGCCCGAGGGCCGGCAATGACGCCCGAGATGAGCCCATGGACAGGACACCTACCTCGATGGCCGTCATCTTTAAGTCACCCCCGGCCACGCACGGGCCTGTGGGCAGCACCACTGCCGGACTTCTCTGCACCCAGACACCCACCACGCATCCCGTCATCATCTGGTCTCCCCTGGACCCATACGATGCCATGGAATGCACAGACGACGGCCTCGGCCTTACCCGTAAGTCAGCCTCGGACCCAAAGGACAACACTACCACCCTCGGGAAAGGCACCTACAACTGCCCCCCGGCCCCAGACAAGGCACAGGGCACCACAAGCGCTGTCTCGAAGGCTGATGCTGACGCTCAAGATGAGCCGATGGGATACGACAACCCCCTCAATAGCCGTCATCTTCTGTTCCCCCCAAGCCCCACACGAGGCCGTGGGCAGCAGCACCGCCATCCTCCTGCACACCGCATACACCCACCACACGGGAAGTCATCCTCCGGACTACCCTGGATCCACACGATGCCATGGGAGGCACAGACGAAGCCCTCGGACCTACTCTCAAGATGGACGATGACCCAATGGGCATGCCACCGCCCCTGGGAAAAGCACCTACTAGCCCCACATTGCCACACATGAGGCCATGCAAATCACCATCGCCGGCCTCAAGCACACCTCAGACACCCACCGCGCGGGCGTTCATCGTCCTCTCTCCCCTGGCCCCACACGATGCCGTGGGAGACACAGACGACGGCATTGGACCTAACCGAAAGTCGGACTAGGACCCAATGACATGCCACCGCCAACTGGAAAGGCAACTACTTGTCTCAGCATGCCCCAGAAAAAGCAGTGGGCTGTACAAGCGCTGGCCTGAAGGCTCACTCTGACCCTCAAGACGAGCCAATGGACATGACCACACCGTCGCTAGCCGTCATCTTCTGGTACACACCGGGCCCCACACCAGGACGCGGGCATCACCACCGACGGCCTCCTGCGCACATCAGACACCCACTGCACGGGCAGTCATCCTCCAGGCAGCCCTGAACACAGATGATGCCATGGGAAGCTCTGCCGACGGCCATGCCCTACCCCTAATTTGGGCTCCGACCTGGGGAACATGCCACAGCCCTTGCCATCGGCACCTACAGGTCTCTCCCGGCTCCAGGCAAGACCTAGGTCCTCCTTTCCATTTAACAAAATCTTTCCCACAATATGTGTGTATATAATATATATTCACACTAAACCCTGCTCTTGCTTGTATGCCTCTGTTCTGTTTACTCTTTGACTCGGCGACAGAGGAAGGACACACATACATGAGTGATAATGTTCTGAGCCACACTTAACTATGCAACGTGTTCCATGCCCCAGTGACTGGGATGTGGAAGTAGCCGCGTTTTATGACTGTGCATGCTCACCGCGAGGTCTGTGTGATGAGCGTTTAATGGATGACAAACCTGGGGGAGGCTAGTCCAGAGGAAGGAGACCGGGTTGGCTTATGTGGCCACTTCCCTCTCCTCTCCCACTGCTCTTAGGACACAGGAGGCTAGGGAATCCCTGCTGTGACACAGGAAACCACTCTTATCATTTTGGATTTTAAACATGTTTAATTCTGTATGTGTGTGAATTGTGTAACTTAAGAATTTGGCCAATCATAGTCACGCATTCCCACATCCCCATGAGAGAACGGTTTTGGCATTCAGGACCTCGAGGCTGGAGGAATGACAGAAGGAAGTGCTTCTGCCTGCTGTATTATTATAGAAAATTGATGCTTACTTAGAATATGTCAAGTAGCTTAGTAATATCAGAAAAGATCCTCCTTAATGAATGCCTGGCCTGAATCTAACCTAAACTGCTAACATGTCAAACCACGTTGAGTTACAACTGTGCCCACATCTCGCTGACCCTGGAGTCTGCAGGGTCTCCACCAGACTTAATACAGGCAGAATTCCTAACCTGTGGAGACCACGTTGTAGTTGGAGGGGAGGAAAGAGACAATAAACATCTGTAAGTTCTCTGGTAGCTAAGCCTGTAACAAACACTATGAAGAATAAAAAGCAGGATATGGAGGACTGAGATTATGGGCAGGGAGAAGCAGGGCTTTCAAAATAAAAAGTGGACAAGGTAAGACTCACCAGGGAGGTTGGACTTGAACTGTTTAGAAGGAGGGGACAGAACCACGTATCTGAGGGAAACGCATTCCATACAATGGGATAAATTACTGAAAAAGCCAAGAGGAAGGATGCTTGTGGTCTTCAGGGAGCAGTCAGTCAACAAATGCGGATAGAATACATTCAGCAAGGAGGGCAAAGATGACCGGGGACAGAGATATGGGTTGAAGTCCCCGTACCACCATTTACCAGTTTTGTAGTCACACGCTGTTGACTTGATGTGCAAATGTCTCTATGAACCCAGTGCTGTCTGTCTCTAGGGTCTAGTTACCTTGCAGGCTTTTGGAAACAGAAGTAGGGAAGTGACATATAAGCCATCTTGTGAACTTTTCTGTACATAGGGATAGGTGGGTAGACAAAAAGATGATGATAGATAGATGATAGATTAGATAGGATAGATGATAGGTATAGACAGATTGAACAGATAGATGATAGATAGATAGATAGATAGATAGATAGATAGATAGATAGATAGATAGATAGACAGACAGACAGATGGATAGATAGATACAGTGATAGAGAGAAAGAGAGATAGCCATGTTAGATAGCTGTGTTGTTAACTGTTTGTAAGGCTGGGGGCAGTGATAGGAGGCGCGAGCACGTCGGACACTGATGATGTGCCAATGTGTCCGGCTGCTGCCCCCTCCCACATGGGACCCTGATGATGTACCGAAGTTCATGGCTGTTGCCCCCTCCCAACCTGAAAAATACACCTTGAGCTAGCCAATCCTCACGCTGCTGTAAATCTAAACTCTGCCTCCCCCTACCTTCTTTAAAATCTCCCTGCCTATCTACTTAAGTGTGAATACCCAGCCTCCATTTCTATAGAATGGGGAAATCTTGCCAGGGTATTTGCATTCAGATAAACTGCCGGGACCTTGTTGCCTCTCTTCACCTGCTTATATCAGCTAGAATTTATTTTACACTGTTCTGTAAATAAGGATAGATGGGTAGACAAAATGATAACGACAGGTAGATGACAGGTGATAGATGATACATCAGAAAATGATACATTAGATAGATGAGAGATATTCATAGATTAGACGAATAGACTGACAGAGATGACAGATTGATAAGATATATATAGATGACAGATGATATGCTAGATAGGATAGATGATATAGGTAGGTTAGATTAGACAGATAGGTGATAGTTACAGAGTTATGAACTGAATTTTTGGGCCCTCACCTCACCATCTTCTGCTCCTCAAACCACCCGCCGCCACCACACACATGCACACACACACACATACACACACACAAGTTCATATTTGAACTGATACAGGTTTGAAGCCTAATTCGCAATGTCATGGTATTGGGAGGTGGGGTTTTTGGAGGTTATTGGGTTTGGAAGATATCGTGAGGGTGTGAGAGAAGCTGCCATTATTCAATAAGTGCTATTAAGAGGAACAGAGGACAGAGCTTTCTCCCTCGAAACTGTGAGGAAACAGCAGGGATGTGGCCATATGCAAGCCTGAAGAAGGGACCTCACCAGGAACTGAACCTGCCTTAGTATTGGAATTCTGCTTCCAGAATGGCGAGAAATCAGTGTCTATGGATGAAGCCCACACTCAGTGACACTCTGGTAATCAGCTTGAGAAGACTAACACAGATATGTAGGTAAATAGAGATGCACTTAGACGGTGGATGGAGAGAGCCTACGCATACATGTACGTGCTCAGCTGTCTGCATAGGTATCTGTGTCCAACCACCTCTGCACTTTGAAGTCTGCTCAGTATGGGGGGAACACCAGGAGCACAACTTATGCACGTTTCTTTCTTAAAGTGTGGGCTACATTTCCCGATGACTGGGGTCTCCGTTAACCCACAGACATGTGTGTTTGTCTGTGCGTGTGTGTGTGTGTGTGTACACCACTTCCCCTATTGGTCTACAATCACAGGAGATGCAAAAGTAACAAAGGAACGCAGGATAGGGCAAACATCTTGCAAACTATGACCAGAAAGAGTAAAATTTTCCTCTAGAATCTGGGGATATCTTTGCCAAGTGTTTCTATGCAATTTTAGAAAGATATTGCTGGAAATGTTGCTGGGACCACTCTGAACCTTCAAGTTAGTTAAGGCAAAAAGCCAGGACAGGAGAGCAGCAAAGAGCAGAAACGGTGTTTCTATTATGTATCAGGTCAAGGTGTAAAGGCTTTAATTCTACTACACCACTTCATCTCACCATGGCTGACGTGGGAATACCTTATGCACTACCTTCATCTGCGGGTAAAAGTTACTTCAGAATCACCTCCCCTAACAGAAAATAAATAAGTGCATGGACATAAACATTCCTAGAATTCCTGCCACCATCACCCAACACTTTATGCTCAGCACCCTTTCATACGAATGGAAACATAGCTCTCAACGCTACTGTTCCTTTACAGATAGACCTCACTCACATCTAAATGCTTAAATGCACTGAAAACCAACTTCCACCTTGACAGCAGAGGGGAGCAGATTTCCCACAAGCTAGCTGGAATGCCACCTTAGCAAGCCCATGGGCCACCGGCCCACAAGAGCCCCGCGTGTCACCAAAAGGCAGTTCCCTTAACGAGTGACTACACGCATGCTCTCTGAAGATGGGCCACCAAGCAGGGCTGCCGAGGTGACATCGGTGCACAGGCAAAAAGACCTACTACTGGGCATGCACCTGCCTCAGACGCCGCAGGCCCGCCAGGGTGCTCCCTGTGTGGGGCCTCAGATAATCTCCACAGCTCAAGCAGCCGCCACAGCAGGAACGGCCCAGGGGCAGAGCAGCCAGAAGGCCTTTGCCTGCACAGGTTCAAGAGCCCAGCCCGCCAACCACACAATCCACACACAGCAGACTCGTGCCACCTACGCAAGAGTAGTTCCAACCCAAGTCCACTCCTCTCAAGACCCAAACACACAGCTAACTCACATAAAACACACAAGGAATTGAGACTGAGAAGGACACAGAGGAATCAAAGTGCACCTAGTGACAGAACGTTGACAAAAGTGAGAAAACAGATACATAGACAGACGACTGATACATAGATTGGACTGATATACATACATATAGATGATAGATTAATTAGATAGATACACAGATGATAGTAGATAGATGATAGACCATACATAGATCGATGACAGATAGATAGGTAGATAGATTACATAGACAGGTAAAGAGATAAGTAGGTAGGTAGATAGGAAAGCATCATACTAAACAAAGCTATCTTTCACTCAAGATCATCTACGTGCTCCCTTACAGGAGACTCACTTGAGATCCAAGAACACAGACAAACTAAAAGCTGAAGGGGCGGGGACAGGTACCCAACAAAAGAGAAACTGAGAAACAAACAAAGAAACAAATGGATTCTCTTTGAGTCCCCAGAGACAGTCAGTAGAAAATAGACCTATCTAGGCACGTGAATTCTTTTTGTTTCGTTTCAGCAGTGCCCAGCCATAGATTTAGTGGTACACCAACGTCCTTCTCATATTTTCTCACCTGAACAACTAAATTGATGTAATAATATGTGTCTGGGCTTTTGAAATAAGTGGGTTTTATGATATTCACGAATGTAAAGAACTAATAACTACCTGAAGAGGGAAGTTTGGACACTCAAACAAACACGGAACCCCACAACACTCTCTCTGCTCACAAATCCTCCTGTCTAGAAAAAGTTCTTCCTTTTCCTTTTGTCTCTACTACTATCAGCGGTGATCACGCCGATGTCCCTAAAACATGGTGGTGAGTAAAGCACCTAGTATACTTTTCTGTCTTCAACAGGCCCAAAGGAAGGATAATTGTGGTCTTCAGGGAGCACTTAGTCAATGAATGTGGCTAAATACAGTCAGCAAGCGAGAAGGAGGTAAAAGAGGACAGAGGACAGTGATATGGGTGCAAGTCCCTATACCACCATTTACTGATTTTGTAAGCACACGCAGCTGACTCGACCTGCAAGTGTCTCAATGAACTCAGTGCTCTCACTACGGCCTAGTTACCTGGCAATATATTTGGAAGCATACTGTAGGAAGTGACTTAGGCGATGTTGTTCACTGTTTTGTACACATGGAGAGATGGGAAGACAGAAAGCTGATAGATTCATAGATAGATGACAGATGATAGATAGATAGATGATAGACTTGATAGATAGGTGATAGGAAGATAGAGAGATAGATAGTTGGAAAGATACATAGATAGAAAGAAAGATAGAAGAATAGATAGGTAGATAGATAGATAGATAGATAGACAGACAGACAGACAGACAGACAGACAGACAGATAGATAGATAGATAGAAAGAAAGAAAGAAAGATAGATAGAAGGATAGTTAGATAGACAGACAGAGAGATAGATACAGATACATATCGATTAACACAAAGCTATTACTCATAACAAGGACATCAAAGGTGAAAGCAAGTAGCGAAACTACAACCAGAAATTTAGAATGATGTCCAGTTTAAAAACTGCAGTTAGCAGCCATAAGAAGAAAACAAATCGTACCATTTGCAATGACGTGCATGGAGCAAGACGGTAGTATGCTCAGTGAAATAGGCCTGGCGGAGAAAGACAAGTACCAAATGATTTCACTCGTGTGGAGTATAATAACAAAGAAACACTGAAGGAAAATACAGCAGCAGACTCACAGAACCAGAAAGTGGACTAACAGTTACCAAAGGGAAAGGGAATGGGCAGGGTGTGTGGTAAGGGAGGGATAAGGGCGGGGTAAAAGAAAGGGGCATTAGGATAAGAATGTATAATGCGTGGGGTCTGGGGGCATGGGGAGGGCTGTACAACACAGAGGAAACAAGTAGAAGTTCTACAGCATCTTACTACACGCTGATGGACAGCGACTGTAACGGGGTGTGTGTGGTTGGGCATGGTGAAGTGGTCCACAGCATCCAACTCTGCTGATTGACAGCAACTGTAAGAGGTTTTTGGGAAGGACTTGGTGAAGGGGGAACCTAGTAAACATAATGTTCTCCACGTGATTGTAGATTAATGGTAACAAAAAAAATTTTTTAAGTGCAATAAGTGCACAGCTCTGAATCATCAGAAAAATAGGACAGGCTTTCAGTGCTCCAAACAAAACACACATGGCTAAAGGAAGGGATGAAAACTCAAGACCAACTACGTGCTCCCTTACAGGAGACTCACTTGAGATCCATGGAAACAGACAAACTACAAGCCGAAGGTTTGCTTACTGGTACCCAGAAGAAGTGAAACTGAAAAATAAACATTCAAACAAATGGATTCTCTTTGAGTCCCGAAAGACAGTCTGTAGAAAATATCCCTATCTTTCCACCGTGAATTCTTTTGTTTGGTTTCAGCAGTGCCCAGCCATAGATTTAGTGGTACAGCAACGTCCTTCTCATTTTCTCACACTTCAACAATTGAATTGCTGTAATAATATGTGTCTGGGCCTTTGAAATCAGTGGGTTTTATGATGTTCACGAATGTAAAGAAGTAATAACTAGATAAAGAGGGAAGATTGGACACTCAAATAAACATGTCACTCCACAACACAATCTTTGCTGCCAACTGCTCCTGTCTAGAAATTGGTGTTCCTTCTCTTTTGCCCCTAAATCCTATCAGCGGTGATCATGCTGATGTCCCTCAAACATGGTGTTGAGCAAAGCACCAACCTTACTTTTCTGTCAGAAACAGGCCCAGAGGAAGGATACCTGTGGTCTTCAGGGTGTACTTAGTCAATGAATGTGGTTAAACACAGTCATCAAGTGAGAAGGAGATAAAAGAGCAGAGGACAGAGACACGGGTTCATCTGCCTGCTCCGCAATTTCCAGGTTTTTTAAGTACACGTGGCTGTCTCGACTTGCAAGTGTCTCAATGAACTCAGTGCTCTCCCTACTGCCTAGTTACCTTGCAAGAATTTTGTAAGCATAATGTAGGGAAGTGACATATTCTATGTGGTTAACTGTTCTGTACACAAGGCTGATGGGCCGACATAAAGATGATTGATTATTTGATAGATAGATAGACAGACAGATAGATAGATATAGGCACATATTGATTAACTCAAAGCTATTGCTCATAACCAGGAGAGCAATGGTGAATGCACATAGCGAAAATACAAACAAAAAATGATAACGAAATCCACTTAAAAATGTGCAGTAAGTAGATATAAGAAGTAGACAAATCCTATCATTTGCAATAACGTGGATGGAGCTAGAGGGTATTATGCTATAATAGGCCAGGCGGAGAAAGACAAGAACCAAAAGATTTCACTCATGTGTGAATTATTACAACAAAGAAAAACTGAAGGAAAAACACAGCAGCAGACTCACAGAACCTGATAGTGGAATAACAGTTACCAAAGGGAAAGGGACTGAGCAGAGTGGGTGGGAAGGTAGGGATAAGGGTGGGGGACAAAAAGGTGCATTATTATTATTACCACGTATAATGTGTGGGGTGGGGTTTAATGGGTACGGCTATACAACACAGAGAAGACAAGTAGTGATTCTACACCATCTTAGTACACGATGATGGACAGTGACTGTAACGGGTGCGCGTGAGGGACATGGTGAAAAGGTCTACAGCCTCCAACCATGAGGATGGACCACAACTGTAATGGGGTTTTGGGGGGGACTTGGTGAATGTGGTAGCCTAGTGAACATAATGTTCTTCATGTGATTGTACTTTAATGATTATAAGAAAAAATTTCAAAGTGCAGTAAGAGCACAGCTCTCAAATATCAGAGAAAATGGACAGGCTTTGAGTGCTCCCATCAAAAGACACACGGTTAGAAGTAGGGATGAAAACTCAAGAAAACCTACGTGTTCCCTACTGGAGACTCACTTGAGATCCAAGGACACAGACAAACTACAATCCGAAGTGGTGGGGACAGGTACCCTACACAAATGTAGCTGTGAAACAAATTAACAAACAAATGGATTCTGTTTGAGTCCCCAGAGACAGTCAGTAGAAAATAGCCCTATCTAGCCACTGTGAATACTTTTTGTTTGGTTTCAGCAGTGCCAGGCCATAGATTTAGTGGTACAGCAACTTCCTTCTCATATTTTCTCACCTGAACTAAATTGATGCTTTAATATGTGTCTGGGCTTTTGAAATAAGTGGGTTTTATGATGTTCACGAATGTAAAGAACTAATAACTACCTAAAGAGGGAAGTTTGGCACTCAAACAAACACGTAACTCCACAACACTCTCTTTGCTCACAAATCCTCCTGTCTAGAAAAAGTTGTTCCTTTTTATTTTTTCCTTCCTCCTATCAGCGGTGATCACTCCAATGTCCCTAAAACTTGGTGGTGAGTAAAGCACCAAGTATACTTTTCTGTCTTCAACAGTCATAAAGGAAGGATACTTGTGGTCTTCAGGAGCACTTAGTCAATGAATGTGGCTAAATACAGTCAGCAAGCGAGAAGGAGGTAAAAGAGGACAGAGGACAGTGATATGGGTGCAAGTCCCTATACCACCATTTACTGGTTTTGTAAGCACACGCAGCTGACTCAACCTGCAAGTGTCTCAATGAACTCAGTGCTCTCCCTACAGCCTAGTTACCTTGCAAGATATTTGGAAGCATACTGTAGGAAGTGACTTAGGCGATGTTGTTAACTGTTCTGTACACATGGAGAGATGGGAAGACAAAAAGTTCATTAATTCATGGATAGATGACAGATGATAGATAGATGATAGACGTTATAGATAGGTGATAGGAATAGAGAGATAGATAGATGGAAAGATACATAGATAGAAAGAAAGATAGAAGAATAGATAGGTAGATAGATAGAAAAATAGATGATAGATAGATAGATAGATAGATAGATAGATAGATAGATAGATAGATAGATAGATAGATAGATAGAAAGAAAGATAGAATGGTAGATAGATAGACAGTCAGACAGACAGATAGATACAGATACATATCGATTAACACAAAGCTATTGCTCATAACAAGGACATCAAAGGTGAAAGCATGAAGTGAAACTACAAACAGAAAGTTAGAATAAAGTCCAGTTTAAAAACTGCAGTTAGCAGCCATAAGAAGAAAACAAATCGTACCATTTGCAATGACGTGGATGGAGCAAGACGGTAGTATGCTCAGTGAAATAGGCCTGGCGGAGAAAGACAAGTACCAAATGATTTCACTCGTGTGGAGTATAATAACAAAGAAACACTGAAGGAAAAAAACAGCAGCAGACTCACAGAACCAGAAAGTGGACTAACAGTTAGCAAAGGGAACGGGAATGGGCAGGGAGTGTGAAGGGAGGGATAAGGGTGGGGTGAAAGAAAAGGGCATTAGGATAAGAATGTATAATGCGTGGGGTCTGGGGGCATGGGGAGGGCTGTACAACACAGAGAAGACAAGTACAAATTCTAAAGCATTTTACTACACGCTGATGTACAGTGACTGTAACGGGGTGTGTGGGGGGACATGGTGAAGGGGTCTACAGCATCCAACTCTGCTGATTGACAGCAACTGTAAGAGGTATTTGGGGGGGACTTGGTGAAGGGGGGAACCTAGTCAACATAATGTTCTTCACGTGATTGTAGATTAATGATAACAAAAGAAATTTTTTAAGTGCAATATATGCACAGCTCTGAGTCATCAGAAAAATAGGACAGGCTTTGAGTGTTCCAAACAAAACACACATGGTTAAAGGAAGGGATGAAAACTCAAGACCAACTAAGTGCTCCCTTACAGGAGACTCACTTCAGATCTATGGAAACAGACAAACTACAAGCCGAAGGTTTGGTTACTGGTACCTAGCAGAAGTGAAACTGAAAAATAAACATTCAGTCAAATGGATTCTCTCTGAGTCCCGAAAGACAGTCTGTAGAAAATATCCCTATCTTTCCACCGTGAATTCTTTTGTTTGGTTTCAGCAGTGCCCAGCCATAGATTTAGTGGTACAGCAACGTCCTTCTCATTTTCTCACACTTCAACAATTGAATTGCTGTAATAATATGTGTCTGGGCCTTTGAAATCAGTGGGTTTTATGATGTTCACGAATGTAAAGAAGTAATAACTAGATAAAGAGGGAAGTTTGGACACTCAAATAAACATGTCACTCCACAACACAATCTTTGCTGCCAACTGCTCCTGTCTAGAAATTGGTCTTCCTTTTCATTTGTTGTTCCATCCTATCAGCGGTGATCATGCCGATGTCCCTCAAACATGGTGGTGAGCAAAGCACCAACCTTACTTTTCTGTCAGAAACAGGCCCAGAGGAAGGATACCTGTGGTCTTCAGGGTGTACTTAGTCAATGAAAGTGGCTAAACACTGTCATCAAGTGAGAAGGAGATAAAAGAGGAGAGGACAGAGACACGGTTTCAAGTCCCTGCTCTGCAATTTCGAGGTTTTTTAAGTACACGTGGCTGTCTCGACCTGCAAGTGTCTCAATGAACTCAGTGCTCTCCCTATGGCCTAGTTACCTTGCAAGATTTTTGGAAGCATAATGTAGGGAAGTGACATATTCTATGTGGTTAACTGTTCTGTACAAAAGGCAAATGGGCAGAAATAAAGATGATTGATTATTTGATAGGTATATAGACAGACAGATAGATAGATATACGTATATATTGATTAACACAAAGCTATTGCTCATAACCAGGAGAGCAATGGTGAAAGCACATAGCGAAACTACAAACAAAAAAGAATAATGAAATCCACTTTAAAATGTGCAGTAAGTAGATATATGAAGAAGACAAATCCTATCATTTGCAATAATGTGGATGGAGCTAGAGGGTATTATGCTATAATAGGCCAGGCGGAGAAAGACAAGAACCAAAAGATTTCACTCATGTGTGGATTATTACAACAAAGAAAAACTGAAGGAAAAACACAGCAGCAGACTCACAGAACCTGATAGTGGAATAACAGTTACCAAAAGTAAAGGGACTGAGCAGAGTGGGTGGCAAGGTAGGGAAAAGGGTTGGAGACAAAATGGTGCATTATTATTACCAGGTATAATGTGTGGGGTGGGGTTTCATTGGTAGGGCTATAAAACACAGAGAAGACAAGTAATGATTCTACACCATCTTACTACACGATGATGGACAGTGACTGTAACGTGTGTGCGAGGGGAAAATAGTGAAGAGGTCTACAGCCTCCAACAATGAGGATGGACCACGACTGTAATGGGGTTTTAGGGGGGACCTGCTGAATGTGGTAGCCTAGTAAACATAATGTTCTTCATGTGATTGTACTTTAATGAAAACAAAAAAAAATTTCAAAGTGCAGTAACAGCACAGCTCTCAAATATCAGAGAAAATGGACAGGATTTGAGTGCTAAAATCAAAAGACACAGGGTTAGAAGTAGGGATGAAAACTCAAGAAAACCTACGTGTTCCCTTACTGGAGACTCACTTGAGATCCAAGGACTCATACAAACTACAATCCGAAGGGGTGGGGACAGGTACCCTACACAAGTGTATCTGAGAAACAAATAAACAAACAAATGGATTCTGTTTGAGTCCCCAGAGACAGTCAGTAGAAAATAGCCCTATCTAGCCACTGTGAATTCTTTTTGTTTGTTTTCAGCAGTGCCCAGCCATAGATTTAGTGGTACAGCAACGTCCTTCTCATATTTTCTCACCTGAACAACTAAATTGATGTAATAATATGTGTCTGGGCTTTTGAAATAAGTGGGTTTTATGATCACGAATGTAAAGTACTAATAACTACCTAAAGAGGGAAGTTTGGACACTCAAACAAACATGCAACTCCACAACACTCTCTTTGCTCACAAATCCTCCTGTCTAGAAAAAGTTGTTCCTTTTTATTTTGTCACTCCTCCTATCAGCAGTGATCACGCCGATGTCCCTAAAACATGGATGATGAGTAAAGCACCAAGCATACTTTTCTGTCTTCAACAGGCATAAAAGAAGATACCTGTGGTCTTCAGGGAGCTTTTAGTCAATGAATGTGGCTAAATACAGTCAGCAAGCGAGAAGGAGGTAAAAGAGGACAGAGGACAGATGTATGGGTGCAAGTCCCTATACTACCATTTACTGGTTTTGTAAGCACACCCAGCTGAGTCGACCTGCAAGTGTCTCAATGAACTCAGTGCTCTCCCTACAGCCTAGTTACCTTGCAAGATTTTTGGAAGCATACTGTAGGAAGTGACTTAGGCGATGTTGTTAACTGTTCTGTACACATGGACCGATGGGAAGACAAAAAGATGATTAATTCATAGATAGATCACAGATGATAGATAGATGATAGACTTTATAGATAGGTGATAGGAAGATAGAGAGATAGACAGATGGAAAGATACATAGATAGAAAGAAAGATAGAAGGATAGATAGGTAGATAGATAGATAGATAGATAGATAGATAGATAGATAGATAGATAGATAGAAAGAAAGAAAGAAAGAAAGAAAGAAAGAAAGAAAGAAAGAAAGAAAGAAAGAAAGAAAGAAAGAAAGAAAGAAAGAAAGAAAGAAAGAAGGATAGTTAGATACACAGACAGACAGATAGATACAGATTCATATCGATTAACACAAAGCTATTGCTCATAACAAGGACATCAAAGGTGAAAGCAAGTAGCGAAACTACAACCAGAAATTTAGAATGATGTCCAGTTTAAAAACTGCAGTTAGCAGCCATAAGAAGAAAATAAATCGTACCATTTGCAATGACGTGGATGGAGCAAGACGGTAGTATGCTCAGTGAAATAGGCCTGGCGGAGAAAGACAAGTACCAAATAATTTCACTTGTGTGGAGTATAATAACAAAGAAACACTGAAGGAAAAAAACAGCAGCAGACTCACAGAAATAGAAAGTGGACTAACAGTTACCAAAGGGAAAGGGAATGGGCAGGGTGTGTGGGAAGGGAGGGATAAGGGCGGGGTGAAAGAAAGGGGCATTAGGATAAGAATGTATAATGCATGGGGTCTGGAGGCATGGAGACGGCTGTACAACACAGAGGAGACAAGTAGAAATTCTACAGCATCTTACTACACGCTGATGGACAGAGACTGTAACGGTGTGTGTGTGGTTGGGCATGGTGAAGGGGTCCACAGGATCCAACTCTGCTGATTGACAGCAACTGTAAGAGGTTTTTGGGGGGGACTTGGTGAAGGGGGGAACCTGGTAAACATAATGTTCTTCACGTGATTGTAGATTAATGATAACAAAAAAAATGTTTTATGTGCAATCAGTGCACAGCTCTGAATCATCAGAAAAATAGGACAGGCTTTCAGTGCTCCAAACAAAACACACATGGCTAAAGGAAGGGATGAAAACTCAATACCAACTACGTACTCCCTTACAGGAGACTCACTTGAGATCCATGGAAACAGACAAACTACAAGCCGAAGGTTTGCTTACTGGTACCCAGAAGAAGTGAAACTGAAAAATAAACATTCAAACAAATGGATTCTCTTTGAGTCCCGAAAGACAGTCTGTAGAATATATCCCTTTCTTTCCACCGTGAATTCTTTTGTTTGGTTTCAGCAGTGCCCAGCCATAGATTTAGTGGTACAGCAACGTCCTTCTCATTTTCTCTCACTTCAACAATTGAATTGCTGTAATAATATTTTTCTTGGCCTTTGAAATCAGTGGGTTTTATGATGTTCACGAATGTAAAGAAGTAATAACTAGATAAAGAGGGAAGTTTGGACACTCAAATAAACATGTCACTCCACAACACAATCTTTGCTGCCAACTGCTCCTGTCTAGAAATTGGTGTCCTTCTCTTTTGCCCCTCCATCCTATCAGCGGTGATCATGCCGATGTCCCTCAAACATGGTGGTGAGAAAAGCACCAACCTTACTTTTCTGTCAGAAACAGGCCCAGAGGAAGGATACCTGTGGTCTTCAGGGAGTACTAAGTCAATGAATGTGGCTAAACACAGTCATCAATTGAGAAGGAGATAAAAGAGTAGAGGACAGAGACACGGGTTCATGTCCCTGCTCTGCAATTTCCAGGTTTTTTAAGTACACGTGGCTGTCTCGACCTGCAAGTGTCTCAAAGAACTCAGTGCTCTCCCTACTGCCTAGTTACTTTGCAAGATATTTGGAAGCATAATGTAGGGAAGTGACATATTCTATGTGGTTAACTGTTCTGTACACAAGGCATATGGACAGACATAAATATGATTGATTATTTGATAGATAGACAGAGAGATAGATAGATATTGGTACATATTGATTAACAAAAAGCTATTGCTCATAACCAGGAAAGCAATGGTGAAAGCACATAGCGAAACTACAAAACAAAAAAGAATAACGAAATCCACTTTAAAATGTGCAGTAAGTAGATATAAGAAGAAGACAAATCCTATCATTTGCAATAACGTGGATGGAGCTAGAGGGTATTATGCTATAATAGGCCAGGCGGAGAAAGACAAGTACCAAAAGATTTCACTCATGTGTGGATTATTACAGCAAAGAAAAACTGAAGGAAAAACACAGCAACAGACTCACAGAACCTGATAGTGGAATAACAGTTACTAAAGGGAAAGGGACTTTGCAGAGTGGGTGGGAAGGTAGGGATAAGGGTGGGGGACAAAAAGGTGCATTATTATTACCAAGTATAATGTGTGGGGTGGGGTTTCATGGGTAGTGCTATACAACACAGAGAAGACAAGTAGTGATTCTACACCATCTTACTACACGATGAATGACAGCGACTGTAACGGGGTGCACGTGGGGGACATGGTGAAGAGGTCTACAGCCTCCAACCATGATGATGGACCGCGACTGTAATGGGGTTTTGGGGGGGACTTGGTGAATGTCGTAGCCTAGTAAACATAATGTTCTTCATGTGATTGTACTTTAATGATAACAACAAAAAATTTCAAAGTGCAGTAAGAGCACAGCTCTCAAATATCAGAGAAAATGGACAGGCTTTGAGTGCTCCAATCAAAAGACACAGGGTTAGAAGTAGGGATGAAAACTCAAGAAAACCTTCGTGTTCCCTTACTGGAGACTCACTTGAAATCCAAGGACACAGACAAACTACAATCCGAAGGGGTGGGGACAGGTACCCTACACAAGTGTAACTGAGAAACAAATAAACAAACAAATGGATTCTGTTTGAGTCCCCAGAGACAGTCAGTAGAAAATAGCCCTATCTAGCCACTGTGAATTCTTTTTGTTTGGTTTCAGCAGTTCCCAGCCATAGATTTAGTGGTACAGCAACTTCCTTCTCATATTTTCTCACCTGAACAACTAAATTGATGTAATAATATGTTTCTGGGCTTTTGAAATCAGTGGGTTTTATGATGTTCACGAATGTAAAGAACTAATATCTACCTAAAGAGGGAAGTTTGGACACTCAAACAAACACGTAACTCCACAACACTCTCTTTGCTCACAAATCCTCCTGTCTAGAAAAATTTGTTCCTTTTTATTTTGTCCCTCCTCCTATCAGCGGTGATCATGCCGATGCCCCTAAAACATGGTGGTGAGTAAAGCACCAAGTATACTTTTCTGTCTTCAACAGGCCCAAAGGAAGGATAATTGTGGTCTTCAGGGAGCACTTAGTCAATGAATGTGGCTAAATACAGTCAGCATCTAGAAGGAGGTATTAGAGGACAGAGGACAGAGATATGGGAGCAAGTCCCTGCACCACCATATACTGATTTTGTAAGCACACGCGGCTGACTCGACCTGAAAGTGTCTCAGTGAACCCAGTGCTCTACCTACGGCCTAGTTACTTGCAAGTTTTTTGGAAGCATAATGAAGGGAAATGACATAGGCAATGTTGTTGACTCTTCTGTACATAAGGACAGATGGGCAGACAAAAAGATGATTGATTCATAGATAGATAGATGACAGATGATAGATAGATTATAGACATGTCAGATAGATGATAGGTAGATAGATAGATGATAGATAGAAGGAATGATAGAGGGAAAGATAGATAGATAGATAGATAGATAGATAGATAGATAGATAGATAGATAGATAGATAGATAGATAGATAGACAGACAGACAGATAGACAGATAGATAGACAGACAGACAGACAGACAGATAGATAGACACAGATACATATCGATAAACGCAAAGCTATTGCTTATAACCAGGAGATCAATGGTGGAAGCACATAGAGAAACTACAAACAAAATGTTAGAATGAAGTCCAGTTTAAAAAGTGCAGTAAGCTGCCATAAGAAGAAAACAAATCCTACCATTTGCAAAGACACTGATGGAGTGAGACGGTAGTATGCTCAGTGAAATAGGCCAGGCGGAGAAAGACAAGTACCAAATGATTTCATACATGCGTGGAGTATAGCAACAAAGAAACACTGAAGGTAAAATGCAGCAGCAGACTCACAGATCCTTAGAGTGGACTAACAGTTAGCAAAGGGAAAGGGACTCGGCAGGGTGGGTGGGAATGGGGGGAAAAGGGCTGGGAGAAAGGAAGGGTTCATTTGGATTAACATTTGTAATGTGTGGGTTGGGGGAGCATGGGAAATGCTGTACAACACAGAGAATACAAGTAGTGATTCTACAGCATCTTACTACATGCTGACGGACAACGACTGGAATGTGGTATGTGGGGGGGGGACATGGTGAAGGGGCTTACAGCATACAACTATGCTGATTGACAGCAACTGTAATGGGGTCTTTGGGGGACTTGGTGTTCTTGGTGATCATAATGTTCTTCGCATGACTGAAGATTAATGATAACAAAAAATATTTTTTAAGGGCAATAAGTGCACAGTTCTCAATTTTCCGAACAAAAGGATAGGCTCTGAGTACTCGAATCAAAAGACACACGGTTAAAAGAAGGGATGAAAACTCAAGACCACCTATGTGCTCCCTTTCAGGAGACTCACTTGAGATCCAAGAACAAAGACAAACTACAAATTGAGGGGGTTTGGACAGGTACCCTAGACAAGAGAAACTGAAAAAAAAAAAGATGTGCTGATGGGTTTAAAGACAGTGGCTCACGTGAGAGGGGGAAGAGGAATCTACCTCCCAAAACCAAAAATACATACATATATACTATATGGAAATAGAACAACTACACCAAATCCTGGAAGAGCAGCAGGGAAGAACGCAGCTGTGACAGGCTGTCAACTCAAGGAGAAGTGTGACGTACAGTCCTGGAGAGGTGCTCTGGGAGCATGATCCTAACGTACACATGCTGCGCTCTGGAGGATTGGTGGAGGTGGAAAGCAAAGACAGGTGGAAGACTTCAAGAGACTTGAGATTCCAGCCACTTATGGGACAACACACGGATCCACATCTGGCCAATGTGGGACAAAAGAAAGGCGGATACTCTGAGAGACTTCCTAACAGCGAGAGAACTGCTAAAGGGGCAAGGCTTCCACAGAGCTTGCCGCTCAGGAGAAAGGACAGGTGCGCCAAACTTCCTGGGTGCATTCTGGCCGGCAGTTGGGGGAGCTTTCACGAGCTCTGGGAACTCCATCCCCCTGGATGACCTCGCAGCTCTGAGGCCCCTTACCGTGCTGTGTCTGGTACATGGCCTACCTCCTCACAGGCACCGGCCTGCAAAATGGCAGCCCCTACATACGGCAGCTTCTAACTGCATGCTCCACAGACTGGCCCTGGCAGTGGAGATGGGCACTGCGGCCGGGAAGCAGGAAAGACCTATTTCCTCCCGGCAGTGGTGGGCATGGGCACCGCTCCCTTGGGACCCCTGACATCCACCCAAGGTCTGAGCATCTCCAGAGGGTAACGCTTCTGGGACCTAGAGGGTGCCACCTAAAAATATGAACCTTGAAAGGAACCTGGTAACTGGACTCAAATCTATCTTCCTGGGAAAGAGATCTCAAAATAAACATCAGGAGCATGCTCAGGGTGCTACAGAAAATAAAACTGCAGGGCGGAGTCAACATGGCGGCATGAGTAGGACAGTGGGAATCTCCTCCCAAAATCACATATATTTTTGAAAATACAACAAACACAAATAATCCTAAAAGAGAGACCAGAAGTCACAGGACAAAAGCCAGACTACAACTACACGAGCGAGAACCCAGCGCCTGGTGAAAGGGGTAAGATAGATGCCACAGCACAGCGGGACACGAGTGCCCATCTCCCAGCTCCCGGCAGGAAAAGAATAGGAAGAAGGGGAGGGAGTCAGAGCCCAAGACTTCTGAACACCTAGCCCCAGACACCCACACCAGAGCACAGACACATTGCGTGCACGGGGGGCCCTGGATACTAGGGAAACAGGGCAGCAAGACCTCTGAGCAGGTGCCGAAGCTGATGCTCCTGTGACAAAGAAAAGATGGGGTTTTTTGAAAGTCTTAAAGGGACAGGGACTTAACAGCTAGACGGAAATCACAGAGGTCACATTCCAGCAGCTGGAAAGTACAGGGAATTCCAGGCGGACTAACCCCCTGGGCAATAGCTCTGAGACCCCTCCTGGAGGTAAACCACCAAACAGCTCCCCCGTCCGGGCGCAGCGAAAGCAGAGAAGAAGCCTAAGGCAAAATGCCCACAGAAAGGGAAGTTCCTCCATTCCGGCCACGGCAAAACACAAAGAACCAGTCTACATGCATTTACCCAATAGAAGGCACTAGGGGTCCCAGTTGTCCCAGTAAAGAAAGGCCAGTAGCATGTGAAAAGTTTGGCCCTCCCAGCTGACCGTCAATAGCACCTGTCAACATGAAAAGGCCAAAAAATATGATCCAGACAAGACTAAACCAGACAGCTTCGGCATCTGCTACATCTTCCCCTGAGAAGGAACCTGGGGAGATAGATTTAGCCAGTCTTCCTGAAAAGAATTCAAAACAAAAGTCATAACCATACTGATGCACTTGCAGAGAAATATGCAAGAACTAAGGAAGGAGAATACAGAAATAAAAAAAGCTATGGAAGGACTTCAAAACAGAATGGACGAGATGCAAGAGACCATTAATGGACTAGAAAACAGAGAACAGGAATGCAGAGAAGCTGGTGCAGAGAGAGACAAAAGGATCTCCAGGAATGAAAGAATTTTAAGAGAGCTGAGTGACCAATCAAAAAGGAATAATTAGGCATTATAGGAATACCAGAAGGAGAAGAGACAGATAAAGGGATACAAAGTGTCTTTGAAGAAATAATTGAAGAAAACTTACCAAAACTAGGGGAATAAATGGTCTCTCAGACCACAGAGGTACATAGAACTCCCATGAGAAAGGATCCAAGGAGGGCAACACGAAGACACATTATAATTAAAATGGGAGAGATGAAAGACAAGGACAAAGTATTAAAGGCAGCCAGAGAGAAAAAAAGGTTAACTACAAAGGAAAACCCATCAGGCTATCATCAGACTTCTCAACAGATACCCTACAGGCCAGAAGAGAATGGCATGATGTACTTAATGCAATGAAACAGAAGGGCCTCGAACCAAGACTACTGTATCCAGCACGAATATCATTTAAATATGAAGGAGGGTTTAAACAATTCCCAGACAAGCAAAAGTTGAGGGAATTTGCCTCTCATAAACCACCTATTCAGGGCATCCTACAGAGACTGCTCTTGATGGGAGCACTCCTGAAAAGAGCAGAGAACAAAACACCCAACATATGAAGAGGGAAGGAAGAGGAATAGGAAGGGAGAGAAATAAAGAATCATCAGACCGCTTTTACAATAGCTCAACAAGCGAGTTAAGTTAGACAGTAATACAGTAAAAAAGCTAACCCTAAACTTTTGGTAACCACAAACTTAAAGCCTGCAATGGAATAAATTCATACCTTTCAATAATCACCCTAAATGTAAATGGATTGAATGCACCAATCAAAAGACACAGAGTAATAGAATGGATAAAAAAGCAAGATCCATCCATATGCTGCTTACAAGAGACTCACCTCAAACGCAAAGACATGCACAGACTTAAAGTCAAGGGATGGAAAAAGATATTTCATGCAAACAACAGAAAGAAGAAAGCAGGTGTTTCAATTCTGGTATTAGACAAAACAGAATTCTAAATAAAGAAAGTAACAAAAGACAAAGAAGGACATTACATAATGATAAAGGGCTCAGCCCATCAAGAGGACATAACCTTTATAAATATATATGGACCCAATACAGGAGCACCAACATACCTGAAACAAATATTAACAGAACTAAAGGAGGAAATAGAATGCAACGCATTCATTCTAGGAGACTTCAACACACCACTCACTGCAAAGGACAGATCCACCAGACAGAAAATAAGTGAGGACACAGAGGCACGGAAAAACACACTAGAACAGATTGACCGAATTGAAATCTACAGAACTCTACATCCGAAAGCAACAGGATACACATTCTTCTCAAGTGCACATGGAACATTCTCCAGAATAGACCACATACATGGCCACAAAAAGAGCCTCAGTAAATTCCCGAAGACTGAAATCCTACCAAACAACTTTTCAGACCACAAAGGCATAAAACTAGAAGTAAACTGTACAAAGAAAGCAAAAAGGCTCACAAACACATGGAGGCCAAACAACACGCTCCTAAATAATCAATGGATCAATGATCAAATCAAAATGGAGATCCAGCAATATATGGAAACAAACGACAACAACACTAAGCCACAACTTCTGTGGGACACAGCAAAACCATTTTTAAGAGGAAAGTATATAGCAATTCAAGCATATTTAAAAAAGGAAGAGCAACCAAAAATGAATGGTCTAATGTGACAATTATTCAAATGGGGAAAAGAAGAACAAATGAGGCATATGGTCAGCAGAAGGAGGGACATAATAAAGATCAGAGAAGAAATAAGTAAAACTGAGAAAAATAAAACATTAGCTAAAATCAAAGGAACCAAGAGCTGGTTCTTTGAGAAAATGAACAAAATAGATAAGGCTCTAGCCAGACTTATTAAGAGAAAAAGAGAGTCAACATAATCAACAGTATCAGAAACGAGAAAGGAAAAATCACGAGGGATCCCACCTAAATACAAAGAATTTTTAGAGAGTACTATGAAAACCTATATGCTAACAAGCTGGGAAACCTAAGAGAAATGGACAACCTCCTAGAAAATAACAACCTTCCAAGACTGACCCAGAAAGAAACAGAAAATCTAAACAGACCAATTACCAGCAATGAAATTGAAGCATTAATCAAAATCTACGAAAGAACAAAAACCCAGGGCCAGATGGATTTACCTCGGAATTTTATCAGACATACAGGGAAGACATAATAATAATTCTCCTTAAAGTTTTCAAAATAATAGAAGAGGAGGGGATACTCCCAAACTCATTCTATGAAGCTAACATCACCCTAATACCAAAACCAGGCAAAGACCCCACCAAAAAAGAAAACTACAGACCAATATCCCTGATGAATGTAGATGCAGAAATACTCAACAAAATATTAGCAAACCGAATTCAAAAATACATCAAAAGGATCATAAACCATGACCAAGTGGGATTCATCCCAGGGATGCAAGGATGGCAGAACATTCGAAAAGTACATCAACATTTTCCACCACATTAAAAAATAGAAAGACAAAAACAACATGATCATCTCCATAGACGCTGAAAAAGCATTTGACAAAGTTCAACATCCATTCATGATAAAAACTCTCAGCAAAATGGGAATAGAAGGAAACTAGCTCAACAAAATAAAGGCCATCTATGAAAAACCCATATCCAACATTATATTGAAGAGTGAGAAGCTGAAAGCTTTTCCTCTGAGATCGGGAACTAGACAGGGATGCCCACTCTAACCACTGTTATTTAACGTAGTACTGGAGGTCCTAGCCAATGCAATCAGACAAAACAAAAAAATACAAGGAATCCAGTTTGGTAAAGAACAAGTTAAACTGTCACTATTTGCAGATGACATGATACTGTACATGAAAAACCCTAAAGACTCCACCCCAAAACTACTAGAACTGATATCGGAATACAGCAAAGTTGCAGGATACAAAATCAACACACAGAAATCTGTGGATTTCCTATACACTAACAATGAAACAACAGAAAGAGAAATCAGGAAAACAACTCCATTCACAATTGCACCAAAAAAAAATGAAATACCTAGGTACAAAAATAACCAAAGAGGTGAAAGACATATACTATGAAAACTACAAGTAACTCTTAAGAGATATTAAAAGGGACACTAACAAATGGAAACTCATCCCATGCTCGTGGCTAGGAAGAATTAATATCATCAAAATGGCCATCCTGCCCAAAGCAATATACAGATTTGATGCAATCCCTATGAAACTACCAGCAACATACTTCAATGAACTGGAGCAAATATTTCAAAAATTCATATGGAAACACCAAAGACACAGAATAGCTAAAGCAATCCTGAGAAAGATGAATAAAGTAGGGAGGATCTCATTACCCAACTTCAAGCTCTATTATAAAGCCATAGTAATCAAGACAATTTCGTACTGGCACAAGAACAGAGCCACAGACCAGTAGAACACTCTAGAGACTCCAGACATTAAACCAAACATATATGATCAATTAATATTTGATAAAGGAGCCATGGACATACAATGGTGACATGACAGTCTCTTCAACAGATGGTGCTTGCAAAACTGGAGAGCTACATGTAGGAGAATGAAACTGGACCATTGTCTAACCCCATATACAAAAGTAAACTCAAAATGGATCAAAGACCTGAATGTAAGTCACGAAACCATTAAACTATTGGAAGTAAACATAGGCAAAAACCTCTTGGACATAAACATGGGTGACCTCTTCTTGAACATATCTCCCTGGGCAAGGAAAAAAACAGCAAAAGTGAACAAGTGGGACTATATTAAGCTGAAAAGCTTCTGTACAGCAAAAGACACCATTAATACAACAAGAAGGAACCCTACAGTATGGGAGAATATATTTGAAAATGACACATCCATTAAAGGCTTGACGTCCAGAATATATAAAGAGCTCACACGCTTCAACAAACAAAAAACAAATATCACAATTAAAAAATGGGAAGAGGAACTGAACAGACAGTTCTCCAAAAAAGAAATACAGATGGCCAACACAAACATGAAAAGATGTTCCACATAACTAATTATCAGAGAAATGCAAATTAAAACTACAATGAGATATCACCTCACACCAGTAAGGAAGGCTGCCATCTAAAAGACAAACAAAAACAAATGTTGGCAAGGCTGTGGAGAAAGGGGAACCCTCCTACACTGCTGGTGGGAATGTAAATTAGTTCAACCATTGTGGAAAGCAGTATGGAGGTACATCAAAATGCTCAAAACAGACATACTATTTGACACAGGGATTGGATTCCTAAGAATTTAACCTAAGAATGCAGCAATCAAGTAAGAGAAAGACCAACGCACCCCTATGTTTATCGCAGCACTATTTACAATAGCCAAGAATTGGAAGCAACTTAAATGTCCATCGAAAGATGAATGGATAAAGAAGATGTAGTACATATACAAAATGGAATACTACTCAGCCACAAGAAAACGGAAAATGCTACCATTTACAGCAACAATGATGGAGCTGGAGGGTATTATGCTCAGTGAAACAAGCCAAGCGGAGAAAGAGAAATACCAAATGATTTCACTCATCAGTGGAGTATAAGAACAAAAAAAAACTGAAGGAAGAAAACAGCAGCAGAATCACAGAATTCAAGAATGGACTAACAGGTACCAAAGGGAAAGGGACGGCAGAGGATGCATGGGTAGGGAGGGATAAGTGGGGGGAGAAAAAGGAGGTATTGAGAATAGCATCCATTCGGTGGTGGTAGAAAGGGGCGCTCTGTACAACACAGAGAAGACAAGTAGTGATTCTATAACATTTTGCTACGCTGATGGACAGTGACTGTAAAGGGGAATAAAGGGGGGACCTGGTATAGGGGTCAGCCTAGTAAACAAAGTGTTCGTCATGTAAGTGTTGATTAAAGTTTTAAAAAAAAAGCAGTTCCTGTGTGGTGACCTCCAATGATTTCTACACAATGATATAAAGGGCATATAAAAGTGTAGGCAAAGGGTCTGTTTGTGTTTATACAGAGGATCAAAGCCTAATTTGGTTACCGCAAAAATGAACTAACATACGATATGAAAAAGAACTTCCAACATGAGCACTCTCGTGTAGATTCACGCCAGAAGATGATCATCAAAAAAACCCCAACATATGTCCACGCACTGCTACAGGTGTAGATGCATTCATTGCACCAATTCCTGGACTTGCCATGGGAATGAAGAAGGAGATATCTAAGCTGGCCTGTGCATACAGTAAAACAACAAATTTGACTGGATCTATACTGTTGGAACTCAACCAAGATTTAGGAGAAGTGCAAATTGTAGCACTCCAAAATCTTACAACTACAGACTATATACTGTTAAAAGAACATATGGGATGTGAACAGTCCCCAGGAATGGGTTGTTTTAATTTGTCTGATTTCTCCCAGAGTGTTCAAGTTCAGTTGGACAATATCCACCATATCATAGATAAGTTTTCACAAATGCCTAAGGTGCCTAACTGGTTTTCTTGATTTCACTGGAGATGGCTATTAATTATACGTCTGCTTTGGGTATGTAACTCTTCTCCTATTATGTTAATGTGTGTGTGCAATTTAATTAGTAGTTTAAAACGTTTACATGCTGAAGTTACTGTACAAGAAGTTATGTCAAAAAATAATCTACCATGTTTTCTTCTGCCTGCTACTTGTTAAGCTTTTCTTCTTCCTTCCTAATTACAACCCTTAAATAGAATTCGTGCCTCATATCAAATTTCCGAGTATCATAATTCCTCCAAGTGCTAAAGATACCTGAAGACAAATGCTGGGCATAGAAGCCACAGGGCATAAATCTGCACAGAAGTTAAAAGCTAACCTTCTCAAACGATAAGGCTTCTCTCTCACTTACCAACTATACATCTCCCTGTATGGCCCCGTAAGATGACTGGCTACCCAGAGACGGGTAAGATTCCTCAAGGCAGGAACAACCTAAGACAGGGACACTCGCAGGGGGGCCATCAGGTGAGAAATTGGGTTCAACAGAGGTGAGGCAGAGAACCTCACCCCCCCTGTTCTGAGAGAAATCTTCTGCATCCGTGGATATTTTATTGCCCTTGTCTAGCTTTTATTAACACATAGTCTACAGGCACACACCCGATCATCTTCATTTGCTCTCTTACAACACTAAACTATGTTTTCTACCTTTATCTTGCATGTACCTACCACTTCAGCATTTTATTTAAAATAATAATAATAGAGAAATGTGGTATCCACTTATACATCAAGTATAAAAATCAAACGAATATTCATATTTCAACTGTTTGTTTATAGTTCATAATGCTTGAGCAAAACCGAAAGTTTCTGTGATGACTGCCCTTGTACTGTTCACCATGTAACATATTCACTATGTAAGAATTTGTTCTCCATGTAAGAACTTGTTGGTTATGCTTCAGAAGATTGGAGACTGACAAAAATTAGGCTTGGGGTGGATTAATGATTGTGCATTGAGCACTGAACCCCTATACAGAATTTTATTTTTATTGTTGTTAACAAACATTTGATCAACAAATATGAGAGATGCCCTCTCAAAAAAAAAAGTACAGACTTCCAATTGTAAAATAAATAAGTAACTGGGATGTAATTTATTGCATAAGGGATATAGTCAAAATATTCTAACAACTTTGTATGGTGATACCTGGTAGCTAGAATTATCATGTATATAAATGTTGAATCACTGTGTTGTACACCTGAAACTAATGTAATACTGTGTGTCAACTACACTTCAATAAAAAATAATTATCTACGAACAATAAAAAAATAAAAAGAAAAGAAAAATAAAAAACTCACCACAGTCCTGATTTGGTTCATACCAATCATGCAGTCCTACTCTACCCATGTCTTCCAAAATCATCTTTTAACAATAAGCAAAGGTACCGGTGATGCACGTGGCTTTTGTCCCAGTGACACACCAGGTACGCAGGTGTGTGCTGAGTACCACGGAAGCTCCAAAACGCACCTCCATTATCTTCCACTTGCCTTCCCTAAGGTTCGACTTATTTATTTCTTAAAAAGTCAGTTACTGGATTGAGTTGATGAGAAAATTCACATTAGCAGTACCTTTGTAAATGTAATGAATAGAGATATTCGAAATCAAAATAAACTGATAACCTTAACCCAGAGGCCAGATTTAAATCTCACCTTCCTGACCTGCCACATGTAAAAGTGGAAAGGAAACCTCATTTCCAACCCCTGCTATCTCCTCAGAGGTGCTGCTACGTTGACTCAGGGGCGGGGCAAGTGTTTGCGGGCTGCCCTACTCAGGGCCTGAGATGGATGGCCACAGGCGAGGAGGACACCTGCCATCCCTAGGGTGGCCCATGGTCACCTGCTAGCTACCGGGACCAGGACAGGATTTACCAGTTGTCTTGTCTCTTGATTCTCCCCCTGAATGGCAGGGAAGTAGAAACTTCTATTTCTGGCCCTACCTGAATCTACCAAAGTAACACACTTGATGATTTTCTTCCTGAAAATTATGAGTGAAAAGGCTTCCTTTTCTCTTGGGTAGGAACATGGTGGGCCCACTACTGGCTAACCAGCCACAAGAGGAAGTGGGTCCTGCCAGGGTTCCCTTGCCTTCCAATTTCTCAAAAAAAGGGAGAAATCTGTATTTTAAATAAAAGCAACCCACTTAAATTACTTTAGAATTCTGTGCCAGACAAACACCTAGAGCCAATATGGCCTATGTTCTGTGACCACCTACCTCCTGCCCTGTCCACTTCTGAGAACTGCCCCACGCCCACACTGGGCCTGCAGGCCACGAGATGCTCTGTCCTGCCTGTGTAGGGGCAATTATACACACCCTATGCTATCTGTATCTGTCTCTGGGTGAGCTTTCTGGCCCTCTCACGTGTATGTACTGCAGGGAGGGTACGAAAGGGGCTCCACCTTTCAGAGCCTGTTTCTTCGAGTGCTGTCTGGTCCTTACAGGGGAGGCACAGAGTGAGCAACTTCCAGGACAAAAAATGAACAAAAAGATGGGACAAGGTGGAATGGTTCTGAACGGGAGGCTCAAATGCTGCGCCATGGACTTCCACCCTTTCTCAGGCTGAACATCTAAGGCACCAGAAAATGGTAGGCGGTGTGGGTGGGTACCCCCATAGAGCTTCTGTTTCTGAATGGTCAACTGAAATCAAGAAAACTATGTTAAATACTAGGATCCACTTTTTATAGATCATCTGCTTCCAGAGAAATTGCTGATGTAATAAATATATTTTTTTGAGAAGGCATATCTTATATTTATTGATCAAATGGTAGTGAACAACAATAAAATTCTGTTTAGGGGACACAATGCACAATCATTAATCAACACCAAGCCTAATTCTCAACAGTCTCGAATCTTCTAAAGTATAATGAACAAGTTCTTATATGGTGAACAAATTCTTACATAGTGAATAAGTTCTTACATGGTGAACAGTGAAAGGACAGTCATCACAGAAAATTTCGGTTTTGATCACGCATTATGAACCCTAAACAATCATGTCAAATATGAATATTCGTTTGATTTTTATACTTGATTTATATGTGGATCCCTCATTTCTCCCTTTATTATTATTATTATTATTATTTTAAAGAAAACGCTGAAGTGCTAGTTAGATGTAAGATAAAGGTAGAAAAGTTAGATGAGTGTTGTAAGAGAGCAAATGTAGATGATCGGGTGTGTGCCTGTAGACTATGTGTTAATCCAATCTAGACAAGGGCAATAAAATATCCACGGATGCAGAAGATTTCTCTCAAAACATGGGGGGAGAGGTTCTAAGCCTCACCTCTGTTGATCCCCAGTTTCTCACCTGATGGTCCCCCTGAGACTGTGCCTGTCTTAGGTTGTTCCTCCCTTGAGGAATCCTACCCGTTTCTGGCTAACCAGTCATCTTCCGGGGCCATACAGGGAGACGCAAAGTTGGTAAATGAGAGAGAATCCTTATCGTTTGAAAAGGTTAGCTTTTTACTTCTATGCAGACTTATGCCCTGTGGCTTCTATGCCCAGCATTTGTCTTGAGGTATCTTTAGCACTTGGAGGAATTATGATACTCAGTAAATTTGATATGAGGCACGAATTCCATTTAAGGGTTGTAATTAGGAAGGATGTATAAAAGCCATAGAGGTTGCAGATGGAAGAAAACATGGGGAGATTGATTATTTCTTTGACATATCTTTTGTAATTTATGCATGCATAGGTTTTAAACTACTAATTAAATTGCACACACACATTAACATAATAGGAATACAGTTACATAAACAATGCAGATCTACATTTACCAGCCATCTAGAGTGAGGCCAAGAAAACCAGTTAGGCACCCTAGGCATTTATGAAAATTTGTCTATGATATGATGGATATTGTCCAACTGTACTTGAACAGTCTGAGAGAAATCAGACCAATTTAAACAGCCCATTCCTTGGAACTGTTCACATCCCATATGTTCTTTTAACAGTAGATAGTCTATAGTTGTAAGATTTTGGAGTGCTACAACTTGCACTTCTCCTAAATCTTGGTTGAGTTCCAACAGCGTAGATCCAGTCAAATTTGTTGTTTTACTGTATGCACAGGCCAGCTTAGATATCTCCTTGTTCATTGCAACGGAAAGTCCACGAACCAGTGGGATGAATGCAACTAGAATTGCAGCATCGCCTGGAGATTTGTTGAGGTTTTTGGATGAACATCTGCTGGTATGACGCTTCCAGAGTGTGCGGATGTTGGAAGTTTTTCTTCATACCGTATCTTAGTTCATTTTCTGGGTAACCACATTAGGCTTTGATCCTCTGTATAAATACAAACAGACCCTTGCCCACACATTGATCTGCCCTTTATACCATTGTGTAGAACTCATTGGAGGTCACCACAGAGGAACTGCTTTTCTTTTTTGAAGAGAAAAGAATATTATCATAAAAGTGTACATCCATAGCCGATCATCTGACACTCTTTAAGTGATCGAAGTTAAGGATATTTAAAACATGCATTAATTGTTGATTTACAGTTAGTTTTACCCTATCATGGAGTAATCCCCCTTTTCTTTTTTTTATCTTTAATCTACACTTACATGAAGAATATTATGTTTACTAGGCTCTCCCCTATACCATGTCACTGCTATAAACCTCTTTACAGACACGGTCCATAAGCCTAGCAAAATGTAGAATCACTACTTGTCTTCTCTGTGTTGTACAGCCCTCCCCTTTCACCCACCCCCCTATGCATGTTGATCTTAACACCCCCCTTCTTCCTCCCAACCTTTATCCCTCCCAACCCACCCATCCTCCTCAGTCCCTTTCCCTTTGATACCTGTTAGGCCATATTTGGGTACTGGGATTCTGCTGCTGTTTTGTTCCTTCAGTTTTTCCTTTGTTCTTAAACTCCACAGATGAGTGAAATCTCTTGGTATTTCTCTTTCTCCGCTTGGCTTTTTTAAATGAGCATAATACCCTTCAGCTCCATCCATGTTGCTGCAAATGGTAGGATTTGCCCTCTTATGGCTGAGTAGTATTTCATTGTGTATATGTTCCAGAAATTCTTTATCCATTCATATACTGATAGACATTAAGTTTTTTCCAATTCTTGGCTATTGTAAATAGTGATGAGGTACACATAGGGGTGCATCTGTCTTTCTCAAACTTGAATGCTGCATTCTTAGGTTAAATTCCTAGGAGTGGAATTCCTGGGTCAAATGGTAAGTCTGTTTTGAGCATTTTGATGAACCTCCATACTGCTTTCCACAATGGTTGAAATAGTTTACAATCCCACCAGCAGTGTAGGAGGGTTCCCCTTTTTCCACAGCCTCGCCAACATTTGTTGTTGTTTGTCTTTTGGATGGCAGCCATCCTTACTGGTGTGAGGTGATACCTCATTGTAGTTTTAATTTGCATTTCTCTGATAACTAGTGATGTGGAGCATCTATTCATGTGTCTGTTGGCCATCTATATTTCTTTTATGGAGAACCGTATGTTCAGTTCCTCTGCCCATTTTTTAATTGGATTATTTGATTTTTGTTTCTTGAGGCCTGTGAGCACTGTATATATTTTCGATGTCAAGCCTTTATCCGATTTGTCATTCACAAATATATTCTAACATACTGTAGGGTTCCTTTTTGTTCTATTGATAGTGTCTTTTGCTCTACAGAAGCTTTTCAGCTTAATATAGTCTCACTTGTTCATTTTTGCTGTTGTTTTCCTTGCCCGGGGAGATATGTTCAAGAAGAGGTCGCTCATGTTTATGTATAAGAGGTTTCTGCCCATGATTTATTCCTCGAGTTTAATGGTTTCATGGCTTACATTCAGAATTTTGATCCATTTTGAATTTACTTTTGTATATGGCGTTAGGCAATGGTCCAGTTTCATTCTCCTACATGTAGCTGTCCAGTTTTGTGAGCACCATCTGTTGAAGAGACTGTCATTTAGCCATTGTGTGTCCATGGCTCCTTTATCAAATATTAATTGAACATATATGTTTGGGTTAATGCCAGGAGTTTCTAGTCTGTTCCACTGGACGGTGCCTCTGTTCTTGTGCCAGTACCAAATTGTCTTTATTACTATGGCTTTATAGTAGAGCTTGACATTGGGGAGTTAGATCCCCTCTACTTTATTCTTCTTTCTCAGGATTTCTTTGGCTATTTGGGGTCTTTGGTGGTTCCATATGAATTTTTGAATTATTTGTTCCAGTTCATTGAAGAATGTTGCTGTTAATTTGTTAGGGATTGCATCAAATCTCTATATTGCTTTGGGCAGGATGGCCATTTTGATGATATTAATTCTTCCTAGCCAAGAGCATGGGATGAGTTTCCATTTCTTAGTGTCCCTTTTAATTTCTCTTAAGAGTTACTTGTAGTTTTCAGGGTATAGGTGATTCACGTCTTTGGTTAGATTTATTCCTACGTATTTTATTCTTTTTGTTGCAATTGTGAATGGAATTGTTTTTCTGATTTCCCTTTCTATTGGTTCACTGTTCGTGTATAGGAAACTACAGATTCCTGTGTGTTAATTTTTATTATGCAATTTTGCTGTATTGCGATATCAGTTCTAGTAGTTTTGGGGTGGAGTCTAGTTTTTTTATGTACAGTATCAACTCATCCGCAAATGGTGACATTTTAACTTCTTTACCAATCTGGATTCCTTGTATTCCTTTGTTTTGTCTATTTGCCATGGCTAGGACCTCCAGTACCATGTTAAATAGCAGTGGGGAGAGTGGGCATTCCTGTCTAGTTCCCGATCTCAGAGAAAAATATTTCAGCTTCTCGCTGTTCAGTATAATGTTGTCTGTGGGTTTATGATAAATGGCCTTTATTATGTTGAGTTACTTGCCCTCTATTCCCATTTTGATGAGAGTTTTTATCATGAAAGGATGCTGAATTTTGTCGAATGTTTTTTCAGCATCTATGGAGATGATCATGTTGTTTTTGTCTTTCTTTTTGTTGATGTTTTGGATGATGCTGATGGATTTTCGAATGTACCATCCTTGCATCCCTGGGATGAATCCCACTTGGTCATGGTGTATGATCCTTTGATATAATTTTGTATTCGGTTTGCTAATATTTTATTAAGTATTTTTGCATGTATATTCATCTAGGATATTGGTCTGTAATTTTCTTTTTTGGCGGGCTCTTTGCCTGGTTTTGGTATTAGGGTGATGTTGGCTTCATAGAATGAGTTTGTGAGTATTCCATCCTCTTCTATTTTTTGGAAAACTTTAAGGAGAATGGGTATTGTCTTCTCTGTGGGTCTGATAAAATTCCGAGGTTAATCCGTCCTGCCCGGGTGTTTTGTTCTCTGTTAGTTTTTTGATTACCGTTTCAATGTCTTAGCTCATAATTGGATTGTTTAACTTTTGTGTTTCTTCCTTGGTCAGTCTTGGAAGGTTGTATTTTTCTAGGAAGTTGTCCATTTCTTCTAGGTTTTCCAGCTTGTTGGCATATAGATTTTCATAGTAGTCTTTAATAATTCTTTGTATTTCTGTGGAGTCTGTCATGATTTTTCCGTTCTCATTTGTGATTCTGTTGATTTGTCTTGATTCTCTTTTTCTCCTAAAATGTTTGGCTAGAGCCTTATCTATTTTGGTTTTCTCAAAGAACCAGCTCTTGGTTTCATTGATTTTTGCTATTGTTTTACTCTTCTCAATTTTGTTTATTTCTTCTCTGATCTTTATTATCTCCCCCCTTCTGCTGCTTTAGGCCTCATTTGTTCTTCTTTTTCCAATTTCGATAATTGTGATGTTAGAGTATTCATTTGGGATTGTTCTTGCTTCTTCAAGTGTGCCTGGATCGCTTTATACTTTCCTCTTAAGACTGCTTTTGCTGCATCTCACAGAAGTTGGGGCTTTGTTATTGTTGTCGTTTGTTTCTATATATATTCCTTGATCTCTATTTTAATTTGTTCATTGATCCATTGATTATTTAGGGGCATGTTGTTCAGCCTCCATGTGTTTGTTACCCATTTTGTTTTCTTGGTAGAATTTATTTCTAGTTTTATGCCTTTGTGGTCTGAAAAGTTGGTTGGAAGAATTTCAATATTTTGGATTTTGCTGAGGCTCTTTATATGGGCTAGTATGTGGTCTATTCTGGAGAATGTTCCATGTGCACTTGAGAAGAATGTCTATCCTGTTGCTTTTGGATTAATAGTTCTGTAGATGTCTACTAGGTCCATCTGCTCTACTTTGTTGTTCAGTGCTTCCGTGTCCTTACTATTTTCTGCCCGGTGGATATATCCTTTGTGGTGAGTGGAGTGTTGAAGTCTGTTTGTCTGGGATTGTTTAATTCCACCATCATATTTAAATGATAGTCGTGCTGGATACAGTATCATTGGTTCAAACTCCTTCTGTTTCATTGCATTAAATATATCATGCCATTCTTTTCTGGCCTGTAGGGTTTCTATCGAGAAGTCTCATGTTACCCTGATGGGTTTTCCTTTATAGGTGACCTTTTTCTCTCTAGCTGAATTTAAAACTCTTTCCTTATCCTTGATCTTTGCCATTTTAATTATTATGTGCCTTAGTGTTGTCCTCCTTGGATCCTTTCTGTTGGGGGTTCTGTGTATTTCCGTGGTCTGTTCGATTATTTCCTCCCCCAGTTTGGGGAAGTTTTCAGCATTATTTCTTCCAAGATTCTTTCCATCCCTTCTCCTCTCTCTTCTTCTTCTGTTACCCCTATAATACGCATATTGTTCCTTATGGACTGGTCACACAGTTCTCTTAATATTGTTTCATTCCTGGAGATCCTTTTATCTCTCTCTATGTCAGCTTCTCTGCATTCCTGTTCTCTGGTTTCAATTCCATCAATGGCCTCTTGCATCCTATCCATTCTGCTTATAAACCCTTCCGGACTTTGTTTCATTTCTGTAATCTCCTTTCTGGCATCTGTGATCTCTCTCCGGACTTCATCCCATAACTCTTGCGTATTTCTCTGCATCTCTTTCAGAATGTTTATGATTTTTATTATGAATTCTTCGTCAGGAAAACTAGTTAGGTCTGTCTCCTTCTCTGGTGTTGTCTCTGTGATCTTTGTCTGCAAGTAGTTTTGCCTTTTTATGGTGATAGGAATAGTTTGCAGAGCTGGGACGAGTGACGGCTGGAAGAACTTCCCTCCTTGTTGTTTTCTGGCATTCCTCTCCTGGGAGAAATGCGACTTCTAGTGGCTTGTGCTGAGTAGTTGCATGCAGACAGGGCTTCTTCTTCCTGCCCGGCTGCTATAGAGTTTATCTCCGCTGTTGCTGTGGGTGTGGCCTGGCTCAGACCGCTACCCCAAAGCGGTGGAGTCGCATTGGAGGGGGAGCGGCCGGGAGGCTATTTATCTCCGTAATGGGCCTCCATGTTCCCTGCAGCTCAGGGGATTAGGTTGCCCAGAGATCCCCAGATTCCCTACCTCTGGATTAAGTGTCCGCCCTGCCCCTTTAAGACTTCCAAAAAGCACCCTCCAAAACAAAACAATGACCTCAAAAAAATAATTTTTTTAATAAAATAAAATAAATAAATAAATAAGAAATGGCCGCTTCCTTTTCTGATGTCCTCTGGCGCCAGGCCTCCCGTACCCGCTCACTGTTCTTGCTGCCCTGTTACCTAGTATCCAGGGCCCAGCGCACGCTCTGTGTCTGCGCTCTTGTCTGGATGGCTGCTGCTGGGTGTTCAGCAGTCCTGGGCTCACTCTCCCTCCCATTCTGACACCTATTCTCCCACTGGGAGCTGGGGTGAGGGGTTCTCAGGTCCCGCCGGCCTGGAGCTTGTATCTTACCCCCTTCATGAGGCGCTGGTTTCACGCTGGTGTGGATATGTCCGGATGTTGTCCTGTGTCCTCTGGTGTTTATTCTAGGAAGAGTTGTCTTTGTTATGTTTTCATAGATATATATGGTTTTGGGAGAAGAGTTCCACTGCTCTACTCACCCCGCCGTCTTGGCTCCACCTCCTTATGTAATAAATATTTTAAAGAGTAAAGGAGTCTGTCTGCAGCATCTACAGGGATCCTGCACCTTCAGGGAAGATGAGAACAAAGATGGAAAGCACACAATGCTTTTTAAAGATTTTGCAAAGACAATGATGTCCACTGGATTCATGTGTCTGCTACATGTAACTCCCACCCCTGTTTTTTCCAGTTCTTTGAAGAGAAATCTGGTTTAATATATTTAGATTAAATGTTATAAAAATACTATTACTTTCTTATCAATTATTCCAATATCCTACCTTTATAAAATAGTCTTGAGAACCTTCAAAAAACTATATATGTGGGTTTTTCCTCTATTTAAAATGTACTTGGAAACCACCCACAACCAACTGTGGACTTACTGATGTAAAAACAAAGCAAAATTTTATATTGGTTGTGAACTGCAGGTGCTTGTGTATAATTAATATTACTGAGAATCTCTGCCTTCCTCCCACAGGTTCTCCAGAAATGGTACAAATCCTGGGTAGCCTCAAAAGACCTATTACTTACAGACTTCAAAGTTCCCAGTAGTGTACTTTCATTTCAATTCAGTGTTATAAATAGACACTTTAGAATCCAGTCTCATTTGAAATAAAGTCAAATCCTCAATTGCTATGTATATAAAGACTGCAAAGATATATACCAAAAATATTAATGTAGTTATCTCTGGGTGGTGGAATAAGGATGGTTTTATTTCTTACTTTATATGTTTTTATATTTTCCCAATTTTTCCAAGTGAGCCTAGTCTACTTTTATAATCTGAAAAAAAAAACAGTGTTTTTAAGATGGAAAAAGAATATATTACCTTAGTTAACAAAGAAATGTTGTTTTTTATTTTGAAAGTGAATCCATGTGCTTCACAAAGTTGAGGTAACAATATTTCTAGTTCTAAACCATAGAAAGCTTGGGCCTTTTATCTACTCTCAAACAAGTAAGACATAACAAACGGCTTCAAAAATATTTTGCTTAGTTTAGAAATTGTACTGTTTTTTTTCCCAAGGATGGCCATTTGATACTGCAAATTACCTACCTCACAATGTAAATGAATTAACAATGTAAAAGGCCTTAAAGATATGACTTCTTAAAAAAATGTAAAGTAGTATAAACTTTCACTTTAAACTATAAAGAACGCAGTACATTCTGGTACCTTAAATTCTTAGAAGAGATTATAAATTATAAATAAACTAAACTATAATAAAAATAAACTCCAACATGTAGTAACACTTAAAAATTATAAAGGAAAAACACTGGGTTTCCTTATGATTCTACCCCAGAGAGTTTCTAATTGTGCATCTGAAAGAGCAAAAACCAACAATAAAGGGGATTACATATGCATTCCTGCAACACCTTCATTCTTAATCCGTAAGAACAATACAAGAGACACGAATTTTAAAACAAGAAAAGATGTACCTACCTTTGAGGCCAACTGCGATTTCAGGCCTAAGAATTAGAAGACTGTGTAGCTCTCCTTTGATTCAGAAAAACTGTCATAATCCTAGAAAATGGTGGAGAAGGAAACAAAAGCAATTAGCCCTGTGTCTGGTACTCTGACAAATGCTTCCAGAAATAAATGATGTGACCCTGCTCCGTCCAGGCCAGGGAGAGTGATGTATATCTACTGGACTAGCTCTGTTTGAGCTGAAAGATATCCTTGACTGTGATGGCGGATGGGACTTGAGGCAGGGTCAGAATGTACAATGATGACAACAGAAATCAACCTGTGACACATTCCTTTACCTGTGTCCAGCCACACTACCTGGTGTTGAACCACTCCGGCCTGAGGCTCTGTTTGATCCTAGCACTTCAATACAGAAGGCTGCCTCCCAATTCTACTCTTGTTATTTTGTTATCAATACTTTAAAAAAAGTGAGAATGAACAGAAAGCTGGAAAGGTCGCCCTATGTTACTGTGAGCACCTCTACTCTGCTTTGAAGTTTCCACATTCCTTGAGCCTGTCTTCAGTGGGTCTACGATCAAATGAAAACGAAAGGAAATATTCTCCACAACACTCATCTTGGCCTCAGAATCATTTCCTCTTCTTTCTTTCATAAGAGAAGCCTTCATGGAGCTTGTTCTGATCACCAACGGTTTCTTTTCAAAAATTTGCATGTATAATAACTACATCGTTTCTAAGTTAATGTGAAGTAGTCTAAAAATTTGGTAAAAGTACCTCTGATTACTTTATCCTGAAGAGAAACAGAAGCAGAAATGATCCAACTCATTTATAGGCATTTGCTCTGTGCTGGGTGTCTCATGATCTGTGCATTGTTTAAACACCACCACAGCCCACCAGCCTGGAGACTGGCTCAGAACAAAATCATGCCATCCAAGTTGGACAGCCAGTACTCGAGAGAGCTGAGATTTGGGCCCAGTTCTCACTGATGCTGGATTGATGCCTTTTGTACTCTACAATGCTTTCTGCCCAAGAGGCAAGCAGGTTTGAGGCACCTTGTATACCAGGGACACTGAGCCTAATATGTCCACTGCTGAGCTCAGGAAAATTCTTCACAAGTATATGTCATCACAGACATCACAATGCCCTCATCCAAACTAGACTTTGGCAACAGCACCCAATTTACCAACCCTTTTCTGATCTAACCTATTCTTATACAATCACTCTCAAGTGAATACAAACTGACCTTTCAAAAGCATAAATTTAATCACACTGCTCTCTGCTTAATACTTTCCTTTAAGACTTCTCAATGCTCTCAGAATACAGGTTAAAATTCTTCCTATGGCACAAAAGGTGCTGTATGGTCCAGGTCTAGCTCAGTCAAAGTCGGGGAGAAGAGTGGTACACCTCCACCCCCACCAACCACCTCCCAGAGCAGATTCCCTTCTGAGAACTGGTACACGTGCTCAGTCAGCTGTGGTGCAGTGGCTGGCAATCTAATATTTGAGCTATGTGACTTCGACCAACACATTCAACCTCCTCAGACTGTCCCTACTCTTCCGTAGCATATACTACAGGTCCTCTGAAGCCCAGAATTCTATGAAATTATGGCACATTTGTTCGCTGTGATCACAAAGCCTACTGTAGGTAAAACTGTACTACTTCTAGAATATCTCACCTGCTTTAGTGTATCTGCATAACAACAGGCGTTCCTCAGGTGGTGGAGAGTCATATGTCATCTCCATATCAATGTGTAATTACCTTGGCAACCCAGAGCTTATCTGAATCTGAGAGGCTAGGGAGAGAACTTACGTGCTTCCTCCTGCCACAGCAAGAAACAGATGGCCCGGACTGCAGTTTGTAAGCAATAAACGGCTTTTAAACTTCATTTTTCCCTTTGACTGATTTTGGTTTTAGAGGTATTTTGTCCTGGGATTTCCTTTCCCTGGAGTTACACCTACACATTACAGTTACTAGAGAAACTTGTTTGAAAAGTTTACCCCTGCTAACTGGTTTAAATGAACAGGAAAGGGAAGGGACAGAGTGGGGGAAAAAATAAGGACTGGTGGCTCAGGCATCAAAATGCTGCCCAGTCCCTGAAGGCCTTTCACCTGCTCCTGTTTGATTAATGACTCTTATGTCAGTGAGGATGCACGAATGAGAAATAACATGGGAAACAATATCTCACACAGTCTCTACAGGCGTAGTGGGAATTTCACATTGAAAAACTCAAGTGTTAATATGAAAATACCATGCACATGAATGAGCAAAAAGTAAGTTACAGTGAGACTCAGTGCATGTAATTCAGTTTCAGTGTTTACATTAAAAACCTTAATCTTAAAATGATTGTAATTCACCAAATCACAAAACTGGAAATAATGTACTCTTCTAAGCAAGTTTCATATATATAAAACAAGACATATAAAATATATACATGTAACACATAGAAAGAATATGTAACATTTTAAACAATCCATTTAACCACACATTGCACCAAAACTATTCTCCTACATTTCAGATACTAACAAAGGTATTTAGAAATTTCAGATATTTAGAACTCTCATAATGGCAACATTCCTTATTTATATAAAAACTCTCTTTAAGTCTACTTTCTACCAAAATTAGAAGCATTATTTAAATTTATGGTCCCGCAACTCAGTGCTATGTCATTACAGCTGGAGAGCTTCTTAACTGAACACTGATGGACCCTCCTTCCCAACAGCTTAGAAACTGTCCCTTATGGTAATTAACTCTTTCCAAAGTGACAAATACAAGATTTGCTAGTCAACTTTAAAAGTGAAAAAATTGAAAGGAAATCACTTTTAAAATTAATGTTAGGACCTGGCACAGCAGCTTACCAATAGTAATTGTCAAGTGGATGAATGAGTTCTGTTTGCTAGTTAATGACCAATGTGACATGCTTCAGATTAACCTCATGGTAGTAACATAATTTGAGTAAATCCGATTTCTACTCTATTAGCTACAGGTTTTAAATAATTGTGTAAAAATTTACTTTCTGACATTCAAAAGTTTTTGAGTGTCCTGATGAATCTCAAATAAGAGTTTAAATTGTTTTCTTTGTCACATTTAAGCAGAGTAGGGGAGTGATAATCTAAAATCTAGGATTTATTAATAGTTAATACCTCCTTTCAGAGATAATAACATACAGTATGATGTGAAAAAGTTAAAAGTAGAAATTTAAAAATCACATCCTATTAAGATATACATTCTTATATTTTGTACTGAGGCATTCCCCAATAAAAGAGGAAGAGCTGTTTTCTTATATTCACTTCACTTATCAGGCATCTATTTTTAAATATATATATTAGAGTTCATACTATGAAAGTTAAAAAAACAGTATTTTAAAAACTCACTATTAAGTCTCTAGATAGGCTTGCTGAATTTATTATTGTCAAAGATACTGTCTCTGAAGTGCTTGTAAATGCACACCTGCAAATTGCACATTCTGGACAATCAACCTTCTGTAACTATAACAACAATGATCAGATAATATGTCTTTTCAGAAGGTACAGACACACAAAGTGTATTCAAGATAAATTAGCCCCATTTCAGAAGACAATACATTTTTCTTTCATTTAGGAAAAGGGATGATAAATTCACTTTGTTTGTATTGCCAACTGCCTATGAAAAGAAAATTTCTGAATTATATAGATATCAGCATAACTGACACTTTTCCTAATGGCACATTTACCCAAACACTACAATTTTAAGAATAAAGCAAGCTAAAAAACTGTTAAAAAGGAAAAGAAAAGAAAAGCTTCCTTCACCTGTACTTGTTTGTGTTCCAGTGAGAACCAGTGTGAGAGACATTCATAAGCTCCTGATAAAATCTACAACTGGCAGAGCCCACAAGAGCCTTTCTTCAAAGCTCACTAGGGAACTCACCAGTTCTACAATGGGATGGTCATGGGCTCAACAACCATCTCAGACAGAGACAGGGATGTGCTCCATACACCCAGTGCCCCAGGATCAGTGAGGTGGGCCCACAGTAGGCACACTGGAAGGCTGTCCCACTCCCCATGCTCACTCGTGACACTTCACTGACAGGACGGTACAAGGAGCAAGAACAGCAAGAGGCCCGACTGAACAGTGGCAGCCATGGATTCTCAGTGAGCCACAGCAAGCCTGGTTTCCCAAAGAATTTTTTAAGACACTCTTTCTAAGATTATGAGTTGCTGCAGCTTTGGAAAATGACCACAGGCTCCTTCTAAAAATGTCTTTTAAGCCTGAGGGTAGCCTCTGGGCTGTTTCCTCATTTAGTGGATAAGGACAATTAATGCTATATTCCATTTTATGGAATCTGAGTATAGAAGGAAAACACAGTTGGCAGTTCTAATCCTGGTAGGATATGTGCGATGCAGTTGTCTGAAACAGATTCATTCAGCAATTCTTATGCCAAATACAACAAAAAAGAGTATGCTGATGAAGATTTTAAATTCCCAATTCAAACCCTACTAGTACAAGATGGAAGAGCAGGCAGGTGTGTCTACAAGCACCAACTGAGATTGCATGGGAAAAGTTTTCTTGTGCTCAACAGGAAAAGAAACCAGCAATAAAATTTTAAGAGATATCAGAGGAGTAAGTGGAAAGAAAAAAAATCATTTAAGAAAGATAATCTCTTGGCTATTGACATTTATGTCCTTCTTTAACCACAGTAATTTGGTAAAATAGGATTATTTGCCCTCCTCTCACTGCTCACACAACTGAACAGCTCTGTAGAGAACAGTATTTACATGTCTAAAACAATACAAATATAACATGTATTTTATTTTAACTTAATAATAGTTATTACAGTTACAGAAGAGAATGAGACTTAAAAACTAACAATTTTGTGTGTATAAATCAAATGGTTGAGATGAGAGAAGTTCTAAGAATGCTAATTTGTCATGTTTTAAAGAAAGAATTAAATACCGTCCAAATTTAAAATCAAGGATTATAGACACTAGTATGAGTGACAGGGTGATCATAAAACTGCAAGCAGAACCTCTCAAAGAAGATACATCTTGGGGACCTGGGAGAGGTCACATGAAAGTAGGGGCAGAGGAAAACTTACTCTTTACCTTTGACAATCCTGTCAACAGGCTTTACTGTCTGAACATTGGCACTAAGATGGCCCTAGTAACTTAAGCGTTCTGTTTCCTTTTCATTAACTTTGCTGCATAAGGTTAAGAATTAGAGAAGAATATTAATGGAAAGAAAATCACCAGTTTGGATTACTTAAGATAAATGGCTGGAAGCACAACTGTGGTGGCCTTTCAATATTCACAGCACAAGGCATTGTTTTTAAGGAAGACATGCCCCAGATCCTCATCACTGTAGAACACTGTGGCAGACATCTCAGTAAAGTGAAAATGGAAGATTAAACATTCGGAGAGAAGGTAAGACAAGTGAAGAACTCCTTGATTAGGTAAGTGATGTTTTAGACAGTATAATACTGATTTTTAAATTCAGATCAAATTTCCTAAGAAAATATTAACTGCAGGATATGCGAGCTTCTAATTTAGGCAATTTCCCAAACAGATTTCATCATAAAAACCAAAGGTTCAGTAAGCTTGCTTTGGAGACACTTGGCTCTGACTGCTATTAGAACAAGAGCGCAAATGCTACATGAGGCAAGACCCAAAAGAAATGGTTACACACACTCTGCTGGAAACACCTGTAGCTATTGCCCCTTCACATAACAATTTTTGTTGAGTACGTTCTTTGTTCCTAGCATCGCAACAGGTGACAGGCACTACAGTAAAGACACCACAGAGCCAGCTGAGGAGAAGTACAAGGTACTCAGAGCCTAGCAGAATGCAAAGACACGAAAAAAAACACTCCAAGATAATAAATGTCCTAAGAGTAATAAGGTTTTCTGGGCACGGGGGAGAGAGAAATAATGAGAGTCCTCGTCAATTAGAGGAAGATCAACAACAAGGCCTGCTCAAATTGGGTTTTGAGGCAGAAACAGTACCGACTTATGCAGGAAGTGAAAAGAGAGGATTTGGCAACCAACTGGGTAATAAGTTGAAGCAAATGGTGTGGGGCTACTTGCAGGGCTTCACTCTGTAGATGTAGCCATTAACCCTATATTAAAAATGTCTACATTTTAAAGAGAGAGCAAACTCTCCTGTGAACAACAATGAAATTTGGAACTTTAGCTTCCCTTTTTGTCTCTGAACAGCTATTAGCACATAACTGATGCAGCCAGTTGGGCTTCAACATAAGTCAAAATTTCTGTCCGTCACTACATTCTGTTCCATTCTGCCTAAATATATGCATAATTTTCATGAAGGAGAGTTTGGGAACAGCTAAGCTTGTGTTTCTCAAGTGTGATCACTGAGGAGCCCCAGGAGGTAGCAGGAAATGTGAATGGACTGTCTACAGCAGGTGTTAGCAATGGAGGAGCCTGTGAGCAAGTGTGCTGTTGTCGTTATTAGAGGGTTAGAAACCAAAACAAAACAACCAAACAGAATATGCAGGAGAGAACTATGTGGCACAAAAAGTTTAAAGTATTCACCAAATGGCCCAACTCATGATATAGGGGATTGGAGGATATACTTTGAAGTAGCCCTTGCTAATGTAAAATTTCTTAAAATTAAATTTCTTAAATTGAATATGGCATTTTAATCTTAAAAATTCAGGGAAATCAGTCAAGGCATCCTGAACCACAATATATCAGTGTTTGTCTTGCTATTAAAACTTGTTATGTTTCACAATGGATTCAAAATCCTCAAGTGAAATGGATGCTCTGTGAAGAGAGCTATCTTTATTCTGTGACTTTGGGAAGTCCTAGGCCCTGAGAAAAACAGTTATGGTTTTGCCAGCAACACAGATAATAATCATCTTAACTTTTCCTAGTTTCCATTTCACCAAGTGACTATTTCTTGACCTTAAACTCATCCGGGGCCACCAACATAACCCAGCATAGCCTGACAACATTATGTCCCAAAGTATTTTTGTTTTTGACAGAGCGCTAAAACAAATAGTGAAATAGCCTAATATGAAAATGTACTTTCTAAAATAACATTCAATATAACAAACTCTTTGGAATAGCTTGCCAGTTGCAAACTAATATGGCTAGTAACAATCTAAAACCCTATAGCAGAGAAATGATTACATTAACGATAATAATCCTTTAAAGGAATGACATGTATCTAATAATAAGTTACCTGTATTTGGAAACTAATTTTGTTAGACAACAAAGGAAGGCACAAAATGGTATATACAGTATGATCCAAAAAAAAAAAGATGTATATGGGGACTCAATAATATGGGTGATTGTCGTAAACACACTGTTTTTCATGTGAAACCTTCATAAGAGTGAATATCAGTAATATCTTAATATTAAAAAAAACACATAGACCAAATGTTTGTGTCTTCCTTGAAAGATTAAACTGATTACTTCCACTCTTCTTTCTCATTCTCATTTTTCTAATATTCACTGCTTTCATATTCATTTTAGTGCTGGGAAAAAGAAATAATGACAAAAAGACCACTGAATAACCAGTTCAGTTTGAAAACTTTAAATAACCCTTTCTAACAACTTCCTGTGAGACCGTTGTCTAAACTGCATTTCACATACTTATGTGTGGGTATGTGTGTGTGTGACACACATACATATGAATAACTCTTTCTTTTGAATAACCTATGTATGAATCAGGGATTTGAAAAACTGCTAATTAAGAGAGTTGGTTCCTCATGCTTCAAAAGACAACCACAAATACTCTAAATATATCTCTCACTATGATCTTCCCAAAAGTCTTACATAAACACTTCACTTGGGAACAACACAGCTTCATAAAACGTAGGAGATTTTGTGGTGCACTTCTGAGCCTCCACCAGTGGTTAGAAGATTGTAATACATCTTGTCTCCATTCATGGAAAAGAAAAGAAGAGATGCCACAATGAAACACTGCTGGGTAATGAGCCTTTCTGCACCTCCTCAAGACCAGCTGCAACTATCTCCAGTCTACTTCAGGCTCCAATTAACAAAGTAAGATGGGGAAATGCTGTCACAATTGGCCCCAAATCATTACTTACATAAAGAAACTTTTATATAAAACTTTGGTTACCAATATATCTAATGCTTAGGTACAAAATTAATACTCCATAAGCATCATCTAAAATTACAAAAATTCAAAAGTTTTAAAAGATAAATAATATTTTAACTTGCTTCATGGAAAATGGCCAAAAGTTTATTCTTCTATAAAAACAGTCTTCTTTCTCTCAACTGAGCCGTCCTCTCTTTATGATCAAACAAGACTTACGTGAAAAAATTCTGGAAATATGTTTTACAATGTGAATAAACTTAACATTACAGAAATGTACAATTAAAAGCAGTTAAGATAGTAAACTATGTAATATGTTTTTACCACAAGAAAATTTTTTAATAAAAAAAATTAAAAAAACATTTAATGAAACCCACATCATTTTTTCCATGAAAAGATGGGACAGGAAATGAAAGGGGAGCAAATATTCTCTTTTTGTGTAGTAGTTGTGTATGTTTTCATTTCTGGTGCATTCCACACATGCGAGTTCCACAGAGAACAACAAAGTTTAAAAACCTTGAACATGAGGACCTGAGTTTCCTAAAGTAAAAACCAGACACTAAAGCTTCTCAGAAAAGACTAGGTGTTGGGACCCCATTTCAAGAGAGAAATCTAGCTCACAGAGGGACACGAGAGGGAAATAGCAAGAACAACCAGTCTGTGCCAATCCGGTTCTTAACTACGAACAACAGAAATGAACACTGGCAACTTAAAAGGGAAAGGAAACCGTGGCGGTACAGTAGGAGCTCACAGAGTTCACACTAAAGGCAGAGGACCAGTTTACTTAGAATAAATTTTCATGACTGTACCCAAGAACACACCTGACCTTGCCCTAGGATCAGCCCATCACCCCTCTGCACTTACTACCACCTCCAACTTGTCCTGTGTTTCTGTACTGTTCCCTCAGTGTTCAGATTTTGTGGTGGGAAGAACTGACTGTGCATGCCAGAGAGCTTCTTTTCAGGGGAGAATTCCTCCCAATAGGCAGCATATTCAAATGCTGAGGACAGAGAGAAGGCAATTTTCCACACTGGATACCAAGGAGCTTAGCAGACATTTATGTCTGCAGGCCTAACTCATTCCGTTTAAAATAAGTAAGTTTCCAGCCAGTTCCAGATAACAGAATCTTCATGCTCACTGGATCCTGTCACTTGCAATCCGGTAGGTTTCTACACATTATCACCAGATAAGACTAGTCATAGAGCATCGTGGGTTAAGCAAGCTGCACAAAAGCAGGTGGAATGAATGAGGCCATGGTTAGTTGCCCTCTAAGCCTTTTGCTTTTGTCTCAAACCTGCTTGACCTTGATCAGAGCAGACACTCTCTTCCAAACTCATGCCAGAACAGAGTAAGGACAGAGTGTACACCCCAGCATTATGGGGCTAACAATACCCAAGCAGAAAATATGCCATTTATCTGGCACAGTTTGGTCAATATGAAAACCTCTAACCAGCTAGCAGTCTATCTGAACAAACTCCCACAGATATTGTAGGGCAAAGATGCACAGAGATTTAGAAAGTCACAAAGAGGTGAAAGTAGGGACAGAGAACTTTCATAATATTACATTCTCTTACTCATTCAATACATTTCTCTACTCAAAAGGCTTTGAAATTCCTCTGTTCAAAGGGCTTCTACTTTTATGATAGAGCAAAGATGTCTCTACCACCTTTATTTTCTTGAAAAGTCAATAGAACAAGCCTTTTAAAAAAATTGAACTCCATTTCTTTCAATTAAAACTAGGAGACATCTAGATCCCTGCACCACAACATACGCAAAATGTATGTTGAAATGGTGAGGGATGTGAGACACAGAGCATGGCCAAACCTCAGTGTCTGAGGAGGCAGCATCAACATAAACACGCTGCAGGGGCCACCTCTGAAGGTGGCGTGTGGGCAAAGGCAGAAACAGGGAGACCATTTGAAAGCTTGTACAAGTAGTTAGACTCCAAGGATACTCCACTGTCCCCTTTGTTGTAGAGCAACAAAATTAAAACACCAGCAGTGAAGAAAATAGGGGTGAAAACAAGGTTAGAAAGTAAACATGTGCATGTCAGAGCACGAGATCCTCAAGGCCTAAAGGAAATCTCTCCACACAGGTCAAGAACTCCAGTATCTGGGCTGATATTCCCAAAACAAGAGACCAAGTGTCCATCCTCTGGGAAAATTAAACCATTTACTGAAAAGTCTTACAGATAAACTATCAGTATCTGCAATGAGAATGCCACCTGGGGACCCAGTCACCCTACAAAGTCTGGCAGAAAACAAGCCTGCAGACATATATGGGTACGTGGCACAAATGGGCACACTCCATTCCTTGATAGATCTCCAGTGCCTCACCTCTTAAATAAGCGAAAGAGAAGGATCACCAGACATATGAGTAAGCCCACGATAATTAGGATAAAAGACCAAAATAACGTGAAAAAAGTATAATAGTGGAAACAGGCAATACTGGTAAAAGAAGAAAACTTCAAAGAAATCATACTTAATATCTCCATTGAGCTAAGATAATACATTAATCTCATAAGAGCCTATTATTAAAAAGAAAAAAATCAGGAAGAATGGAAAAGAAACAAAAAATTCAAGGAAAGGATTCAGAGGTTAGTTAAAGAAATCTCACGGAAAGGAGAACAAAAGTTAGAGAACTGGACAATGCAAAGAAAAAGGTAAGAACACTGGGAAATCAATGTTAAAAAGTTTTATACAAAAATTAATATGCAGTCAAAGAAAAGGGAAACAGGAGAAAATCTTCAAAGGAAATACTATAAGAACATATTCAATAACTCAACCACATAATCTTAGGTTATAAGGACCCACTGAGCACTCAACTCAATGAAGGAAAAATAGTTTACATTGTGGTTAATTCACCAACAATTTCTAGGATAAACATGAGTAAGAGACCTAAAATACTAGCACAGAAGAAAATGACAAAAACATGCAAAAGATCAAGGAAAACGACCTCAGACTTGTCCACTGCAGCACTGGAGAGCAGATGATAATAAAGCTGGGTGGCCAGAAAGATTTCCCACCTAGGGTTCTGAACCCAGCAGAACTACCACGCAGCCTGAGACCACTTTCATGCCTGCAAAGTCTGAGGAAGATGTCGAAAAGGGATGGAATTTGTTTGAAGCCTCCTAGCTGTATTTGATAGACTCACTCTATCCCATTACCCTAACCCTAACAATAACCCATTCCTGTACCCTATCCATAGTTCTAACCCCTTCTCTTCCCATTGTCTTATTTCAAACAAAACCCCTGCAACAAACCCCACTCTTCACTGTGTTCCAATCCTCCATTTGTTAAATATTAGGCAGTATTATTTTAATCCTAAATATCTAAATTATTAAATCCCAAAGTTCTGAAACCTTAAATTCCAAATGAAAGCTTCTAAATTAACTAAGCAAAGTTACAAGAAACAAGAAGATTACACAAACATGTTTTCTTTGTATATATTAGCAATGAATAATCACAAAAGAAATTTTTTTATCTCTACTAAATAATGTCAATATTAATAATATAAATGGAACAGACTTAAGTGCAAGTATTATACATTTAAAATTTTAAAACATTGATAATAGGAAAAATAAAGAAAAGCAAAATAAATGTAAGGTCCTGATGTGGTGATGGCAGACTTAATATCTCTAAGATGGCAATGGCATAAATGCACCCTACAGACTCAATGTGGTTCCTATGAAAATTCCCAAATCTTTTTGGGAAGAATTGCTCCAGCTGATTCTGTCACATATAAAATCGCAAGGGACCACAATGAGCCCTTGAGCAGAATCTTGATAAAGAAAATCAAAGCTGGAGGCACAGGCTTCCAAAAATCAGATCTTAGTACAAAGTGAGCAGTAAATGAAACACTGTGACACTTTCATAAAGATACACAGTTTACCCTTGGACAGTAGGCATGTGAACTCCACAGGTCCACTTAAACTGATTTTTCCCCACAAATATATTGGGAAAATGTTAAGTCAACAATTTGAAACATTACCTTTTCTCTAGCTTACTTTACTTAAGAATATAGCACATAATAGGTATAATGTACAAAATATTGTTAATCGAGTGTTTATATTATTGGTAAGGCTTCCAGTCAAAACAGGCAATCAGTTTTAGGAAAACAAAGTTTTGGCAGAGTCAGATGTTTTATGTAGATTGTGATTCTGTGGGGGTGTCAGCACTACTAACCCCCATGTTGTTCAAATGTCGACTGTATATACAGAACAACGTAACTGAATGGAAAGCGCAGAAATGGCCCTAACCAACAATGTCCAGTTGATTTCTGACAAGGGTGGACAACATTAACTTATGGAGAGAAAGTGTCTTTCCAGTAAATGGTGCTTGGCAACCAGCTGTCCACATGCGGAAGAATGAAAATGAATCCTAACTCATATCACATACAAAAAATAACTCAAACTACATAACGGCTTACATGTAATAGGTAAAACATGGGGATAAATGTTCATGACCTTGGATTTAGCTATGGTTTCTCAGATCTGAAACCAAAGTACAAGCAAGAAGAGAAATAATAAATTAATTTCCTCCAAGTTAATATCTTTTCTGCATCAAAAGATTCCAACCAAGAAGTGAAAAAAGTCGCGGAATAGAAGAAAATATCTGCACACTGTAAATTTGACAAGAGCCTGTTATCCAGTATACACCACGAACTTGTACAGTGCAACAAGACAACATCCCAACTTTTTAAATGGATGAGAGACTCCAAGACATACAAATGCTCCAACAAGCACATGGAAAGGTGTCACATAGAATTCCCTGCACACACATGGGAATGGCTATAATCAGGAAAATCACACATTGCCAAGGATGCCAAAGAACTGGAGCCCCTAACCTTTGCTTGTGGAAATGTAAAACGTGCAGCCTGTGTACAACACCTTGGTGTTTCCTCATAAAGATAAAATACAATTACCTAATTGTGGTTCTACACCCACTCCTAGATAATACTGCAAAGAAATGACTATGATGTTGAAACAGAAACTGTCCCACGAGATCTTGGCAGCACTGATCAGCACAGCAAAAAGTCAGAAACAACTCAAATGCCCATCAAGGGGTGAATGGATGGATAAAACCGGGTTGATCCATAAACTGCATTTTTCTGCCATATACAGAAAGAAAGGAAAATGGTCCACAGACTCGTGGAAAACAGAGTGGGAAGGGGGGAAGGTGTCCCCAGAAACTTGAACATACAGTTAATATATGAGCAGCAATTCCATTTCAGGGCATCTGCCCAAACGACAGGGCATTTGCCAAAAGCAGGGACTTAGATATTTGGACACCTATGTTCACAACTGCATGACTCAAAATGGTTAAAAGGTGGAGAAGACCAACGTGTCCACAGACAAATGGATGAACAAAGTGTGGTCTCCACACAGTGGAGTGAACAAGGGCATCCTGGCACCTGCTGCATTGATGGACCCTAAAGCCAATTTTCTCAGTGAAATGCACCAGTCACAGAAGGATGAATACTGTGTGATCCCACTTACGTGAGATCTGGTGGAGCCCATCTGAGCTAAAGTCCCAGGAACAGTTATAGAAAAAGGAAATGTGATCAGAATAGAAAGACATTTGCACACAGCTGGGGTAGGTGGATACAGCTGTGCTGGGTTTGTGCACTGGATTATCATGTGGAGACCCTAATACTTCCGTCATTTAGGGTCAGGTGGTGGCTCCCTATAAACTTGTCCCTATTTAGGGTAGAGGCCAAGAGAATTTTGTGTGAAGTGGCAGGTGTGGTAAAGTGGGACCATGGGGCATTTAGTATAAAGAGTGTTTGTACTGACACTGCAAGTTTTCTGTGTGCTTGAAATTGCTGGAAAGTAAATTACTTTGCAGAACAACCATGTCAGTCCTGCACCAGAAAAGCAGAGCAGACATCACACCCGGTCACAGAGGCCAAGCCCTCCCCATTCAGTTCACCCGAAGTGGACCGCTACTTAGCCTGCAGGAGTCACTACAAGGCACGTGGTAAAATTCCCTTGCAGACACTGGGCTTGGGTATTGGGACGACCTGGAGTGGAACACTGGGATTTTTAAATTCCAATTTCCACACTGCTCCAGCAAAAACCTGTTACAGCTAAATATAAAATCAATAATCTTGCAGGATATAATATCAACATACAGAAGTTGTTTGCTTCTGTTCACCAATAACCAGCCATCAGGAAGAGACATTAAGAAAACAATGCCCTTTACAACTGCATCATAAAGAATGAAGTACCTAAGGACAAGCCTAACCAATAAGGCGGGAGGCTTGAAGGTTGAGGCCTGAACAATGTGGACACTGCAGTCCAGGATGGGGTGGGGGTGAGTTTAGGTTATTACAAGTCCTCTCCACCAACAAGAACCTTCAGAATCCATGGGACCCCCCCATCGAAATTCCATCACACTTCACGAAGAAGCAAACACCGTACAGGCTGGATAGAATCACACAGGACTCCATTGCCACAGCCGTCATGAGAAAGCAGAGCCAGGGCATCATGCCCTGACCTCCCATGACACTGTGGACCTGTAGCAACGGAGACCCCATGTGGCGCCCAAGCAGAAGCGGGAGTCGAAACAGAACACCAGGTGCCCTTCATCCCCCAACATACACGGCATGAAGAACCGGCTCACGTATCCCAGGTCACAGTCCATGGGTGTGGGCCGCCCTCAGGGAGCCAGGCTGGGTCAGTGCCATGCTGTGCCCAGGGGTCCTCTCAGTTGGACCCCACCTCGGGGAACATTCCCGGCAGACCACCCAGTGTGCTGGGCGCTCAGTAAATGCTGAAGCACAGGTAAGCAAGCCGCTTAAGCAGCCAAGTCCCCTCCGCCCCCATTCCCATTTCAGAGCCTTGTTAGGAAGGATGCCTGCAGCCCAGATGGTGTCCTACAGGTGTGGACAATCCACCCACTGCATGGGGCCCGAGGCAAGCAGCGTGGAGACACAGGCTCCCGGGGAAGCGCTGGACACCACATACCCGCCCCAGCCCGGTCTCAGCCAGGGCCCGAACTCTCCCTGAGTGCAGCCCACCACACCCTGAACTCAGCTGCACCCGTCTTGGCACAGACTCCACAAAGACTCCGTTCCCCCTCACAGGCCTTCCTCTCCAGGCCCCTGAGGAGGAGCGCTCAGCAGGAGATGCACGGAATGCTTCTCCTTACCTTTCCCTACCGCAGCTCCTCAGGATACCAAGCTGTCCCTGTGGACGTGGCCCGCAGTGTCACAGACCTACTTGGGAGCCGGAGCAATTCCGGCACTGGTCAGAGCTTGGAGAAAAGGCCTGCGTCATGACCGCGCATGAGCCATGCTGTTCCACAAAGAGGGCAGAGGCGCCACATACGGGTCACGGTGAGCATTGCAGGAAGCGTGCTTAAAGATCAGGGAACGTGGTTCCTCCTTGTGGCTAAACTAATGAATCACAAATCTTTGGAAATTCAAGCCACAATGTTCACAAATTTCCTGTGTCTTCTCCACTTTGAGAGTGAAATGAGTGAAATGAAGTAGGCAAAGGCTTTGCAACTTACACCAAAATAAACTCGAAATTCCCCATAGGCGTGTTCCTTAGAAAACTAAAAATAGAAATACCATTTGATCCGGTAATTCCACTCTTAGCAATTTACCCAAAGAATATAGTTTCTCAGATTCCAAAAGACATATGTACCCCTATATTTGTTGCATCACTTTTTACAAGAGCCAAGATATGGAAGCAACCTAAGTGTCCATCAGGAGATGAATGAATAAAGAAGGTGTGGTACATAAACACAATGGAATACTACTTAACCATAAGAAAAAACATATCCTACCATATGCAAGAACATAGATGGAGCTGGAAGATATTATGCTTACTGAAATAAGCCAGGTGGAGAAAGAGAAACGCCAAGTGATTTCCCTCATTTGTGGAGTTTAAAAGCAAAGTAAAAATGAAGAACCAAAACAGAAGCAGACTGACAGACTCCAAGAAGGGACTAGCAGTTACCAAAGGGGAGGGGTATGGGAGGGCAGGTGAGAATGGAGGGAGAAGGGGATTAAGGGGTATTATGATTGGCACACATAGTGTGGGGGACCACAGGGAAGACAGTGTACAACAAAGACAAGTAGTGACTCTGCAGCATCTTACTACTCTGATGGACAGTGACTGCAATGAGGCATGTAGGGGACTCGATAATATGGGTGGATGTAGTGACCACAGTGTTCTTTCATGTGAAACCTTCATAAGAGTGTATTTCAATAATGCTTTAATTTAAAAAATTTTTAGAGATACACTCATAAAAAAATTCTTCATAGACAAATTTTCGATGCAAAATTATAAAATTTGTAGGTAAAGCAAGAAAATCTACACAACCTTGCTGAACCCAACATCAAAGGCCTATCCACAAAAGAAAAATAATCACATGTGCTTTATAGAGTTATAATTTCTACTCTAAAAGACCTTGCTCAGAGAACCCAAACACAATACACAAACTAAAAGAAAATATTTGCAAAATACATTTTTGATAAAGGATTTGTACTCAAGATATACAAAAATCCATAAAAAAAAGTGAGCCATTGAGGAGGGGGCGGAAGATGGCGGCGTGAGTAGAGCAGCGGAAATCTCCTCCCAAAACAACATATATCTATGAAAATATAACAAAGAAAACCCTTCCTAGAATAAAGACCAGAGGACACAGGACAATATCCAGACCACATCCACACCTGAGAGAACCCAGCGCCTCGCGAAGGGGGTAAGATACAAGCCCCGGCCCCGCGGGAGCCGAGCGCCCCTCCCCCCAGCTCCCAGCGGGAGAAGAGCAGGCAGAGCGGGAGGGAGACGGAGCCCAGGGCTGCCGAACACCCAGCCCCAGCCATCCGGGCCAGAGTGCAGGGCCCTCGATACTGGGAAAACAGGGCAGCAAGAACAGTGAGCAGGCACTGGAGGCTGGGCGACAGAGGACATAAGAAAAGCGCGCGACCATTTTTTTTTTTTGCTTTTTTGCTGCTTTGTTTTGGCGAGCGCTTTTTGGAAGTCTTAAAGGGACAGGGACCCCAATATTAGGGAAACAGGGCAGAAAGACCGGTGAGCAGAGGCCTGAGGCTGGCACCGGAAAATAAAGAAAAACGAACGAACACCTTTTTTTTTTTTTTTAAATAAAAAAATTTTTTTTTTTTTTTAATTAAAAAAATTTTTTTTCTTGTTTTTTTTTTGTGGTCGTTGTTTTGTTTTGGCGGGTGCTTTTTGGAAGTCTTAAAGGGGCAGGGCGGGTCACTTAATCCAGAGGTAGGGAATCCGGGATCTCTGGGCACCCTAACCCCTGGGCTGCAGGGAGCAGGGAGGCCCCTTACGGAGATAAATAGCCTCCCAGCAGCTCCTGCTCCAACGCGACTCCACCATTTTGGAGTAGCTGCCCGAGCCAGGCCAAGCCCACAGCAACAGCGAAGATTAACTCCATAGCAGCCGGGCAGGAAGCAGAAACCCTGTCTGCGCGCAGCTGCGCAGAACAAGCCACTAGAGGCCGCTGTTCTCCCAGGAGAGGAGGGCCACAAACCAACAAGAAAGGAAGTCCTTCCAGCCGTCACTCGTCCCAGTTCTGCAGACTATTCCTATCACCATGAAAAGGCAAAGCTACAGGCAGACAAAGATCACAGAGTCAACACCAGAGAAGGAGACAGACCTAACCAGTCTTCCTGACAAAGAATTCAAAATAAGAATCATAAACATGCTGACAGAGATGCAGAGAAATACGCAAGAAAAATGGGATGAAGTCCGGAAAGAGATCACAGATGCCAGAAAGGAGATTGCAGAAATGAAACAAACTCTGGAAGGGTTTATAAGCAGAATGGATAGAATGCAAGAGGCCATTGATGGAATTGAAATCAGAGAACAGGAACGCATAGAAGCTGACATAGAGAGAGACAAAAGGATCTCCAGGAATGAAACAATATTAAGAGAACTGTGTGACCAATCTAAAAGGAGCAATATCCGTATTATAGGGGTCCCAGAAGAAGAAGAGAGAGGCAAAGAGATGGAAAGTATATTAGAAGAAATAATTGCTGAAAACTTCCCCACACTGGGGGAGGAAGTAATCAAACAGACCACGGAAATACACAGAACCCCCAACAGAAAGGATCCAAGAAGGGCAACACCAAGACACATAATAATTAAAATGGCAAAGATCAAGGACAAGGAAAGAGTGTTAAAGGCAGCTAGAGAGAAAAAGGTCACCTATAAAGGGAAACCCATCAGGCTAACGTCAGATTTCTCAACAGAAACCCTACAGGCCAGAAGAGAATGGCATGATATATTTAATACAATGAAACAGAAGGGCCTTGAACCAAGGATACTGTATCCAGCACGACTATCATTCAAATATGATGGTGGGATTAAACAATTCCCAGACAAACAAAAGCTGAGGGAATTTGCTTTCCACAAACCACCTCTACAGAACATCTTACAGGGACTGCTCTAGATGGGAGCACTCCTAGAAAGAGCACAGCACAAAACACCCAACATATGAAGAATCGAGGAGGAGGAACAAGAAGGGAGAGAAGAAAAGAATCTCCAGACAGTGTATATAACAGCTCAATAAGCGAGCTAAGTTAGGCAGTAAGATACTAAAGAGGCTAACCTTGAACCTTTGGTAACCACGAATTTAAAGCCTGCAATGGCAATAAGTACATATCTTTCAATAGTCACCCTAAATGTTAATGGGTTGAATGCACCAATCAAAAGACACAGAGTAACAGAATGGATAAAAAAGCAAGACCCATCTATATGCTGCTTACAAGAAACTCACCTCAAACCCAAAGACATGTACAGACTAAAAGTGAAGGGATGGAAAAACATATTTCAAGCAAACAACAGTGAGAAGAAAGCAGGGGTTGCAGTACTAATATCAGACAAAATAGACTTCAAAACAAAGAAAGTAACAAGAGATAAAGAAGGACACTACATAATGATAAAGGGCTCAGTCAAACAAGAGGATATAACCATTCTAAATATATATGCACCCAACACAGGAGCACCAGCATATGTGAAACAAATACTAACAGAACTAAAGGGGGATATAGACTGCAATGCATTCATTCTAGGAGACTTCAACACACCACTCACCCCAAAGGATAGATCCACTGGGCAGAAAATAAGTAAGGACACGGAAGCACTGAACAACACAGTAGAGCAGATGGACCTAATAGACATCTATAGAACTCTACATCCAAAAGCAGCGGGATATACATTCTTCTCAAGTGCACATGGAACATTCTCCAGAATAGACCACATACTAGGCCACAAAAAGAGCCTCAGAAAATTCCAAAAGATTGAAATCCTACCAACCAACTTTTCAGACCACAAAGGCATAAAACTAGAAATAAACTGTACAAAGAAAGCAAAGAGGCTCACAAACACATGGAGGCTTAACAACACGCTCCTAAATAATCAATGGATCAATGACCAAATCAAAATGGAGATCCAGCAATATATGGAAACAAATGATAACAACAACACTAAGCCCCAACTTCTGTGGGACACAGCAAAAGCAGTCTTAAGAGGAAAGTATATAGCAATCCAAGCATATTTAAAAAAGGAAGAGCAATCCCAAATGAAGGGTCTAATGTCACAATTATCAAAATTGGAAAAAGAAGAACAGATGAGGCCTAAAGTCAGCAGAAGGAGGGACATAATAAAGATCAGAGAAGAAATAAATAAAATTGAGAAGAATAAAACAATAGCAAAAATCAATGAAACCAAGAGCTGGTTCTTCGAGAAAATAAACAAAATAGATAAGCCTCTAGCCAGACTTATTAAGAAGAAAAGAGAATCAACACAAATCAACAGTATCAGAAACGAGAAAGGAAAAATCACGACGGACCCCACGGAAATGCAAAGAATTATTGGAGAGTACTATGAAAACCTATATTCTAACAAGCTGGGAAACCTAGGAGAAATGGACAACTTCCTAGAAAAATATAACCTTCCAAGATTGACCCAGGAAGAAACAGAAAATCTAAACAGACCAATTACCAGCAATGAAATTGAAGAGGTAATCAAAAAACTACCAAAGAACAAAACCCCCGGGCCAGATGGATTTACCTCGGAATTTTATCAGACATACAGGGAAGACATAATACCCATTCTCCTTAAAGTTTTCCAAAAAATAGAGGAGGAGGGGATACTCCCAAACTCATTCTATGAAGCTAACATCACCCTAATACCAAAACCAGGCAAAGACCCCACCAAAAAAGAAAACTACAGACCAATATCCCTGATGAACGTAGATGCAAAAATACTCAACAAAATACTAGCAAACCGAATTCAAAAATACATCAAAAGGATCATACACCATGACCAAGTGGGATTCATTCCAGGGATGCAAGGATGGTACAACATTCGAAAGTCCATCAACATCATCCACCACATCAACAAAAAGAAAGACAAAAACCACATGATCATCTCCATAGATGCTGAAAAAGCATTTGACAAAGTTCAACATCCATTCATGTTAAAAACTCTCAGCAAAATGGGAATAGAGGGCAAGTACCTCAACATAATAAAGGCCATCTATGATAAACCCACAGCCAACATTATATTGAACAGCGAGAAGCTGAAAGCATTTCCTCTGAGATCGGGAACTAGACAGGGATGCCCACTCTCTCCACTGTTATTTAACATAGTACTGGAGGTCCTATCCACGGCAATCAGACAAAATAAAGAAATACAAGGAATCCAGATTGGTAAAGAAGAAGTTAAACTGTCACTATTTGCAGATGACATGATACTGTACATAAAAAACCCTAAAGACTCCACCCCAAAACTACTAGAACTGATATCGGAATACAGCAAAGTTGCAGGATACAAAATCAACACACAGAAATCTGTGGCTTTCCTATATACTAACAATGAACCAACAGAGAGAGAAATCAGGAAAACAACTCCACTCACAATTGCATCAAAAAAAATAAAATACCTAGGAATAAACCTAACCAAAGAAGTGAAAGACTTATACTCTGAAAACTACAAGTCACTCATAAGAGAAATTAAAGGGGACACTAACAGATGGAAACTCATCCCATGCTCGTGGCTAGGAAGAATTAATATCGTTAAAATGGCCATCCTGCCCAAAGCAATATACAGATTTGATGCAATCCCTATGAAACTACCAGCAACATTCTTCAATGAACTGGAACAAATAACTCAAAAATTCATATGGAAACACCAAAGACCCCGAATAGCCAAAGCAATCCTGAGAAAGAAGAATAAAGTAGGGGGGATCTCACTCCCCAACTTCAAGCTCTACTATAAAGCCATAGTAATCAAGACAATTTGGTACTGGCACAAGAGCAGAGCCACAGACCAATGGAACAGACTAGAGAATCCAGACATTAACCCAGACATATATGGTCAATTAATATTTGATAAAGGAGCCATGGACATACAATGGCGAAATGACAGTCTCTTCAACAGGTGGTGCTGGCAAAACTGGACAGCTACATGTAGGAGAATGAAACTGGACCATTGTCTAACCCCATATACAAAAGTAAACTCAAAATGGATCAAAGACCTGAATGTAAGCCATGAAACCATCAAACTCTTGGAAGAAAACATAGGCGAAAACCTCTTAGACATAAACATGAGTGACCTCTTCTCGAACATATCTCCCCGGGCAAGTAAAACAACAGCAAAAATGAGTAAGTGGGACTATATTAAGCTGAAAAGCTTCTGTACAGCAAAAGACACCATCAATAGAACAAGAAGGATCCCTACAGTATGGGAGAATATATTTGAAAATGACACATCCGATAAAGGCTTGATGTCCAGAATATATAAGGAGCTCTCACGCCTCAACAAACAAAAAACAAATAACCCAATTAAAAAATGGGCAGAGGAACTGAACAGACAGTTCTCCAAAAAAGAAATACAGATGGCCAACAGACACATGAAAAGATGCTCCACATCACTAATTATCAGAGAAATGCAAATTAAAACTACAATGAGGTATCACCTCACACCAGTAAGGATGGCTGCCATCCAAAAGACAACAACAAATGTTGGCGAGGCTGTGGAGAAAGGGGAACCCTCCTACACTGCTGGTGGGAATGTAAGTTAGTTCAACCATTGTGGAAAGCAGTATGGAGGTACATCAAAATGCTCAAAACAGACTTACCATTTGACCCAGGAATTGCACTCCTAGGAATTTACCCTAAGAATGCAGCAATCAAGTTTGAGAAAGACAGATGCAACCCTATGTTTATTGCAGCACTATTTACAATAGCCAAGAATTGGAAGCAACCTAAATGTCCATCAATAGATGAATGGATAAAGAAGATGTGGTACATATACACAATGGAATACTACTCAGCTATAAGAAAAGGGCAAATCCAATCATTTGCAGCAACATGGATGGAGCTGGAGGGTATTATGCTCAGTGAAACAAGCCAAGTGGAGAAAGAGAAATACCAAATGATTTCACTTATCTGTGGAATATAAGAACAAAGGAAAAACTGAAGGAACAAAACAGCAGCAGAATCACAGAACTCAAGAATGGACTAACAGGTACCAAAGGGAAAGGGACTGGGGAGGATGGGTGGGTAGGGAGGGAAAAGGGGGGGAGAAGTAGGGGGGAATTAAGATTAACATGCATGGGGGGGTAGGAGAAAAGGGAGGGCTGTACAACACAGAGAAGGCAAGTAGTGATTCTACAACATTTTGCTATGCTGATGGACAGTGACTGTAAAGGGGTTTATAGGGGAGACCTGGTATAGGGGAGAGCCTAGTAAACATAATATTCGTCAAGTAAGTGTAGATTAGTGATAGCAAAAAAAAAAAAAAAAAAAGGGCAGTTCCTGTGTGGTAACCTCCAACGAGTTCTACACAAGGGTATAAAGGGCATATAAAAGTGTAGGCAAAGGGTCTGTTTGTGTTTATACAGAGGATCAAAGCCTAATTGGGCTACCCCGAAAATGAACTAAGATACGATATGAAAAAGAACTTCCAACATCTGCACTCTCTGGAAGACTCATAACAGAAGATGATCATCAAAAAACCCCAACAAAGATCCACGCACTGCTACAGCTGTAGATGCACTCATCCCACCAGTTCCTGGACTTGCCATGGGAATGAGGAAGGAGATATCTAAGCTGGCCTGTACATACAGTAAAACAACAAAATTGGACTGGATCTATACTGTTGGAACTCAACCAAGAATTTGGAGAAGTGCAAATTGTAGCGCTCCAAAGTCTTACAACTACAAACTATTTATTGTTAAAAGAACATATGGCATGTGAACAGTCCCCAGGAATGGGTTGTTTTAATTTGTCTGATTTCTCTCAGACTGTTCAAGTTCATTTGGACAATATCCACCATATCATAGATAAGTTTTCACAAATGCCTAAGGTGCCTAACTGGTTTTCTTGGTTTCACTGCAGATGGCTGGTAATTACAGATATGCTTTGGTTATGTAACTATACTCCTATTATGTTAATGTGTGTGTGCAATTTAAGTAGTAGCTTAAAACCTATACATGCTGAAGTTACTCTACAAGAAGATATATCAAAGAAATAATCAATCTTCCCATGTTTTCTTCCGCCTGCTACTTCTATAGCTTTTCTTCTTCCTTCCTAATTACAACCCTTAAATAGAATTCGTGCCTCATATCAAATTTACCGAGTATCATAATACTTCCAAGTGGTAAAGATACCTCAAGACAAATGCTGGGCATAGAAGCCACAGGGCATAAATATGCAAAGAAGTAAAAAGCTAACTTTTTCAAACAATAAGGCTTCTCTCTCACTTACCAACTTCACATTTCCCTGTATGGCCCCGGAAGATGACTGGTTAGCCAGAGACGGGTAAGATTCCTCAAGGGAGGAACAACCTAAGACAGGCACAGTCGCAGTGGGGCCATCAGGTGAGAAATTGGGGATCAACAGAGGTGAGGCTTAGAACCTCACCCCCCCGTTCTGAGAGAAATCTTCTGCATACGTGGATGTTTTATTGCCCTGGTCTAGCTTGGATGAACACATAGTCTACAGGCACACACCTGAACATCTACATGTGCTCTCTTACAACACTAAACTATGTTTTCTACCTTTATCTTGTATCTACCTACCACTTCAGCATTTTATTAAAAATAATAATAATAAAGAGAGAAATGTAATATCCACATATAAATCAAGTATAAAAACCAAATGAGTATTCATATTTGAACTGACTGTTTATAGTTCATAATGCATGAGCAAAACCGAAAGTTTCTGTGATGACTGCCTTTGTACTGTTCACTATGTAACTTATTCATTATGTAAGAATTTGTTCTACATGTAAAAACTTGTTTGTTATGCCTCAGAAGATTGGAGACTGACAAAAATTAGGCTTGGGGTGGAATAATGATTGTGCATTGAGCATTGACTCCCCTATACAGAATTTTATTGTCTTTAACAACCATTTGATCAATAAATATGAGAGATGCCCTCACAAAAAAAAAAAAAAAAAAAAGGACAGACTTCCAATGGTAAAATAAATTAGTAACCGGGATGTAAGGTATAGCATAAGGAATATAGTCAAGATATTGTAACAGTCTGGTATTGTGATAGCTGGAACCTAGAATTATGTATATAAATGTTCTAACACTGTGTTGTACACTTGAAACTCATGTAATGTAATACTGTGTGTCAACTACCCTTCAATAAAAAATAATTATTTAAAAAAAAAAAAAAAAAAAGTGAGCCATTAAAAATATTTTACAATTAAGAAAGGTCTCACCTTGACATTCAAGAATTACATCGCCAGTATTTATACAACCGGTGAGCAGATGCATCAGGCTGGCGCTGGAGAATAAAGTAAAACGAGTGGATACTTTTTTGTTGTTGTTTATTTAAAATATATATATATATTTTTTGTGGTCATTGTTTTGTTTTGGCGGGTACTTTTTGGAAGTCTTAAAAGGGCAGGGCGGGACACTTAATCAAGATGTAGTGAATCCGGGGATCTCTGGGCACCCTAAACCCTGGGCTGCAGGGAGCAGGGAGGCCCCTTATGGAGATAAAGAGCCTCCCAGCCGCTCCCCCTCCAACGCGACTCAACCACTTTGGAGCAGCTAACTGAGCAAGGCCACGCCCACAGCAACAGCGGAGATAAACTCCATAGCAGCTGGGCAGGAAGCAGAAACCCTGTCTGCACACACCTGCCCAGCACAAGCCACTAGAGGTCGCTGTTCTCCCAGGAGGGGAGGGCCACAAACCAACAAGAAGGGATGTCATTCCAGCCGTCACTCATCCCAGCTGTGCAAACTATTCCTATCACCATGAAAAGGCAAAGCTACAGGCAGTCAAAGATCACAGAGACAACACCTGACAAGGAGACAGACCTAACCAGAATTCCTGACAAAGAATTCAAAATAAAATCATAAACATGTTGACAGAGATGCAGAGAAATACGCAAGAGATATGGGATGAAGTCCGGAGTGAGATCACAGATGCCAGAAAGGAGATCACAGAAATGAAACAAAGTCTGGAAGGGTTTATAAGCAGAATGGATAGGATGCAAGAGGCCATTGATGGAATTGAAACCAGAGAATAGGAACGCATTGAAGCTGACATAGAGAGGGATAAAAGGATCACCAGGAATTAAACAATATTAAGAGAACTGTGTGACCAATCCAAACGGAAAAATATCCATATTATAGGGGTTTCAGAAGAAGAAGAAAGAGGAAAGGAGATGGAAAGTATCTTAGAAGAAATAATTGCTGAAAACGTCCCCAAACTGGGGGAGGAAGTAACCGAACAGACCACGGAAATACACAGAACCCCCAACAGAAAGCATAGTAGGAGGACAACAACAAGACACATAATAATTAAAATGGCAAAGATCAAGGACAAGGAAAGAGTTTTAAAGGCAGCTAAAGAGAAAAAGGTCACCTATAAAGGAAATCCTAACAGGCTAACATCAGACTTCTCGACAGAAACCCTTCAGGCCAGAGGAGAATGGCATGATATATTTAATACAATGAAACAGAAGGGCCTTGAACCAAGGACACTGTATCCAGAACGACAATCATTCAAATATGACGGTGGGATTAAACAATTCCCAGAAAAACAAAAGCAGAGGGAATTTGCATCCCACAAACCACCTCTACATGACATCTTACAGGGAATGCTCTAGATGGGAGCACTCCTAGAAAGAGCACAGAACAAAACACCCAACATATGAAGAATCGAGGAGGAGGAATAAGAAGGGAGAGAAGAAAAGACTCTCCAGACAGTGTATTTAACAGCTCAATAAGCAAGCTAAGTTAGGCAGTAAGATACTAAAGAGGCTAACATTGAACCTTTGGTAACCACGAATTTAAAGCCTGCAATAGCAATAAGTACATATCTTTCAATAGTTACCCTAAATGTTAATGGGCTGAATGCACCCATCAAAAGACACAGAGTAATAGAATGGATAAAAAAGCAAGACCCATCTATATGCTGCTTACAAGAAACTCAACTCAAACCCAAAGATATGTACAGAATAAAAGTCAAGGGAAGGAAAAATATATTTCAAGCAAACAACTTTGAGAAGAAAGCAGGAGTTGCAGGAATAATATCAGACAAAATAGACTTCAAAACAAAGAAAGTAACAAGAGATAAAGAAGAACACTGTATAATGATAAAGGGCTCAGTCCAAGAAGAGGACATAACCATTCTAAATATATATGCACCGAACATAGGAGCACCAGCATATGTGAAACAAATACTAACAGAACTAAAGGGGGAAATAGACTGCAATGCATTCATTATAGGAGACTTCAACACACCACACACCGCAAAGGATAGATCCACCAGGCAGAAAATAAGTAAGGACACGGAAGCACTGAACAACACAGTAGAGCAGATGGACCTAATGGATATCTATCAAACACTACATCCAAAAGCAACAGGATATACATTCTTCTCAAGTGCACATCGAACATTCTCCTGAATAGACCACATACTAGGAAACAAAAAGAGCCTCAGAAAATTCCAAAAGATCGAAATCATACCAACCAACTTTTCAGACCATAAATTCATAAAACTAGAAATAAACCGTACAAAGAAAGCAGAGGCTGACAAACACAGGGAGCCTTAACAAAGCGCTCCTAAATAATCAATGAATCAATGACAAAATCAAAATGGAGATCCAGCAATATATGGAAACAAATGACAACAACAACACTAAGCCCCAACTTCTGTGTGACACAGCAAGAGCTGTCTTAAAAGGAAAGTATATAGTGATCCAAATCCAAGCATATTTAAAAAAGGAAGAACAATCCCAAATGAATGGTCTAATGTCACAATTATGGAAATTGGAAAAAGAAGTACAAATGAGGCCTAAGGTCAGCAGAAGGAGGGACATAATAAAGATCAGAGAAGAAATAAATAAAATTGAGCAGAATAAAACAATAGAAAAAATCAATGAAACCAAGAGCTGGTTCTTCGAGAAAAAAAAACAGAACAGATAAGCCTCTAGACAGACTTATTAAAAAGAAAACAGAGTCAACAAAAATCAACAGTATCAGAAACGGGAAAGGAAAAATCATGACAGACCCCACAGAAATACAAAGAATTATTAGAGAATACTATGAAAACCTATATGCTAACAAGCTGGGAAACCTAGGAGAAATGGAAAATTTCCTAGAAAAATATAACTTTCCAAGACTGAAACATAAAGAAACAGAGAATCTAAAAAGAAGTAATTACCATTAACTAAATTGAAGCGGTAATCAAATAACTACAAAAGAACAAAACCCCCAGGCCAGATGGATTTACCTCGGAATTTCATCAGACATACAGGGAAGACATAATACCCATTCTCCTTAGAGTTTTCAAAAAACAGAGGAGGAGGGGTTACTCCCAAACTCATTCTATGAAGCTAACAACACACTAATAAAAAAACCAGGCAAACACCTCACCAAAAAAGGAAACTACAGACCAATATCCATGATGAACGTGATGCAAAAATACACAACAAATTATTGTCAAACTAAATTCAAAAATACATCAAAAGGATCAAACTACATGACCAAGTGGGATTCATCCCAGTAATGCAAGGATGGTACAACATTCGGAAGTCCATCAACATCATCCACCACATCAACAAAAAGAAAGACAAAAAGCACATGATCATCTCCATAGATGCTGAAAAGGCATTTGAAAAAGTTCAACACCCATTCATGATAAAAACTCTCAGCAAAAGGGAATAGAGGGCAAGTACCTCAACATAATAAAGGCCATCTATGATAAACCCACAGCCAACATTATATTGAATATATAATGTCAGTAGCTGACAGCATTTCCTCCGAGATCGGGAACTAGACAGGGATGCCCACTCTCTCCACTTTTATTTAACATAGTACTGGAGGTCCTAGCCACGGCAATCAGACAAAACAAAGAAATACAAGGATTCCAGATTGGTAAAGAAGAAGGTAAACTGTCACTATTCGCAGATGACATGATACTGTACATAAAAAACCCTAAAGACTCCACCCCAAAACTACTAGAACTGATATCGGAATACACCAAAGTTGCAGGATACAAAATCAACACACAGAAATCTGTGGCTTTCCTATACACTAACAATGAAACAACAGAAAGAGAAATCAGGAAAACAACTGCATTCACAATTGCATCAAAAAAATAAAATTCCTAGGAATAAACCTAACCAAAGAAGTGAAAGACTTATACTCTGAAAACTACAAGTCACTCTTAAAAGAAATTAAAGGGGACACTAACAGATGGAAACTCATCCCATGCTCGTGGCTAGGAAGAATTTATATTGTCAAAATGGCCATTGTGCCCAAAGCACTATATACAGATTTGATGCAAACCCTATGAAACTACCAGCAACATTCTTCAATGAACTGGAACAAATAATTCAAAAATTCATATGGAAACACCAAAGACCCCGAATAGCCAAAGTAATCCTGAGAAAGAAGAATAAGGTAGGGGAGATCTCACTCCCAAACTTCAAGCTCTACTATAAAGCCGTAGTAATCAAAACAATTTGGTACTGGCACAAGAGCAGAGCCACAGACCAACGGAATAGACTAGAGAATCCAGATATTATCAGACATTTATGGTCAATTAATATTTGATAAAAGGAGCCATGGACATACAATGGTGAAATGAAAGTCTCTTCAACAGATGATGCTGGCAAAACTGGACAGCTACCTGTAGGAGAATGAAACTGGACCATTGTCTAACCCCACATACAAAAGTAAACTGAAAATGGATCAAAGACCTGAATGTAAGTCATGAAACCATTAAACTCTTGGAAGAAAACATAGGCAAAAACCTCTTAGACATAAACATGAGTGACCTTTTCTTTAACATATCTCCCCGGGCAAGGAAAACAAGAGCAAAAATGCATAAGTGGGACTATATTAAGCTGAAAAGCTTCTGTACAGCAAAAGACATCATCAATAGAAAAAGGAACCATATAGTATGGGAGAATATATTTGAAAATGACACATATGATAAAGGCTTGATGTCCAGAATATATAAAGAGCTCACATGCCTCAACAAACAAAAAACAAATAACCCAATTAAAAAATGGGCAGAGGAACTGAACAGACAGTTCTCCAGAAAAGAAATACAGATGGCCAACAGACACATGTAAAGATGCTCCACATCGCTAATTATCAGAGAAATGCAAATTAAAACTACAATGAAGTATCACCTCACACCAGTAAGAATGGCTGCCATCCAAAAGACAAACAAAAACAAATATTGGCGAGGCTGTGGAGAAAGGGGAACCCTCCTACACTGCTGGTGGGAATGTAAGTTAGTTCAACCATTGTGGAAAGCAGTATGGAGGGACATCAAAATGCTCAAAACAGACTTACCATTTGATCCAGGAATTGCACTCCTAGGAATTTACAATAAGAATGCAGCAATCAAGTATGAGAAAGATCAGTGCACCCCTATGTTTATCGCAGCACTATTTACAATAGCCAAGGATTGGAAGCAACCTAAATGTCCATCGATAGATGAATGGATAAAGAAGATGTGGTACATATACACAATGGAATACTACTCAGCCATAAGAAAAGGGCAATTCTAACCATTTGCAGCAACATGGATGGAGCTGGAAGATATTATGCTCAGTGAAACAAGCAAAGAGGAGAAAGAGAAATACCAAATGATTTCACTTATCTGTGGAATATAAGAACAAAGGAAAAACGGAAGAAACAGAACAGCAGCAGAATCACAGAACTCAAGAATGGACTAACAGGTACCAAAGGGAAAGGGTGTGAATAGCGTGGGTGGGTAGGGAAGCATATGGTTGGGTAGAAGTAGGGGAGTATTAAGATTAGCATGCATGGGGGGGTAGGAGAAAAGGGAGGGCTGTACATCACAGAGAAGGCAAGTAGTGATTCTACAACATTTTGCTATGCTGATGGACAGTGACTGTAAAGGGGTTTATAGGGGTGACCTGGGATATGGGAGAGCCTAGTAAACATAATATTCGTCATGTACGTGTAGATTAGTGATACCGAAAAAATAAAAATAAAAAAAGGCAATTACTGTGTGGTAACATCCAATGAGTTCTACACACGGGTATAAAGGGCCCATAAAAGTGTACACAAAGGGTCTGTTTGTGTTTATACAGAGGATCAAAGCCTAATTGATCTACCCCGAAAATGAACTTAGATGCCGTATGAAAAAGAACTTCCAACATCAGCACTATCTGGAAGAATCATACCAGAAGATGATGATCAAAAAACAACAAAAAAGATCCACGCACTGTCACAGCTGTAGATGCACTCATCCCACCAGTTCCTGGATTTGCCATGGGAATAAAGAAGGAGATATCTAAGCTTGCCTGTGCATACAGTAAAACAACAAATTTGTCTGGATCTATACTGTTGGAACTCAGCCAAGAATTAGAAGTGCAAATTGTAGCGCTCCAAAATCTTACAACTACAGACTCTTTACTTTTAAAAACATAAGGGATGTGAACATTCCCCAGGAATGGGTTGTTTTAATTTGTCTGATTTCTCTCATACTGTTCAAGTTCAGTTGGACAATATCCACCATATCATAGATAAGTTTTCACAAATGCCTAAGGTGCCTAACTGGTTTTCTTGGTTTCGCTGGAGATGGCTGTTAATTACAGGAATGCTTTGGTTATGTAACTATCCTCCTATTATGTTAATTTGTGTGCACAATTTAAGTAGTAGCTTAAAACCTATACATGTTGAAGTTACTCTACAAGAAGTTATGTCAAAAAATAATCTACCCATGTTTTCCTCTGCCTGCTACTTCTTTAGCTTTTCTTCTTCCTTCCTAATTACAACCCTTAAATAGAATTCGTGCCTCATATCAAATTTACCGAGTATCATAATTCTTCCAAGTGGTAAAGATACCTCAAGAGAAATGCTGGGCATAGAAGCTACAGGGCATAAATATGCAAAGACATAAAAAGCTAACCATTTCAAACAATAAGGCTTCTCTCTCACTTACCAACTTTACATTTCCCTGTATTTCTCCAGAAGATGACTGGTTAGCCAGAGACTGGTAAGATTCCTCATGGGAGGAACAACCTAAGACAGGCACAGTTGCAGGGGGTCATCAGGTGAGAAATTGGGGAACAACAGAGGTGAGGCTTAGAACCTCACCCCTCTGTTCTGAGAGAAATCTCCTGCACACGTGGATGTTTTATTGCCCTTGTCTAGCTTGGATTAACACATAGTCTACAGGTACACACCTGATCATCTACATTTGCTCTCTTTCAACACTAAACTTTGTTTTCTACCTTTATCTTGTATCTACCTACCACTTCAGCATTTTATTAAAAAATATAATATTAGAGAGAAATGTTGTATTCACATATAAATCAAGTATAAAAATCAAATGAGTATTCATATTTGAACTGACTGTTTATAGTTCATAATGCATGAGCAAAACCGAAAGTTTCTGTGATGACTGCCCTTGTACTGTTCACCATGTAACTTATTCACAATGTAAGAATTTGTTCTCCATGTAACAACTTTTGTTATGCCTCAGAAGATTGGAGACTGACGAAAATTAGGCTTGGGGTGGATTATTAATTGTGCATTGAGCATTGACACCCCTATACAGAATTTTATTGTTGTTAACAACCATTTGATCTATATATATGAGAGATGCCCTCACAAACAAACAAAAAATGTACAAACTTCCAATTGTAAAATAAATAAGTAACCGGGATGTAATGTATAGCATCAGGAATATACTCAAAATATTGTAACAACTTGGTATGGTGATAGCTCGTACCTAGAATTATCATGGATATAAATGTTAAATCACTATGTTGTACACCTGAAACTAATGTAATGTAATACTGTGTGTCAACTACCCTTCAATAAAAAATAAATATCTACAAAAAAAAAGATATAGATGTATTAGATAGATTATAGATATTCATAGATTAGACGAAAAGATTGACAGAGATGACAGATAGATCAGATATATATAGATGACAGATGATAGAAAGATAGAATAGATGATATAGGGAGGTTAGATTAGAGAGATAGATGATAGATAAAGAGTTATGAACTGAATTTTTGGGCCCTCACCTCATCATCTTCTGCTCCTCTAACCATCCGCAGCCACCACACATACTCACACACACACACACACACACACACACACACACACACACACACACACACATACATACACACATACAAGTTCATATTTGAACTGAGACAGGGTTGAAGCCCTAACCCACACTGTCATGGTATTGTGAGGTGGGGATTTTTTAGGTAATTGGGTTTGGAAGATATCATGAGGGTGTGGGTGGAGCTGCCATTATGCAATCAGTGCTATTAAGAGGAACTGAGGACAGATCTTTCTCCCTCGACCCTGAGAGGACACAACAGGGATGCTGCCATATGCAAGCCAGAAGAAGGGACCTCACCAGGAACTGAACCTGCCTTGGTCTTGGACTTCTGCTTCCAGAATGGCAAGAAATCAGAATCTATGGAAGAAACCCCCACTCAATGACACTCTGGTTATCACCTTGAGTAGACAAACATAGATATGTAGGTAAACAGAGAAGCACTTAGACAATGGATGGAGAGAGCCAACGCATAGATATATGTGCTCAGCTGTCTGTATAGGTATCTGTGTCCAACCACCTCTGCACTTTGAAGTCTGCTCCCTATGAGGGGAACATCAGGAGCACAACTTATGCACGTTCTTTTTTAAGTGTCGGCTGCAGTTTCCAACACCTGGGGTCTCCGTTAACTCTCAGCCGTGTGTGTGTGTGTGTGTGTGTGCGTCTCCATGTGTGACTGTACACCACTGCCACTATTGGTCTACAATCACAGGAGATGCAAAAGTACCAAAGGAACGCAGGATAGGGCAAACATCTTGCAAACTATGACCAGAAAGATTAAAATTTTCCACTAGCCTCTGGGGATATCTTTGCCAAGTGTTTCTATGCAATTTTAGAAAGATCTTCCTGGAAATGTTGTTTTGACCACTCTGAACCATCAAGTTAGTTAAGTTAATAAGCCAGTACAGGAGAGCAGCAAAGATTACAAACGGTGTGTCTCCTATGTATCATGCCAAGATTTACAGGCTCCAATTCTACTACACCACTTCATCTCACCACGGCTGACGTGGGATGAGCTTATGCAACACCTTCATCTGTGAGTAAAAAGTTACTTCAGAATCACCTCCCTTAACAGAAAATAAATAAGTGCGGGGACATAAACATTCCTAGAATTCCTGCTAACATCACCCAACACTTTATGCTCAGCGCCCTTTACATACGAACAGAAAAATAGCTCTCAATGCTACTATTCCATTACAGATAGACCTCACTCACATCAAAATGCCTAAATGCACTGAAACACCACCTCCACCTTGACAGCAGAGGGCAGCAGTTTCCCCACAAGCTAGCTGGCCTACCACCTCAGCAAGCCCATGGGCCACCGGCTCACAAGAGACCCACGTGTCACCAAAAGGCATTTCCCTTAACCAATCACTACATGCATGCTCTCTGGAGATGGGCCATCAAGTAGGGCCGCCGAGGTGACATCGGGGCACAGGCAAAAAGTAATACCACTGGGCATGCACCTGCCTTGGACCCGACAGGTCTGCCAGTGAGCTACCTGCGTGGGACCTAGGATATGCCCCGCAGCTCATGCAGCCACGACAGGAGGAAGGGCCCAGGGGCAGAGCAGCCAGAGGGCCCTAGCCCACAGAGAATCAAGAGACCAGCCCGACAACCACACCATCCACACCCAGCAGATTAGTGCCATCTACGCAGGAGAAGTTCCCACCCAAGGCCACTCCTCTCAAGAACCAAACACACAGCTAACTCACATAAACAAACACAAGGAATTGAGACTGAGAAGGAAACAGAGGAATCAAGGTGCATCTAGTGACAGAACGTTGAGAAAAGTGAGAAAACAGATATATAGACAGATGATACATAGATTGGATGGATATACATACATACGGATGATAGATTAATTAGATAGATACACAGATGAGAGTAGATGATAGATGATTGATACATAGATGTCAGATAGATAGATAGGTAGAAAGATTACATAGATAGATAAAGAGATAGGTAGGTAGGTAATAGGAAAGCATCATGCAAAACAAAGCTATCTTTCACTCAAGGCCATCTATGTGCTCCCTTACAGGAGACTCACTTGAGATCCAAGGACAAACACAAACTACAAGCCGAAGGGGCGGGGACAGGTTCCCTACACAAGTGAAACTGAGAAACAAACAAACAAACGGATTCTGTTTGAGTCCCCAGTGACAGTCAGTAGAAAATACCTCTATCTAGCCACCGTGAATTGTTTTTGTTTGGATTCAGTAGTGCCCAGCCATAGATTTAGTGGTACAGCAACGTCCTTCTCATTTTTTATCACCTCAACAACTAAATTGCTGTAATAATAAGCATCTGGGCATTTGAAATCAGTGCATTTTATGATCACGAATGTAAAGAAGTAATAATCACCTAAAAAGGGAAGTTTGGACACTCAAATAAACATGTCACTCCTCAACACACTCTTTGTTCCCAACTGCTCCTGTCTAAAAATAGTTGTTCCTTTTTATTTGTCCCTCCTCCTATCAGCGGAGATCACGCCGATGTCCCTCAAACATGGTGGTGAGCAAAGAACCAAGTATACTTTTCTGTCTACAACAGGCCCAGAGGAAGGATACTTGCTATCTTCAGGGAGGACTTAGTCAATGAAGGTGGCTAAATACATTCAGCAAGCAAGAAGGAGGTAAAAGAGGAAAGAGGACAGAGATATGAGTTCAAGACCCTGCACCACCATTTACTGGTTTTATAAGCACACGTGGCTGACTCGACCTGCAAGGGTCTCAGAGAACCCAGTGCTCTAACTACGGCCTAGTTACCTTGCAAGATTATTGGAAGCATAATGTAGGGAAGTGATGTAGGCCATGTTGTTAGCTGTTCTGCACATAAGAATAGATAGGCAGACAAAAAGATGATTGATTCATAGATAGATAGATAGATAGATAGATAGATAGATAGATAGATAGATAGATAGATAGATAGATAGATAGATAGATGATAGATGAGAGAGAGAAAGATAGATAGATAGATGATAGACATGATAGATAGATTATAGGAAAAAAGACAGATAGATAGATAGATAGAAAGATAGAAGGATAGATAGATAGATACATAGATAGACAGATACATAGACAGACAGACAGACAGATTGACAGATAAAAATACATATCGATTAACACAAAACTATTGCTCATAACCAGGAGATCAATGGTGAAAGCAGATAGCGAAACTACAAACAAACAGGAAGAATGAAATCCAGTTGAAAAGAGCAGTAAGCAGCCATAAGAAGAAAACAAATCCTACCATTTGCAATGACGTGGATGGAGCTAGACTGTAGTATGCTCAGTGAAATAGGCCTGGCAGAGAAAGAAAAGTACCTAATGATTTCACTCGTGTGTGGAGCATAACAACAAAGAAAAACTGAAGGAAAAAATCATCAGTAGACTCACAGAACCCGAGAGTGGACAAACAGTTACTAAAGGGAAAGAGACAGGTCAGGGTGTGTGGGAAGGGAGTTATAAGAGCGGGGAGAAAGAAAGGGAACATTAGGACTAGCATGAATAATGTGTTGGGTCTGAGGAGCATGTAGATGGCTGTACAACACAGAGAGGACAAGTAGAGATTCTACAGCATCTTACTACACGCTGATGGACAGCAACTGTAATGGGGTGTGTGGGGGGCTACATGGTGAAGGGGTCCACAGCATCCAACTCCGGTAATTGACAGCAACTGTAAGAGGTTTTTTGGGGGGACTTGGTGAAGGGGGGAGCTTAGTAAACATAATGTTCTTCACGTGATTGTAGATTAATGATAACAAAAAAGTTTTTAAGTGCAATAAGGGCACAGCTCTGAATCTTTAGAATAAAAGGACAGGCTTTGAGTGTTCCAAACATAAGACAAAGGGTTAGAAGAAGGGATGAAAACTCAAGACCACCTATGTGCTCCCTTACAGCAGACTCTCTTGAGATACAAGGACACAGACAAACAACAAGCCGAATGGGTGGGGATAGGTACCCTACACAAGTGAAACTGAAAAAGAAACAATCAAACAAATGGATTCTGCTTGAGACCCCAGAGACAGTCAGTAGGAAATAGCCCTATCTGGCCACCATGAATTATATTTGTTTGGTTTCAGCAGTGCGCAGAAACAGATTTAGTGGTGCAGCAATGTCCTTCTCATTTCTTCTCACCTCAAGAACTGAATTGCTGTAATAATATGCATCTAGGTCTTTGAAATCAGTGGGTTTTATGATGTTCACGAACGTAAAGATGTAATAACCAGATAAAGAGGGAAGTTTGGACACTCAAATAAACACTTCACTCCACAACACACTCTTTGCTCCCCACTGCATCTGTCTAGAAATTTTTGTTCATTTTTATTTCTACCTCCTTCCTATCAGCGGTGATCACGCCGATGTCCCTCAAACATGGTGTTGAGCAAAGCACCAAGTTTACTTTCTGTAGATAACAGGCACAGAGGAACAATACTTGTGGTCTTCAGGGAGCACTTAGTCAAAGAATGTGGCTAAATACAGTCAGCAAGTGAGAAGAAGATAAAAGAGGATAGAGACACAGGTTCAAGACCCTGCACCACTATTTCCTGGTTTTGTAGGTACACGCGGCTGACTTGACCTGCAAGTGTCTCGGTGAAAACAGTGCTCTCCAAATGGAATAGTTATCATGAAAGAATTGGGGAGCATAATGTAGGGAAGTGACATAGGCTATGTTGTTAACTGTTCTGTACACAAGGTTAGATGGGCCTACAAAAAGATGATTGATTGATTGATAGACAGATGGATAGATAGATAGACAGACAGACAGATAGATAGATATAGGTACATATCCATTAACACAAAGCTATTGCTCATAACCTGGAAAGCAATGGTGAACGCACATAGTGAAACTACAGACCAAAGAGAAGACAGAAATCCAGTTTAAAAAGTGCAGGAAGCAGCCATAAGAAGAAAACAAATACTACCATTTGCAACAACGTGGATGGAGCCTGAGGGTATTACGCTCAGTTAAATAGGCCAGGTGGAGAAAGACAAGTACCAAATGATTTCACTCATGTGTGGAGTATAACAACAAAGAAAAACTCAAGGAAATAAACAGCAGCAGATACACAGAACCCGAGAATGGACTAACATTTAAAAAAGGGAAAGGGACTGGGCAGGGTGGGTGGGAAGGGAGGGTTAAGGGTGGGGAGAAAGAAAGGGAGCAATAGGATAAGCATGTATAACGTGTGGCGTGGGGGGAGCATGGGGTGGGCTGTACAACACAGAGAAGAGAAGTAGTGATTCTACAGCATCTTACTACACACTGAAGGACAGCAACTCTAATGGTGTATGTGTGGGGGGACATGGTGAAGGGATCTACATCATCCAACTACGCTGATGGACAGTGAGTGTAATGGGGTTTTTGGGGGACTTGGTGTACTTGGTTATCAGAATGTTCTTCGCGTGATTGTAGATTAATGATAACAAAAATATTTTTTTAATTGCGTTAAGTACACAGCGCTCAATTTTCAGTATAAAAGGACATGATCTGGGTGCTCCAATTAAAAGACACAGGGTTAAAAGAAGGGATGAAAACTCAAGACCACCTACGTGCTCCCTTACAGGAGACTCACTTGAGATCCAAGGACGAAGACAAACTACAAATTGAGGGGGTGGGCAGGTACCCTATACAAGTGAAACTGAAAAAAAAAAAGATATGCTGATGGGTTTTAAGACGGCGGCTCACGTGAAAGGGGAGGCGGAATCCTCCTCCCAAAACCAAAACCATATACATACGTACTATATGGAAATATAACATCTACACCAACTACTGGAAGAGCAACAGGAAGAATGCTGCTTCGGCAGGCTGTCACCTCAAGGAGAAGTGTGACGTACAGTCCTGGAGAAGTGCCCTGGGAGCACGAACCTACTGTAAACATGCTCACTCTGGAGGATTGGTGGGGATGGAAAGCAAAGACAGGCAGAAGACTTCGAGAGTGTTGAGATTCTAGCCACATGTGGGACAACACAGGGATACACATCTGGCCGCTGTGAGACAGAAAAAAAGGCGAACAGTCTGAGACTCCTAACAGTGAGAGAACTGCTAAAGGGGCAAGGCTTCCACAGGGCTTGCTGCTCAGGAGAAAGGACAGGTGTGCCAAACTGTCCGGGTGCACTCTGACCGGCATGCGGGGTATTTTTCAGGAGCTCTTGCTCTCCATCCCCCTGGCTGGCCTCACAGCTCCGAGGACACTTACCGTGATGTGACTGGTACACATCCTGCCTCCCAGCCGTCCCCGTCCTGCAAAACGGCTGCCCCCACCTATGGTACGTTCTCCCTGCGTGCTCTGCAAACTGGCCCTGGTAGTGGAGATGGGCACTGCGGCCGGGAAGCAGGAAAGACCTCTTTCCTCCCGGTAGGGGTGGACAATGGCACCACTCCTCTGGGACCCGTGCCTTCCCCCCAAGGGCTGAGCATCTCCAGAGAGTAGAGGTTCTGGGAGCTAGAGGGCGCCACCTACAAATATGAACATTCAAAGGAACCTGGTAACTGGACTCAAATCACTCTTCCTGAGAAAGAGATCTCAAAATAAACATCAGAAGCATGCTCAGGGAGCTACAGAAAATAAAACTGCCCCTGTCTCTCGAGCGCAGTTCTCTCTATTTCTCTCTCTTTCTCCAGGAGCACTGCTGAGGCCCTGTTCCGAGAGGGGAGCTGTGAGAGCCCAGCAGGAATGGCACAGCTCTCGGGTCAACCAAGCCTGTGTCAGGAGAGTCCCACATGGGCTCTGACTGAACTGAATATGGGGGACGCCGCTCATCTAACACCGCAGGAAAGACAACAGTGCCACATGCTAGCCTTCCATTCAATGGCTAGAGGCTTCGTGGCTACACCGATACCAGGTGACATCAACACGCTGGGCTTCATTTCCTTGGCAATCTTCTTCCCTATAACCCTTGAGAGCAGCACATGGTAAGAGAGAACCTACCAGTCTCCACACCACCTCACCTCTCAGTTTTACGCTAGATGTTCCTGCATCACAGCTTCTCCTCTTCATTCCAATTTTCTAAGCTGGTTGGTGTTCTGGAAAAAAGGAATAATTAGTCAGATTTGGAATGAAAGGGTAGGGGGTTTAGTAAGATTCTGTTTGACCACCATCAGTAAAAACAAACACATACTTCAGTATTTGAGAATATATTCACTGATGAGACATTTGATAAGGCGTTGACATCCAAAACATGTATCAAGAGCTCACGAACCTCAACACACAAAAACCTAATGAATCCAATTACAAAATGGGCAGAGGATATGAACAAACACTTCTCCACAGAAGCAATTTCAGGTGGCCGACAGGCAAATGAAAAGATGCTCCACATCGCTAACTATCAGAGAAATGCACATTAATCAACAATGGGGTATCACCTCACAGCAGTTAGGATGGCCACCACCCAAAAGACACACAACAAGAGATGTCAGCAAAGGTGTGGAGAAAGGGGATCCCTCCAACACTGCTGGTGGGAATATCAGTCAGCTCAACCATTGTGGAAAGCCGGATGGAGGTTCCCCAAAAAACAAAAGAACAGGAATACTATTTGACCCAGGATTTCCTCTCCTAGGAATTTACCCTAAGGGTTCAGGAGCCCAGTTTGAAAGAGACAGATGCAGCCCTATGTTGATCGCAGCACTCTTTACAATACCTAAGAAATGGAAGCAACCTAAGTGTCCATCAGGGGATGAATGTATAAAAAGAGGTGGTACATACACACTATGGAATATCATTCAGCCAAAAGAAGAAAACAAATTCTAATACCATTTGCAACAACACGGAAGGAGCTAGAGGGTGTAATTCTCAGTGAAATAAGCCAGCTGGAGAAAGACAAGTACCAAGGATTTCACTATTCTGTGAGGTATGAGAACAAAGGACACCGTTAAGGAACAAACAGGCAGCAGACTCACAGAACCCAAGAATGGACTAACAGTTACCAAAGGGAAAGGGACCTGGGAGGATGGGTGGGAATGGAGCGATAATGGTGTAAAGGGGGCAGTACGATCTGCACACAGAATGTAGGTTGTGGTGGGCCACAGGGATTGCAGTATAACACACAGAAGACAGGTAGTGATTCGATAGTATCTTTCTACATTGATGGACAGCGACTCTAATGAGGAGTGGGGAGCGGACTTGACAATGTGGGGGAGGGTGGAGAAGGGGGAGCCTAGTAACCATAACGTTGCTCATGTAATTGTAGATTACTGACACCAAAAAGTAAATAAATCAAAGTGATTCTGTTTGAGTGCCCAGAGAGACAGTCAGTGGTAAATAGCCCTTCCCGCCACCGTGGATTCTTTCTGTTCGGTTTTGGCAGTGCCCAGTCATAGATTCAGTGGTACAGTGAGGCCCTTCTCATTTTTTCTCACCTCAACAACTGAATTGCTGTAATAATATGCGTCTGGGCTTTTGAAATCAGTGGATTTTATGATGTTTATGAATGTAAAGAAGCAATAACCAGATACCGAGGGAAGTTTGGATACTCAAACGAACACGTCACTCCACAACACACCCTATGCTCAAAACTGCTCCAGTCTAGAACTCGGTGTTCCTTTTTACCTGTCCCTCCTCCTATCAGTGGTGACAACGATGTCCCTCAAACATAGTGGTGAGCAAAGCACCAAGTTTACTTTTCTGTCTACAACAGGCCTGTGGTACAGGTCCTCTCAGAGGAAAAGCAGTAGCAGCGGGAGAAAACCCAAACACATAGACATAGAAGATGGTACAGTACAATGAAAACTGACACAAGGGACTTCTGAGACCTGTACTTAATTCCTTCAGAGATGCGAAAGGAGCCGCCCACAAACAACAAAACTACACCACTACGGAGAAAGCACAAGCAGAGAACAAGAAGAGATCTGGAATCTTACCCCACAGGGCCAGAGAGAGGAGTCATAACAGCCGCAGCAGCAGCAGCAGCAGCAGATGGGGGCTGTCCTACTGGCTCTCTGCTCATCGCCATTAAAGGTAAGTTCATTTGCTCGGCTCGCTGGGCCTCTCCCTAAGCACACAGAGGCATACAAAGCAGGGACTGAGGGGTCGTCAGTGGCATCTCGACCGCATTTATGTTCCCCATGGTTTGGAACATAACAAACGGTTTTTAGAGGAGCGAGCGGTACCAGGTTCCAATGAACAGGCAGCTGAGCTTTGAAGCCTAGTCCAGTCATTCACTGTCACCACTGTTCAACAGATTCCATGACCCGAAGACTGATGTGCACGAGCTGACACACTCATATTTGATAAGGGAGGTTCTCACCAAGTACGGAAAGGGGAGAGGAAGGCACGCCTAAGTGAGATTGCACGGAAGCCTCCAAGAGGAGGTGACTAGAGAGGTGGGTCTTCAACGATCCATGTTCTTCTGCTGGGGTGAAATGTCTTAAAAACCAGAGGCAAGAGGTGGTAACCCCCAGAGGAAATAATTCAGAGACAAAAAGGCACGAGACAGGGTCTTTTCAAGGAATAGGGAGCTTGGCTCATAATGATGGAGATGTAGACAATGTGAAGGCAAGACCATGAGTTGGGGCTGGAGAATTTCATATTTCATTCTGTAACAATGTCAGTGCTTAAACAGTTAAGCAGTGAGCAAGCAGGGCCTAGGTCCACCAGGAAATACCTGAGAAACTAGAAGCAGGGTTACTGACACTAGACACGAGCTTCACAGGTTATAACATAAATTACGAACAGTCAGAATCGCGAATGGACAGGTTGACTGCTGAGAGGAGGCGAGGTTGCCCCGCAACTTGTAGCTTGGCTGACGGGCAAGAACAGTGACGCCATCGAGACCAAGAGTCTAAAGGAGAAGCATTTTAAAAATAAAAAGTGTTTACCAGCTTACTGTGTTTCGTTATTCACGTACGAGACACAGGACCCCAAAACTAGATCAGAGAGAAAATCTGTGTAACCGAGCCCAGTCAGAATGCGGGATGTGGCTATGCTGAGACCCGGTGGTCCCCAAACTATGCTTTCTGTGAGAAGAAAAGAAAGAACCTGCCCACTAGCTAGAAAGGCATCTCATGGGGTCTGCGCCCTCAGAAGTCAGCCGCCTGGCTGGCCATGGCCGAGAAGGCATGCCTGGCTCCAGGTGTCCCAGAGAACCTGGGAAGGCACGGGAAAGGGCAGGCTGGTTCAAAAGACTAGCCTGCCAACCAGAACATCCACACCCAGCACACTTGTGCTGCCTACGCAGGACAAGTTCAGACACAAGGCCACTCCTCTTAAGAACCAAACACATAGCTAAATCATATAAACAAACACAAGGAATTGAGACTGAGAAGGACACAGAGGAATCAAATTGCACCTAGTGACAGAACGTTGACAAAAGGGAGAAAACAGATAAATAGACAGATGATTGATACATAGATTGGATTGATATACATACATATAAATGATAGATTAATTAGATACACAGATGATAGTAGATAGATGATAGATCATAGATAGATAGATGACAGATAGATAGAAAGGTAGATAGATTACATAGATAGATAAAGAGATAGGTAGGAATTTTGATAGGAAAGCATCATACTAAACAAAGCTTTCTTTCACTCAAGACCGTCTACGTGCTCCCTTACAGGAGACTCACTTGAGATCCAAGGACACAGACAAACTACAAGCCGAAGGGGTTTGGACAGGTACCCTACATAAGTGAAACTGAGAAACAAACAAACCAATGGATTCTGTTTGAGTCCCCAGAGACAGTCAGTAGAAAATAGCCTATTTTCCACCGTGACTTCTTTTTTTGGTTTTAGTACTGCCCATCCATAGATTTAGTGGTGCAGCAACGTCCTTCTCATTTTCTCTCACCTCAACAACTGAATTGCTGTAATAATATGCATCTGGGCCTTTGAAATCAGTGGGTTTTATGATGTTCACGAATGTAAAGAAGTAAAAACCAGATAAAGAGGGAAGTTTGGACACTCAAATAAACACGTCACTCCACAACACACACTTTGCTTCCAACTGCTCCTGTCTAGAAACTGGTGGTCCTTTTTATTAGTCCCTCCCTCCTGTCAGAGTTTATCACGCTGATATCCCTCAAACATGGTGGTGAGCAAAGAACCAAGTTAACTTTTCTGCCGACAACAGGCTCAGAGGGAGGATACTTGTAATCTTCATGGAGCACTTAGTCAATGAATGTGGCAAAATACAGTCAGCAAGTGAGAAGGAGATAAAAGAGGACAGAGGAAAGAGACACGGGTTCAAGTCCCTGCACCACCATTTCCTGGTTTTGTAGATTTATGCGGCTGACTCTACCTGCAAGTGTCTCGGTGAACCCAGTGCTTTCCCTGCAGCCTAGTTAGCTTGAAAGATTTTTGGAAGCACAATGTAAGAAAGTGACACATGCTATGTTGTTAACTCTTCTGTACAAAAGGACTGAGGGGCAGACAAAAAGATGATTGACTGATTGATAGACAGATAGATAGATAGACAGACAGATAGAGAGACATAGGTACATATCGATTAAAACAAAGCTATTGCTCATAACCAGGAGAGCAATGGTGAAAGCACATAGCGAAACTACAGACAAAAGAGAAGACAGAAATCCAGTTTAAAAAGTGCAGTAAGCAGCCGTAAGAAGAAAACAAATCCTACCATTTGCAACAACGTGATTGGAGCTAGAGGGTAGTATGTTCAGTGAAATAGGCTAGGCAGAGAAAGACAAGAACCAAATGATTTCACTCATGTGTGAAGTATAACAACCAAGAAAATCTGAAGGAAAAAAATTGCAGCAGACTCACAGAACCCGCGAGTGGACAAACAGTTACCAAAGGAAAAGGGACTGGGCAGGTTGGGTGGGAAGGGAGGGATAAGGGTGGGGAGAAAGAAAGGGGGCATTAGTATTAGCGTGTATAATATGTGTGCTGGGAGGAGCATGGGGAGGGCTGTAAAACACAGAGAGGACAGTAGGGATTATACATCTTACACGCTGATGGGCAGTGACCTAAGAGGTTTTAGGGGGGGAATGGTGAATCGGAATCCTAGTAAACAAAATGTTCTTCACGTGATTGTAGATTAATGATAACAAAAAAATTTTTTAAGTGCAATAAGTGAACATCCCTGAATCATCAGAATAAAATTACAGGCTTTGAGTGCTCCAACCAAAAGACACAGGGTTAGAAGAAGGGATGAAAACTCAAGACCACCTATGTGCTCCCTTACAGCAGACTCATTGCGATCCAAGGACACAGACAAACTTCATGCCGAATGGGAGGAGACAGGTACCCTACACAAGTGAAACTGAGAAGCAAACAAACAAAAAAATGGATTCTGTTTGAGACCTCAGAGACAGTCAGTAGATAATAGCCCTATCTAGACACCGTGAATTCATTTTGTTTGGTTTCAGCAGTGCCCAGCCATAGATTTAGTGGTACACCAACGTCCTTCTCATTTTTTCTCACCTCAACAACTGAATTGCTTTAATAATATGAGTCTGGGCTTTTGAAATCAGTGGGTTTTATGTTGTTCACGAATGGAAAGATGTAATAACCCCCTAAAGAGGGAAGTTTGGACACTCAAACAAACACGTAACTCGGCAACACTCCCTTTGCTCCCAAGTGCTCCTCTATAGACATAGGTGATCCTTTTTATTCGACCCTCCTCCTATCAACGGTGATCACGCCGATGTCCCTCAAAAATGGTGATAAGCAAAGCACCAAGTAAACTTTACAGTCTACAACAGGCCCAGAGGAAGGATACTTGTGGCCTTCAGGAAGCACTTAGTCAATGAATGTGGCTAAATACAGTCAGCAAGCAAGAAGGCGGGAAAAGAGGAAAGAGGACAGAGACATGGGTTCAAGTCCCTGCACTACCATTTTCTGGTTTTGTAAGCAGACGTTGCTGACTCAACCAGCAAGTGTCTCAGTGAACCCAGTGCTCTCAATACAGCTTACACAACATGCAAGATTTTTGGAAGCATAATGTAGGAAAGTGACATAGGCGATGTTGTTAACTGTTCTGTTCATAAGGATAGAAGGGCACACAAAAAGATGATTGATTCATAGATAGATAGATAGATGACAGATGATAGATAGATAGATGATAGACATGATAGATAGATGATAGTCATGACAGATAGATAGGAATATAGGTAGATTAGATAGATAGATAGTTGATAGATAGATAGATAGATAGATAGATAGATAGATAGATAGATAGATAGATAGATAGATAGATAGATAGATAGATAGATAGATAGATAGATAGATAGATACATAGATAGATAGAAAGATGGATGGATGGATGGATGGATGGATGGATGGATGGATGGATGGATGGATGGATGGATGGATGGATGGATGGATGGATGGATGAATGGATGGATGGATGGATAGACAGACAGACAGACAGATAGATAGATAGATGGATAGATACAGATACATAACAATTAACAGAAAGCTATTGATCATAACCGGAAGATAAATGGTGAAAGCACATAACGACACTACAAACAAAAAGGGAGAATGAAATCCCGTTTAAAAAGTACAGTAAGCAGCCATAAGAAGAAAACAAATCCTACCATTTACAATGATGTGGGTGGAGCTAGACGGTAGTATCCTCAGTGCAATAGGCTAGGAGGGGAAGACAAGTACCAAATGATTTCCCTCATGTGTGGAGTATAAAAACAAAAAAAAACTGATGGAAAAAAACAGCAGCAGAATCACAGAACCTGAGAGTGGACTAACAGATACAAAAGGGAAAAGGACTGGGCCTGGTGGGTGATAAGGGAGGGATAAGGGTTGGAAGAAAGAAAGGGACATTATTATTAGCATGAATAATGCATGGGGTCGGCTGGGCATGAGGAGGTCTGTTCAACACAGAGAAGAAAATTAGAAATTCTACAGCATCTTACTACACGCTGATGGACAGCGACTGTAATGGGGTGTGTGTGGGGGGACATGGTGAAGTAGTCTACAGCATCCAACTACGCTGATGGACACCGACTGTAAGAGGTTTTTGGGGCGAACTTGGTGAAAGGGGGATCCTAGTAAAGATAATGTTCTGCATGTGATTGTAGATTAATGATAACAAAAAAAGAATTTTAAAGTGCAATAAGGGCACAGCTCTGAGTCATCAGTGTAAAAGGACAGGCTTTGAGTGCTCCAAACAAAAGACACAGGTTTAAAAAGAGGGATGAAAACTCAAAAACAACTACGTGCTCCCTTACAGGAGACTCACTTGAGATGCGAGGTCTCAGACAAACTGCAAGATGAAGGGGTGGGGAGAGGTACCCAACACAAGTGAATCAGAAAAACAATCAGTCAAATGGATTCTGTCTGTGCCCCCGAGACAGTCAGTAGTAAATAGACCTATCTGGCCACCATGAATGCTTTTTATTTGGTATCAGCAGGGCCCAGCCATAGATTTCGTGCTCCAGCAACATCTTTCTCATTTTATCTCAACTCAACAACTGAATTGATGTAATAATATGGGTCTGGGCCTTTGAAATCAGTGGGTTTTATGATGCCCACGAATAGAAAGAAGTAATAACCAGGTAAAGAGGGAAGCTTGGACACTCAAATAAACACTTCACTCCACAACACACTCTTCTCTCCAAACTGCTCCTGTCTACAAATCGGTGCTACTTTTTATTTGTCCCTCCCTACTACAAGGGTTTATCACGCTGATATCCCTCAAACATGGTGGTGAGCATGCACCAAGTTTACTTTTCTGTCAACAAATGTCAAAGAGGAACGATACTTGTGGTCTTCAGGGAGCACTTAGTCAATGAATGTGGCTAAATACAGTCAGCAAGTGATAAGGAGATAAAAGAGGAGAGAGGACAGAGACACAGGTACAAGGCCCTGCACCACAATTTCCTGGTTTTGTAGGTACACTTCTGACTCGACCTGCAGGTGTCTCGGTGAACCCAGTGCTCTCCTTATGGCCTAGTTACCTTGCAAGATTTTTGTAAGGATAACGTAGAGAAGGGACATGGTCTATATTGTTAACTGTTTTGCATACAAGGACAGATTTTCAGATAAAAAGATGACAGATTGATTGAAAGATAGATAGATGGACAGGCAGATAGATAAATATAGGTAAATATCGATTAACACAAAGCTATTGCTCATACCCAGGAGAGCAACGGTGAAAGCACATAGCGAAACTACAGACAAAAGAGAAGACAGAAATCCAGTTTAAAAAGTGCAGTAAGCAGCCGTAAGAAGAAAACAAATCCTACCATTTGCAACAACGTGGATGGAGCTAGAGGGTACTATGCTCAGTGAAATAGGCCAGGCAGAGAAAGATAAGTACCAAATGATTTCACTCATGTGTGGAGTATTAAAACAAAGAAAAACTGAAGGAAATAAACAGCAGCAGACTCACAGGAGCCGAGAGTGGACTAACAGTTACCAAAGGGAAAGGGACTGGGCATGGTGGTTGGGAAGGGAGGGATAAGGGCGGGCAGAAAGAAAGGGGGAATTAGGATTAGCATTTATACTGTGTGGTGTGGTGGGAACATGGGGAGGGCTGTACAACACAGAGAAGAGAAGTAGTGTTTCTACAGCATCTTACTACACGCATATGGACAGCGACTGTATCGGGGTGTGGGGTGGGATACATTGTGAAGGTGTCTACAGCATCCAACTACGCTGATGGACAGCGTCTGTAATGGGGCTTTTGGGGGGGGACTTGGTGTACTTGGTGATCATAATGATCTTCACGTGATTATAGATTAATGATAACAAAAAAATTTTTGGAAGTGCAATAAGGACACTGCTCCCAATTGTCAGAATAAAAGGACAGACTCTGAGTGCTCCAATCAAAAGACACAGCATTAGAGGAAGGGATGAAAACTCAAGACCACCTATGTGCTCCCTTACTGGAGACTTACTTGAGATCCAAGGACACAGACAAACTGCAAGCTGAAGCTGTGGGGACAGGTACCCTTCACAAGTGAAACTGAGAAACAAACAAACAAATGGATTCTGTTTGAGTACACAGAGACAGTCAGTAGAAAATAGCTCTATCTAGCCACTGTGAATTCTTTTTGTTTGGTTTTAGCAGTGCCCAGCCATAGATTTAGTGGTACAGCAAAGTCCTTCTCATTTTTTATCACTTCAACAACTGAATTGCTGTAATAATATGCATCTGGTCTTTGGAAATCAGTGGGTTTTATAATGTTCTTGGATGTAAAGAAGTAATAACCACCTAAAGAGGGAAGTTTGGACACTCAAACAAAAACGTAACTCCACAACACTCTCATTGTTCCCAAATGCTCCTGTCTAGAAATAGGTGTTCCTTTTTATTTGTCCCTCCTCCTTTCAGTGCTCCTCCCGCCGATGACCATCAAACTTGTTGGTGAGCAAAGCACCATGTATACTTTTCTGTCTTCAACAAACCCAGAGGAGGGATACTTGTGGTCTTCAGGGAGCACTTAGTAATTGAATGTGGCTAAATAAAGTCATGAAGCGAGAAGTAGTTAAAAGAGGAGAGAGGACAAAGATATGGCTGCAAGTCCCTGCAACACCATTTACTTGTTTTGTAAGCACATGTGGCTGACTCGACCTGCAAGTGTCTCAATGAACTCATTGCTCTCCCTACGGCCTAGTTACGTTGCAAGTTTTTTGGAAGCATAATGTAGGGAAGTGCCATAGGCGATGTTGTTAACTGTTCTGTACATAAGGATAGATAGGCAGAAAAAAAGATGATTGATTCAAAGATAGGTACATAGATAAATAGATGGTAGATGTTAGATAGATAGATAGATACATAGATACAAGAGAGACATGAGACATAGGTGATAGGAAGATAGGGACATAGATAGATGGAAAGATAGAGAGAAAGAAAGAGAGAAGAATAGATAGACAGATAGATAGATAGATAGATAGATAGATAGATAGATAGATAGATAGATAGATAGATAGACAGATAGAAAGAAAGATAGATGTATAGATAGACAGACAGACAGAAAGACAGACAGACAGATAGATACAGATACATATCGATTAACACAAAGCTATTGCTCATAACTAGGAGATCAAAGGTGAAAGCACGTAGCGAAACTACAAACAGAAAGGTAGAATGAAGTCCAGTTTAAAAATTGCAGTTAGCCGCCATAAGCAGAAAACAAATCGTACCGTTTGCAATGACGTGGATGAAGCAACACGGTAGTATGCTCAGTTAAATAGGCCAGGCGGAGAAAGACACGTACCAAATGATTTCACTCGTGTTGAGTATAATAACAAAGAAACACTGAAGGAAAAAAAGAGCAGCAGACTCACAGAACCAGAAAGTGGACAAACAGTTACCAAAGGGAAAGGGAATGGGCAGGGTGTGTGGGAAGGGAGGGATAAGGGCGGGGTGAAAGAAAGGGGCATTAGGAAAAGAATGTATAATGCGTAGGGTCTGGGGTCATGGGGAGGGCTGTACATCACAGAGAAGACAAGTAGAAATTCTACAGCATGTTACTACACGCTGATGTACAGCGACTGTAACGGGGTGTGGGGGGGGGAACATGGTGAAGGGGTCTACAGCATCCAAATCTGCTAATTGAGAGTAAATATAAGAGGTTTTTGTGGGGACTTGGTGAAGGGGGGAACCTAGTAAACATAATGTTCTTCAGGTGATTGTTGATTAATGATAACAAAAAAAATTTTTATGTGCAATAAGGCACAGCTCTGAATGATCAGAAAAAAAGAACAGGCTTTGAGTGCTCCAAACAAAAGACACATGGTTAAAAGAAGGGATGAAAACTCAAGACAACTACGTGCTTCCTTACAGTAGACTCACTTGAGATCCATGGAAACAGACAAACTACAAGCCGAAAGTTTGGTTACTTGTACCCAGCAAAAGTGAAATCGAAAAATAAACATTTAATCAAATGGATTCTCTTTGAGTTCTGTAAGACAGTCTGTAGAAAATATCCCTATCTTTCCACTGTGAATTCTTTTGTTTGGTTTCAGCAGTGCCCAGCTACAGATTTAGTGGTACAGCAACGTCCTTCTCATTTTCTCTCACTTCAACAATTGAATTGCTGTAATAATATGTGTCTGGGCCTTTGAAATCAGTGGGTTTTATGATGTTCACGAATGTAAAGCAGTAATAATTAGACAAAGAGGGAAGTTTGGACACTCAAATAAGCACATCACTCCACAACACAATCTTTGCTTCCAACTGCTCCTGTCTAGAAATTGGTGTTCCTTCTCTTTTGTCCCTCCATTATATCAGCGGTGATCATGCTGATCTCCCTCAAACATGGTGGTGAGCAAAGCACCAACCTTACTTTTCTGTCAGAAACAGGCCCAGAGGAAGGATACCTGTGGTGTTCAGGGAGTACTTAGTCAATGAATGTGGCTAAACACAGTCATCAAGTGAGAAGGAGATAAAAGAGCAGAGGACAGAGACACGGGTCCATGTCCCTGCTCCGCAATTTCCAGGTTTTTTAAGTACACGTGGCTGTCTCGACCTGCAAGTGTCTCAATGAACTCAGTCCTCTCCCTACTGCCTAGTTACCTTGCAAGATATTTGGAAGCATAATGTAGGGAATTGACATATTCTATGTGGTTAACTGTTCTGTACACAAGGACAGATGGGCAGACATAAAGATGATTGATTATTTGATAGATAGATAGACAGAGGGATAGATAGATATAGGTACATATTGATTTACACAAAGCTATTGCTCATAACCAGGAGAGCAATGGTGAAAGCACATAGCAAAACTACAAACAAAAAAGAATGAAATCCACTTTAAAAAGTGCAGTAAGTAGATATAAGAAGAAGACAAATCCTATCATTTGCAATAACGTGGAAGGAGTTAGAGGGTATTATGCTATAATAGGCCAGGCAGAGAAAGACAAGTACCAGAAGATTTCACTCACGTGTGGATTATTACAACAAAGAAAAACTGAAGGAAAAAAACAGAAGCAGACTCACAGAACCTGATAGTGGAATAACAGTTACCAAAGGGAAAGGGAGTGGGCAGAGTGGGTGGAAAGGTACGGATAAGGGTGGGGGACAAAAAGGTGCATTATTATTACCACATATAATGTGTTTGGTGGGGTTTCATGGGTAGGGCTATACAACAAAGAGAAGACAAGTAGTGATTCTACAACATCTTACTACACGATGATGGACAGCGACTGTAACGGGGTGCGCGTGGGGGACATGGTGAAGAGGTCTACAGCCTCCAACCATGAGGATGGACCGCGACTGTAATGTGGTTTTGGGGGGGACTTGGTGAATGTGGTAGCCAGTAAACGTAATGTTCTTCATGTGATTGTACTTTAATGATAACAAAAAGAAATTTCAAAGTGCAGTAAGAGCACAGCTCTCAAATATCAGAAAAAAAGGACAGGCTTTGAGTGCTCCAATCAAAAGACACAGGGTTAGAAGTAGGGATGAAAACTCAAGAAAACCTTCGTGTTCCCTTACTGGAGACTCACTTGAGATCCAAGGACACAGACAAACTACAATGCGAAGGGATGGGGACAGGTACCCTACACAAGTGTAACTGAGAAACAAATAAACAAACAAATGGATTCTGTTTGAGTCCCCAGAGACAGTCAGTAGAAAATAGCCCTATCTAGCCACTGTGAATTCTTTTTGTTTGGTTTCAGCTGTACCCAGCCATAGATTTAGTGGTACAGCAATGTCCTTCTCATTTTTTCTCACCTGAACAACTAAATTGATGTAATAATATGTTTCTGGGCTTTTGAAATCAGTGGGTTTTATGATGTTCACGAATGTAAAGAACTAATAACTACCTAAAGAGGGAAGTTTGGACACTCAAACAAACACGTAACTCCACAACACTCTCTTTGCTCACAAATCCTCCTGTCTAGAAAAAGTAGTTCCTTTTTCTTTTGTCCCTCCTAATATCAGCGGTGATCATGCCGATGTTCCAAAAACATGGTGATGAGTAAAGCACCAAGTATACTTTTCTGTCTTCAACAGGCCCAAAGGAAGGATACTTGTGGTCTTCAGGGAGCACTTAGTCAATGAATGTGGCTAAATACAGTAGCAAATGAGAAGGAGGTAAAAGAGGACAGAGGACAGAGATATGGGTGCATGTCCCTATACCACCATTTACCGGTTTTGTAAGCACACGCAGCTGACTCGAACTGCAAGTGTCTCGGTGAACCCAGTGCTCTACCTAAGGCCTAGTTACCTTGCAATGTTTTTGGAAGCATAATGAATTGAAATGACATAGGCGATGTTGTTGACTGTTCTGTACATAAGGACAGATGGGCAGACAAAAAGATGTTTGATTCATAGATAGATAGATAGATGACAGATGATAGATAAATGATAGACATGACAGATAGATGATAGGAAGATATATAGATAGATAGATAATATATAGATAGAAAAATGATAGAAGGAAAGATATTTAGATAGATAGACAGACAGACAGACAGATAGATAGATAGATACAGATACATATCGATTAACACAAAGCTGTTGCTTATAACCAGGAGATCAATGGTGAAAGCACATAGAGAAACTACGAACAAAAAGTTAGAATGAAGTCCAGTTTAAAAACTGCAGTAAGCCGCCATAAGAAGAAAACAAATAATACCATTTGCAATGACGTGGATTGAGCGAGATGGTAGTATGCTCAGTGAAATAGGCCAGGCGGGGAAAGACAAGTACCAAATGATTTCACACATGTGTGGAGTATAGCAACAGAGAAACACTGAAGGTAAAATACAGCAGCAGACTCACAGAACCTGACAGTGGACCAGCAGTTAGCAAAGGGAAATGGACAGGGCAGGGTGGGTGGGAAGGGAGGGATAAGGGCGGGGAGAAAGGAAGGGTTCATTAGGATTAGCATTTGTAATGTGTGGGGTGGGGGGAGCATGGGGTATGCTGTACAACACAGAGAAGACAAGTAGTGATTCTACAGCATCTTACTACATGCTGACGGACAGCGACTGTAATGGGGTGTGTGTGTGGGGACATGGTGGAGGGGCCTACAGCATCCAACTACGCTGATGGACAGCGACTCTAACGGGGTCTTTGGGGGACTTGGTGTACTTGGTGATAATAATGTTCTTCGCGTGATTGTAGATTAATGATAACAAAAAAATATTTTTTAAGGGCAATAAGTGCACAGTTCTCAATTTTCAGAATAAAAGGACAGGCTCTGAGTACTCGAAACAAAAGACACAGGGTTAAAAGAAGGGATGAAAACTCAAGACAACCTACGTGCTCCCTTTCAGGAAACTCACTTGAGATCCAAGAAAAAAGACAAACTACAAATTGAGGGGGTTTGGAAAGGTACCCTAGACAAGAGAAATGAAAAAAAAAAAGATGTGCTGATGGGTTTAAAGACGGCGGCTCACCTGAGAGGGGAGGAGGAATCTACCTCCCAAAACCAAAACTACATACATATATACTATGTGGTAATAGAACAACTACACCAAATCCTGGAAGAGCATCAGGGAAGAACGCTGCTGCTACAGGCTGTCAACTCAAGGAGCAGTGTGACGTACAGTCCTGGACAGGTGCTCTGTGAGCATGAACCTACCGTACACGTGCTGCGCTCTGGAGGATCGGTGGAGTTGGAAAGCAAAGACAGGCGGAAGACTTCGAGAGACTTGAGATTCCAGCCACTTATGGGACAACACAGGGATCCACATCCGGCCACTGTGGGACAAAAGAAAGGCCGACAGTCTGAGAGACTTCCTAACAGCGAGAGAACTGCTAAAGGGGCAAGGCTTCCACAGGGCTTGCCACTCAGGAGAAAGGACAGGTGCGCCAAACTGCCTGGGTGCATTCTGGCCGGCAGTTGGGGGAACTTTCAGGAGCTCCGTTAACTCCATCCCCCTGGATGGCCTCGCAGCTCTGAGGCCCCTTACCGTGCTGTGACTGGTACACGGCCTGCCTTCTCACAGGCACCGGCCTGCAAAATGGCAACCCCCACCTACGGCAGCTTCTAACTGCGTGCTCCACAAACTGGCCCTGGCAGTGGAGATGGGCACTGCGGCCAGAAAGCAGGAAAGACCTATTTCCTCCCGGCGGTGTTGGGCACCAGTACCGCTCCCCTGGGACCCCCGCCATCCACCCAAGGTCTGATCATTTCCACAGAGTAACGCTTCTGGGAGCTAGATGGTGCCACCTACAAATATGAACCTTCAAAGGAACCTGGTAACTGGACTCAAATCTATCTTCCTGGGAAAGAGATCTCAAAATAAACATCAGGAGCATGCTCAGGGAGCTACAGAAAATAAAACTGCAGGGCGGAGCCAACATGGCGGCATGAGTAGGACAGTGGGAATCTCCTCCCAAAATCACATATATTTTTGAAAATACAACAAACACAAATAATCCTAAAAGAGAGACCAGAAGACACAGGACAACAGCCAGACTACAACTACACCAGCGAGAACATAGCGCCTGGTCAAAGGGGTAAGATAGATGCCCCAGCACGGCGGGACACGAGTGCTCCTACCCCAGCTCCCGGCAGGAATAGAATAGGAAGAGAGGCTGGGAGACAGATCCCAAGACTGCTGAACACCCAGCCCCAGACACCCGCACCAGAGCACAGACACATGGGTGCACGGGGGGCCCTGGATACTAGGGAAACAGTGCAGCAAGACCTCTGAGCAGGTGCCGAAGCTGATGCTTCTATGACAAAGAAAAGATGGGGTTTTTTGAAATTCTTAAAGGGACAGGAACTTAACAGCTAGACGGAAAACACAGAGATCACATACCAGCAGGTGGAAAGTACAGGGAAATCCAGGCGCACTAACTACCTGGGCAACAGCTCTGAGACCCTTCATGGAGATAAACTACCAAACAGCTCACCCGTCCACTACCCGTCCGGGCGCTGCGAAAGCAGAGAAGCATCCTAAGGCAAAATGCCCACAGAAAGGGAAGTTCCTCCATTCCGGCCACGGCAAAACACAAAGACCCAGTCTACATGCAATTACCCAACACAAGCCACTAGGGGTCGCAGTTGTCCCAGTAAAGAAAGGCCAGTAGCATATGAAAAGTTTGGCTCCCCCAGCTCACAGTCAATAGCACATGTCAACATGAAAAGGCAAAAAAATATGATCCAGACAAGACTAAACCAGACAGCTTCGGCATCTGCTACATCTTCCCCTGAGAAGGAACCTTGGGAGATAGATTTAGCCAGTCTTCCTGAAAACAATTCAAAACAAAAGTCATAACCATGCTGATGGACTTGCAGAGAAATATGCAAGAACTAAGGAAGGAGAATACAGAAATAGAACAAGCTCTGGAAGGACTTCAAAACAGAATGGATGAGATGCAAGAGACCATTAATGGACTAGAAAACAGAGAACAGGAATGCAGAGAAGCTGGTGCAGAGAGAGATAAAAGGATCTCCAGGAATGAAAGAATTTTAAGAGAGCTGAGTGACCAATCAAAAAGGAATAATATAGGCATTATAAGAATACCAGAATAAGAAGAGACAGATAAAGGGATAGAAAGTGTCTTTGAAGAAATAATTGCCAAAAACCTCCCAAAACTAGGGGAAGAAATGGCCTCTCAGACCACAGAGGTACACAGAACTCCCATGAGAAGGGATCCAAGGAGGGCAACACCAACACACATAATAATTAAAATGGCAAAGATCAAAGACAAGGACAAAGTATTAAAGGCAGCCAGAGAGAAAAAAAAGGTTAACTACAAAGGAAAACCCATCAGGCTATCATCAGACTTCTCAACAAAAACCGTACAGGCCAGAAGAGAATGGCATGATATACTTAATGCAATGAAACAGAAGGGCCTCGAACCAAGACTACTGTATCCAGCACGAATATCATTTAAATATGAAGGATGGATAAAACACTTCCCAGACAAGCAAAAGTTGAGGGAATTTGCCTCTCATAAACCACCTCTTCAGGGCATCCTACAGGGACTGCTCCAGATGGGAGCACACCTGAAAACAGCACAGAACAAAACACCCAACATATGAAGAGGGAAGGAGGAGGAATAGGAAGGGAGAGAAATAAAGGATCATCAGACCGCTTTTATAATAGCTAAACAAGCGAGTTAAGTTAGACAGTAATACAGTAAAGAAGCTAACCCTAAACCTTTGTTAACCACAAACTTAAAGCCTGCAATGCAATAAATTCATACCTTTCAATAATCACCCTAAATGTAAATGGACTGAATGCACCAATCAAAAGACACAGAGTAATAGAATGGATAAAAAAGCAAGATCCATCCATATGCTGCTTACAAGAGACTCACCTCAAACGCAAAGACATGCACAGACTTAAAGTCAAGGGATGGAAAAAGATATTTCATGCAAACAACAGAGAGAAGAAAGCAGGTTTTGCAATTCTGGTATCAGACAAAACAGACTTCTAAATAAAGAAAGTAAGAAAAGACAAAGAAGGACATTACATAATGATAAAGGCCTCAGCCCATCAAGAGGACATAACCATTATAAATGTATATGGACCCAATACAGGAGCACCAACATATCTGAAACAAATATTAACAGAACTAAAGGAGGAAATAGAATGCAATGCATTCATTCTAGGAGACTTCAACACACCACTTACTGCAAAGGACAAATCCACTAGACAGAAAATAAGTGAGGAAACAGAGGTACGGAACAACACACTTGAACAGATGGACCTAATAGACATCCACAGAACTCTACATCTGAAAGCAACAGGATACACATTCTTCTCAAGTGCACATGGAACATTCTCCAGAATAGACCACATACAAGGCCACAAAAAGAGCCTCAGTAAATTCCCGAAGATTGAAATCCTACCAAACAACTTTTCAGACCACAAAGGCATAAAGCTAGAAATAAACTGTTCAAAGAAAGCAAAAAGGCTCACAAACACATGGAGGCTAAACAACACACTCCTAAATAATCAATGGATCATGATCAAATCAAAATGAAGATCCAGCAATATATGGAAACAAACAACAACAACACTAAGCCCCAAATTCTGCGGGACACAGCAAAAGCATTCTTAAGAGGAAAGTATATAGCAATCCAGGCATATTTAAAAAAGGAAGAACAACCAAAAATGAATGGTCTAATGTGACAATTATTGAAATGGAGTAAAGAAGAGCAAATGAGGCCTATGGTCAGCAGAAGGAGGGACATAATAAAGATCAGAGAAAGAAATATATAAAACTGAGAAAAATAAAACATTAGCTAAAATCTAAGAAACCAAGAGCTGGTTCTTTGAGAAAATAAAATAGATAAGCCTCTAGCCAGACTTATTAAGATGAAAAGAGCGTCAACCCAATCAACAGTATCAGATACGAGAAAGGAAAAATCACGAGGGACCCCACCGAAATACAAAGAATTATTAGAGAGTACTATGAAAACCTATATGCTAACAAGCTGGGAAACCTAAGAGAAATGGACAACCTCCTAGAAAATAACAACCTTCCAAAACTGACCCAGAAAGAAACAGAAAATCTAAACAGACCAATTAACAGCAATGAAATTGAAGCGTTAATCAAAATCGACCAAAGAACAAAAACACTGGGCCAGATGGATTAACCTCAGAATTTTATGAGACATAGATGGAAGACATATTAACCATTCTCCTTAAAGTTTTCCAAATAATAAAAGAGGAGGGGATACACCCAAACTCATTTTATGAAGCTAAAATCACCCTAATACCAAAACCAGGCAAAGACCCCCCCAAAAAATAAATCTACAGACTAATATCCCTGATGAATGTAGATGCAAAAATATACAACAAAATATTAGCAAACCGAATTCAAAAATACATCAAAAGGATCATAAACCATGACCAAGTGGGATTCATCCCAGGGATGCAAGGATGGCAAAACATTCGAAAGTCCATCAACAACATTCACCACATCAAAAAAAAGAAAGACAAAAACCACATGATCATCTCCATATACGCTGAGAAAGCATTTGACAAAGTTCAACATTCATTCATGATAAAAACTCTCAGCAAAATGGGAATAGAAGGCAACTACCTCAACATAATAAATGCCATCTATGAAAAACCCACATCCAACACTATATTGAACAGTGAAAAGCTGAAAGCTTTTCCTCTGAGATCGGGAACTAGACAGGGATGCCCACTCTCCCCACTGTTATTTAACATAGTACTGGAGGTCCTAGCCAATGCAATCAGACAAAACAAAAAAATACAAGGAATCCAGATTGGTAAAGAACAAGTTAAACTGTCACTATTTGCAGAGGACATGATACTGTACATGAAAAACCCTAAAGACTCCACCCCAAAACTACAAGAACTGATATTGGAATACAGCAAATTTCCAGGATAAAATTCAACACACAGAAATCTGTGGATTTCCTATACACTAACAATGAAACAACAGAAAGAGAAATCAGAAAAACAACTCCATTCACAATTGCATCAAAAAAAATAAAATACCTAGGTACAAAAATAACCAAAGTGGTGAAAGACATATACTATGAAAACTACAACTCACTCTTAAGAGATATTAAAAGGGACACTAACAAATGGAATCTCTTCCCATGCTAATGGCTAGGAAGAATTAATATAATCGAAATGGCCATCCTGCCCAAAGCAATATACAGATTTGATGCAGACCCTATTAAACTAACAGCAACATACTTCAATGAACTGGAACAAATAATTCAAAAATTCATATGGAAACACCAAAGACACAGAATAGCTAAAGCAATCCTGAGAAAGAAGAATAAAGTAGGGAGGATCACACTCCACAACTTCAAGCTCTATTATAAAGCCATAGTAATCAAGACAATTTGGTACTGGCACAAGAACAGAGCCACAGACCAGTGGAACACACTAGAGACTCCAGACATTAACCCAAACATATATGGTCAATTAATATTTGATAAAGGAGCCATGGACATACAATGGCAAAATGACAGTCTCTTCAACAGATGGTGCTCACAAAACTGGACAGCTACATGTAGGAGAATGAAACTGGACCATTGTCTAACCCCATATACAAAAGTAAACTCAAAATGGATCAAAGAACAGAATGTAAGTCACGAAAACATTAAACTCTTGGAAGAAAACTTAGGCAAAAACCTCTTAGACATAAACATGAGTGAACTATTCTTGAACATATCTCCCCGGGTAAGGAAAACAACAGCTAAAATGAACAAGTGGGACTATATTAAGCTGAAAAGCTTCTGTACAGCAAAAGAGACCATAAATAGAACAAAAAGGAACCCCACACTATGGGAGAATATATTTGAAAATGACACATCCATTAAAGGCTTGACATCCAGAATATATAAAGAGCTCACACGCCTCAACAAACAAAAAACAAATATCACAATTAAAAAATGGGCAGAGGAACTGAACAGACGGTTCTCTGGAAAAGAAATACAGATGGCCAACAGAAACATGAAATGATGTTCCACATCACTAATTATCAGAGAAATGCAAATTAAAACTACAATGAGATATCACCGCACACCAGTAAGGATGGCTGCCATCTAAAAGACAAACAACAACAAATGTTGCAAGGCTGCGGAGAAAGGGGAACCCTCCTACACTGCAGCTGGGAATGTAAATTACTTCAACCATTGTGGAAAGCATTATGGAGGTACATCAAAATGCTCAAAACAGACATACCATTTGACACAGGGATTGGACTCCTAAGAATTTAACCTAAGAATGCAGCAATCAAGTAAGAGAAAGACCAACGCACCCCTATGTTTATCGCAGCACTATTTACAATAGCCAAGAATTGGAAGCAACTTAAATGTCCATCGATAGATGAATGGATAAAGAAGATGTAGTACATACACAAAATGGAATACTACTCAGCCACAAGAAAACGGAAAATGCTACCATTTACAGCAACAATGATGGAGCTGGAGGGTATTATGCTCAGTGAAACAACCCAAGCGGAGAAAGAGAAATACCAAGTGATTTCACTCATCTGTGGAGTATAAGAACAAAAAAAAACTGAAGGAACAAAACAGCAGCAGAATCACAGAACTCAAGAATGGACTAACAGGTACCAAAGGGAATGGGACTGGGGAGGATGCGTCGGTAGGGAGGAATAAGTGGGGGGAGAAAAAGGGGGTACTGAGAATAGCATCCATTGGGGGGTGGGAGAAAGGGGAGCGCTGTACAACACAGAGAAGTCAAGTAGTGATTCTACAGCATTTTGCTTCTCTGATGGACAGTGACTGTAAAGGGGAATATAGGGGGGGACCTGGTATAGGGGTCAGCCTAGTAAACAAAGTGTTCATCATGTAAGTGTAGTGGAATGATTAAGCAAAAAAGCAGGTCCTGTGTGGTGACATCCAATGAGTTCTACACAATGATATAAACGGCATATAAAAGTGTAGGCAAAGGGTCTGTTTGTGTTTATACAGAGGATCAAAGCCTAATTTGGTTACCGCAGAAATGAACTAACATACGATATGAAAAAGAACTTCCAACATCAGCACTCTCGGGAAGACTCACGCCGGGAGATGATCATCAAAAAAATACCCAACATATGTCCACGCACTGCTACAGGTGTAGATGCACTCATTGCACCAATTCCTGGACTTGCCATGGGAATGAAGAAGGAGATATCTAAGATGGCCTGTGCATACAGTAAAACAACAAATTTGACTGGATCTATACTGTTGGAACTCAACCAAGATTTAGGAGAAGTGCAAATTGCAGCACTCCAAAATCTTACAACTGCAGTCTATTTACTCTTAAAAGAACATATGGGATGTGAAGAGTCCCCAGGAATGGGTTGTTTTAATTTGTCTGATTTCTCCCAGAGTGTTCAAGTTCAGTTGGACAATATCCACCATATCATAGATAAGTTTTCACAAATGCCTAAGGTGCCTAACTGGTTTTCTTGGTTTCAATGGAGATGGCTGGTAATTATAGGTCTGCTTTGGGTATGTAACTGTACTCCTATTATGTTAATGTGTGTTCGCAATTTAATTAGTAGTTTAAAACCTATACATGCTGAAGTTATTCTACAAGAAGTTAAGTCAAAAAATAATCTACCCATGTTTTCTTCTGCCGGCTACTTGTTTAGCTTTTCTTCTTCCTTCCTAATTACAACCTTTAAATAGAATTCGTGCCTCATATCAAATTTCCGAGTATCATAATTCCTCCAAGTGCTAAAGATACCTCAAGACAAATGCTGGGCATAGAAGCCACAGGGCACAAATCTGCATAGAAATAAAAAGCTAACCTTCTCAAACGATAAGGCTTCTCTCTCACTTACCAACTTTACATCTCCCTGTATGGCCCCGTAAGATGACTGGTTACCCAGAGACAGGTAAGATTCCTCAAGGCAGGAACAACCTAAGACAGGGACACTCGCAGGGTTGCCATCAGGTGAGAAATTAGGTTCAACAGAGTTGAGGCAGAGAACCTCACCCCCCCCTGTTCTGAGAGAAATCTTCTGCATCCGTGGATATTTTATTGCCCTTTTCTAGCTTTTATTAACACATAGTCTACAGGCACACACCCAATCATCTTCATTTGCTCTCTTACAACACTAAACTATGCTTTCTACCTTTATCTTGCATCTAAATACCACTTCAGCATTTTATTAAAAATAATAATAATAGAGAAATGTGGAATCTACATATACATCAAGTATAAAAATAAAACGAATATTCAAACTTGAACTGATTGTTTATAGTTCATAATGCATGAGCAAAACCGAAAGATTCTGTGATGACTTCCCTTGTACTGTTCACCATGTAACATATTCACTATGTAAGAATTTGTTCTCCATGTAAGAACTTGTTCGTTATGCTTCAGAAGATTGGAGACTGACAAAAATTAGGCTTGGGGTGGATTAATGATTGTGCATTGAGCACTGAACCCCTATACAGAATTTTATTTTTATTGTTGTTAACAAACATTTGATCAACAAATATGAGAGATGCCCTCTCAAAAAAAAAAAAGTACAGACTTCCAATTGTAAAATAAATAAGTAACTGGGATGTAATTTATTGCAAAAGAAATATAGTCCAAATATTCTAACAACTTTGTATGGTGATAGCTGGTAGCTAGAATTATAATGTATATAAATGTTGAATCACTGTGTTGTAAACCTGAAACAAATGTAATACTGTGTGTCAACTACCCTTCAATAAAAAATAATTATCTACAAACAATAAAAAAATAAAAATAAAAAACCCACCACAGTCCTGATTTGGTTCAAAGCAATCATGCAGTCCTACTCTACCCATGTCTTCCAAAAACATCTTTTAACAGCAAGCAAAGGTACCGGTGATGCACATGGCTTGTGTCCCAGTGACACACCAGGTACGCAGGTGTGTGCTGATTACCACGGAAGCTCCAACATGCACCTCCATCATCTTCTACTTGCCTTCCCTAAGGTTCCACTTATTTATTTTTTAGAAATTCAGTTACTGGATTGATTTGACGAGAAAATTCAGATTAGCAGTACCTTTGAAAATGTAATGAACAGAGATATTGGAAATCAAAATAAACTGATAACCTTAACCCAGAGGCGAGATTTAAATCTCACCTTCCTGACCTGCCAGATGTAAAAGTGGAAAGGAAACTTCATTTCCAACCCCTGCTGACTCCTAAGAGGTGCTGTTCTGTTGGCTCAGGGGCGGGGCAAGTGTTTGTGGGCCGCCCTACTCAGGGCCTGAGGAGGACGGCCACAGGCGAGGAGCACACCTGCCATGCCTAGGGTGGCCAATGGTCACCTGCTAGCTACCGGGAACAGGACAGGATTTACCAGTTGTCTTGTCTCTTTATTCTCCCCCTGAATGGCAGGGAAGTAGAAACTTCTATTTCTGGCCCTACCTGAATCTACCAAAGTAACACACTTGAGGATTTTTTTCCTGAAAATTATGAGTGAAAAGGCTTCCTTTCCTCTTGGGTAGGAACATGGTGGGCCCACTACTGGCTAACCAGCCACAAGAGGAAGTGGGTCCTGCCAGGGTTTACTTACCTTCCAATTTCTCAAAAAAAAGGGAGAAATCTGTACTTTAAATAAAAGTAACCCTCTTAAATTACTTCAGAATTCTGTGCCAGACAAACACCCAGAGCCAATATGGCCTATGTTCTGTGACCACCTACCTCCTGCCCTGTCCACTTCTGAGAATTGCCCCATGCCCACACTGGGCCTGCAGGCCATGAGATGCTCTGTCCTGCCTGTGTAGGGCAATTATGCACACTCATGCTATCTGTATCTGTCTCTGGGTGAGATTATTGCCCTCTCACGTGTATGTACTGCAGGGAGGGTACGAAAGGGGCTCCACCTTTCAGAGCCTGTAGCTGCGAGTGCTGCCTGGGCCTCACAGGGCAGGCTCAGAGTGAGCCACTTCCATGACAAAAAATGAACAACAAGATGGGACAAGGCAGAATGGTTCTGAATGGGAGGCTCAAATGCTGCGCCATGGACTTCCACCCTGGCTCAAGCTGAACATTTAAGGCACTGGAAAATGGTAGGCTGAGTGGGTGGGAACCCCCATAGAGCTTCTGTTTCTGAATGGTCAACTTAAATCAAGAAAACTAAGTTAATACTAGGATCTACTTTTTATAGATCATCTGCTTCAAGAGAAATTGCTGATGTAATAAATATATTTTTTTGAGAGGACATATCTTATATTTATTGATCAAATGGTAGTGAACAACAATAAAATTCTGTATAGGGGACACAATGCACAATCATTAATCAACCCCAAGCCTAATTCTCAACAGTCCCGAATCTTCTAAAGTATAATGAACAAGTTCTTATATGGTGAACAAATTCTTACATAGTGAATAAGTTCTTACATGGTGAACAGTGCAAGGACAGTCAACACAGAAATTTTCGGTTTTGATCACGCATTATGAACCATAAACAATCATGTCAAATATGAATATTCGTTTGATTTTTATACTTGATTTATATGTGGATCCTTCATTTCTCCCTTTATTATTAGTATTATTATTATTACTATTATTATTATTATTTTAAAGAAAACGCTGAAGTGGTAGTTAGATGTAAGATAAAGGTAGAAAACTTAGATTTGTGTTGTAAGAGAGCAAATGTAGATGATCGGGTGTGTGCCTGTAGACTATGTTAATCCAAGCTAGACAAGGGCAATAAAATATCCACGGATGCAGAAGATTTCTCTCAAAAGAGGGTTGGAGAGGTTCTAAGACTCACCTTTGTTGATCCCCAGTTTCTCACCTGATGGGCCTCCTGAGACTGTGCCTGTCTTAGGTTGTTCCTCCCTTGGGGAATCCTACCCGTCTCTGGCTAACCAGTCATCTTCCGGGACCATACAGCGAGACGCAAAGCTCTTAAGTGAGAGAGAATCCTTATCGTTTGAAAAGGTTAGCTTTTTACTTCTATGCAGATTTATGCCCTGTGGCTTCTATGCCCAGCATTTGTCTTGAGGTATCTTTAGCACTTGGAGGAATTATGATACTCGGTAAATTTGATATGAGGCATGAATTGCATTTAAGGGCTGTAATTACAGAGGAAGTATAAAAGCCATAGAGGTTGAAAATGGAAGAAATCATGGGGATATTGATTATTTCTTTGCCATATCTTTTGTAGAGTAATTTATGCATGTATAGATTTTAAACTACTAATTAAATTGCACACACACATTAACATAATAGGAATAAAGTTACATAACCAAAGCAGATCTACATTTACAAGCCATCTACAGTGAGGCCAAGAAAACCAGTTAGGCACCCTAGGCATTTATGAAAATTTGTCTATGATGTGATGGATATTGTCCAACTGTACTTGAACAGTCTGAGAGAAATCAGACCAATTTAAACAGCCCATTCCTGGGAACTGTTCACATCCCATATGTTCTTTTAACAGTAGATAGTCGGTAGTTGTAAGATTTTGGAGTGCTACAACTTGCACATCTCCTAAATCTTGGTTGAATTCCAACAGTGTAGATCCAGTCAAATTTGTTGTTTTACTGTATGCACAGGCCAGCTTAGATATCTCCTTCTTCATTCCAACGGAAAGTCCAGGAATCAGTGGGATGAATGCAACTACAATTGCAGCATCGCCTGGAGTTTGTTGAGGTTTTTTGATGAACATCTGCTGGTATGACTCTTCCAGAGTGTGCTGATGTTGGAAGTTTTTCTTCATATCGTATCTTAGTTCATTTACTGGGTAGCCACATTAGGCTTTGATACTCTGTATAAATACACACAGACCCTTGCCCACACATTGATATGCCCTTTATACCATTGTGTAGAACTCATTGGAGGTCACCACACAGGAACTGCTTTTTTTTTTTGAAGAGAAAAGAATATTATCGTTAAAGTGTACATCCATAGCCGATCATGTGACACCCTTTAAGTGATCGAAATTAAGGATATTTAAAGCATGCATTAATTGTTGATTTACAGTTAGCTTTACCCTATCATAGAGTAATCTCCCTTTTCTTTTTTTTTTATCTTTAATCTACACTTACAAGAAGAATATTATGTTTACTAGGCTCTCCCCTATAAAAGGTCCCCGCTATAAACCCCTTTACAGTCACGGTCCATAAGCATAGCAAAATGTTGTAGAATCACCTCTTGTCTTCTCTGTGTTGTACGGCCCTCCCCTTTCACCCACCCCCCTATGCATGCTGATCTTAATACCCCCCTTCTTCCACCCAACCTTTATCCCTCCCAACCCTCCCATCCTCCTCAGTCCCTTTCCCTTTGATACCTGTTAGGCCATTCTTGGGTACTGTGATTCTGCTGCTGTTTTGTTCCTTCAGTTTTTCCTTTGTTCTTATACTCCAAAGATGAGTGAAATCATTTGGTATTTCTCTTTCTCCACTTGGCTTTTTTAAATGAGCATAATACCCTTCAGCTCCATCCATGTTGCTGCAAACGGTAGAATTTGACCTCTTATGGCTGAGTAGTATTCCATTGTGTATATGTTACAGATCTTCTTTATCCATTCATCTACTGATGGACATTAAGTTTTTTCCAATTCTTGGCTATTGTAAATAGTGATGAGGTATACATAGGGGTGCATCTGTCTTTCTCAAACTTGAATGCTGCATTCTTAGGTTAAATTCCTAGGAGTGGAATTCCTGGGTCAAATGGTAAGTCTGTTATGAGCATTTTGATGAACCTCCATACTGCTTTCTACAATGGTTGAACTAGTTTACAATCCCACCAGCAGTGTAGGAGGGTTCCCCTTTCTCCACAGCCTCGCCAACATTTGTTGTTGTTTGTCTTTTGGATGGCAGCCATCCTTACTGGTGTGAGGTGATACCTCATTGTAGTTTTAATTTGCATTTCTCTGATAACTAGTGATGTTTAGCATCTCTTCATGTGTCTGTTGGCCATCTATATTTCTTTTATGGAGAACCGTATGTTCAGTTCCTCTGCCCATTTTTTAATTGGATTATTTGATTTTTGTTTCTTGAGGCGTGTGAGCTCTGTATATATTTTTGACGTCAAGCCTTTATCCGATCTGTCATTCACAAATATATTCTAACATACTGTAGGGTTCCTTTTTGTTCTATTGATGGTGTCTTTTGCTGTACAGAAGCTTTTCAGCTTAATATAGTCTCACTTGTTCATTTTTGCTGTTTTCCTTGCCCGGGGAGATATGTTCAAGAAGAGGTCGCTCATGTTTATGTATAAGAGGTTTCTGCCTATGTTTTTTTCCACGAGTTTAATGGTTTCATGGCTTACATTCAGATTTTTTATCCATTTTGAATTTACTTTTGTATATGGGGTAAGTCAATGGTCCAGTTTCTTTCTCTTACATGTAGCTGTCCATTTTTGCGAGCACCATCTTTTGAAGAGACTGTCATTTAGCCATTGTGTGTCCATGGCTCCTTTATCAAATATTAATTGACCATATATGTTTGGGTTAATGTCTGGAGTCTCTAATCTGTTCCACTGGTCGGTAGCTCTGTTCTTGTTCCAGTACCAAATTGTCTTGATTACTATTTCTTTATAGTAGAGCTTGACATTGGGGAGTTAGATCCCCTCTACTTTATTCTTCTTTCTCAGGATTGCTTTGGCTATTTGGGGTCTTTGGTTTTTCCATATGAATTTTTGAATTATTTGTTACAGTTCATTGAATAATGTTGCTGTTAATTTGTTAGGGATTGCATCAAATCTGTATATTGCTTTGGGAAGGATGGCCATTTTGACGATATTAATTTTTCCTAGCCACGATCATGGGATGAGTTTCCATTTGTTAGTGTCCCTTTTAATTTCTCTTAAGATTTACTTGTAGTTTTCAGGGTATAGGTGATTCACGTCTTTGGTTAGATTTATTCCTACGTATTTTATTCTTTTTGTTGCAATTGTGAATGGAATTGTTATCCTGATTTCCCTTTCTATTGGTTAATTGTTCGGGTATAGGAAACTACAGATTTCTGTGCGTTAATTTTTATTATGCAATTTTGCTGTATTGCGATATCAGTTCTAGTAGTTTTGTGGTGGAGTCTTTAGTGTTTTTTATGTACAGTATCAAGTCATCCGCAAATGGTGACAGTTTAACTTCTTTACCAATCTGGATTCCTTGTATTCCTTTGTTTTGTCTATTTACCATGGCTAGGACCTCCAGTACCATGTTAAATAGCAGTGGGGAGAGTGGGCAATCCTGTCTAGTTCCCGATCTCAGAGAAAAAGATTTCAGCTTCTCGCTGTTCAGTATAATGTTGTCTGTGGGTTTATGATAAATGGCCTTTATTATGTTGAGGTACTTGCCCTCTATTCCCATTTTGCTGAGAGTTTTTATCATGAATGGAAGCTGAATTTTGTCGAATGTTTTCCAGCATCTATGGAGATGATCATGTGGTTTTTGTCTTTCTTTTTGTTGATGTTTTGGATTTTGCTGATGGATTTTCGATAGTACCATCCTTGCATTCCTGGGATGAATCCCACTTGGTCATGGTGTACGATCCTTTGATATAATTTTGTATTCGGTTTGCTAATAATTTATTAAGTATTTTTGCATGTACATTCATCAAGGATATTGGTCTGTAATTTTCTTATTTGGTGGGGTCTTTGCCTGGTTTTGGTATTCGTGTGATGTTGGCTTCATAGAATGAGTTTGTGAGTATTCCATCCTCTTCTATTTTCTGGAAAACTTTAAGGAGAATGGGTATTTTGTCTTCTCTGTGGGTCTGATAAAATTCTGAGGTTAATCCGTCCTACCCGGGTGTTTTGTTCTTTGTTAGTTTTTTTATTACCGTTTCAATGTCTTAGCTCGTAATTGGATTGTTTAACTTTTGTGTTTCTTCCTTGGTCAGTCTTGGAAGGTTGTATTTTTCTAGGAAGTTGTCCATTTCTTCTAGGTTTTCCAGCTTGTTGGCATATAGATTTTCATAGTAGTCTTTAGTAATTCTTTGTATTTCTGTGGAGTCTGTCATGATTTTTCTGTTCTCATTTGTGATTCTGTTGATTTGTCTTGATTCTCTTTTTCTCCTAAAATGTTTGGCTAGAGGCTTATCTATTTTGTTTTTCTCAAAGAACCAGCTCTTGGTTTCATTGATTTTTGCTATTGTTTTACTCTTCTCAATTTTGTTTATTTCTTCTCTGATCTTTATTATCTCCCCCCTTCTGCTGCTTTAGGCCTCATTTGTTCTTCTTTTCCAATTTCGATAATTGCGATGTTAGAGTATTCATTTGGGATTGTTCTTGCTTCTTCAAGTGTGCCTGGATCACTATATACTTTCCTCTTAAGACTGCTTTTGCTGCATCTCACAGAAGTTGGGGCTTTGTTATTGTTGTCGTTTGTTTCTATATATATTCCTTGATCTCTATTTTAATTTGTTCATTGATCCATTGATTATTTAGGGGCTTGTTGTTCAGCCTCCATGTGTTTGTTACCCATTTTGTTTTCTTGGTAGAATGTATTTCTAGTTTTATGCCTTTGTGGTCTGAAAAGTTCGTTGGAAGTATTTCAATATTTTGGATTTTGCTGAGGCTCTTTATGTGGGCTAGTATGTGGTCTATTCTGGAGAATGTTCCATGTGCACTTGAGAAGAATGTCTATCTGTTTGCTTTTGGATTAATAGTTCTATAGATGACTACTAGGTCCATCTGCTCTACTTTGTTTTTCAGTGCTTCCATGTCCTTACTTATTTTCTGCCCGGTGGATATATCCTTTGTGGTGAGTGGAGTGTTGAAGTCTCCTAAAATGAATGCATTGCAGTCTATTTCCCCCTTTAGTTCTGTTAGTATTTGTTTCACATATGCTGGTGCTCCTGTGTTTGGTGCATATATTTAATATCGTTATATCCTCTTGTTGGACGGAGCCCTTTATCATTATGTAGTGTCCTTGTTTATCTCTTTTTACTTTCTTTGTTTTGAAGTCTATTTTGTCTGATATTAGTACTGCAACCCATGATTTCTTCTCGCTGTTGTTTGCCTGAAATATATTTCTCCATCCCTTGACTTTAGTCTGTACATGTCTTTGGATTTGAGGTTAGTTTCTTGTAAGCAGCATATAGATGGGTCTTGCTTTTTTATCCATTCTGTTACTCTTGTGTCTTTTGATTGGTGCCTTCAGCCCTTTAACATTTAGGGTGACTATTGAAAGATATGTACTTATTGCCATTGCAGGCTTTAAATTCGTGGTTACCAAAGGTTCAAGGTTAGCCTATTTAGTATCTTACTGTCTAACTTAGCTCGCTTATTGAGCTGTTATATACACTGTCTAGAGATTCTTTTCTTCTCTCCCTTGTTATTCCTCCTCCTCGATTCTTCATATGTTGGGTGTTTTGTGCTGTGCTCTTTCTAGGAGTGCTCCCATCTAGAGCGGTCCCTGTAAGATGTCCTGTAGAGGTGGTTTGTGGGAAGCAAATTCACTCAGCTTTTGTTTGTCTGGGAATTGTTTAACCCCATCATCATATTTAAATGATAGTCGTGCTGGATACAGTATCATTGTTTCAAAGCTCCTTCTGTTTCATTGCATTAAATATATCATGCCATTCTTTTCTGGCCTGAAGGGATTCTGTCGAGAACTCTGAAGTTACCCTGATTGGTTTTCCTTTATAGGTGACCTTTTTCTCTCTAGCTGAATTTAAAACTCTTTCCTTGTCCTTGATCTTTGCCATTTTAATTATTATGTGTCTTGGTGTTGTCCTCCTTGGATCCTTTCTGTTGGGGGTTCTGTGTATGTCCGTGCTCTCTTCGATTATTTCCTCCCCCAGTTTGGGGAAGTTTTCAGCAATTATTTCTTCCAAGATTCTTTCCATCCCTTCTCCTCTCTCTTCTTCTTCTGGTACCCCTAAAATACGGATATTTTTCCTTTTGGATTGGTCACACAGTTCTCTTAATATTGTTTCATTCCTGGAGATCCTTTTATCTCTCTCTATGTCAGCTTCTATGCGTTCCTGTTCTCTGGTTTCAATTACATCAATGGCCTCTTGCATCCTATCCATTCTGCTTATAAACCCTTCCAGAGTTTGTTTCATGTCTGTAATCTCCTTTCTGGCATCTGTGATCTCCCTCTGGACTTCATCCCATATCTCTTGCATATTTCTCTGCACCTCTTTCAGCATGTTTATGATTTTTATTTAGAATTCTTTGTCAGGAAGACTAGTTAGGTATATCTCCTTCTCTGGTGTTGTCTCTGTGATCTTTGTCTGCCAGTAGTTTTGCCTTTTCATGGTGATATTAGTAGTTTGCAGAGCTGGGACGAGTGACGGCTGGAAGAACTTCCCTCCTTGTTGGTTTGTGGCCGTCCTCTCCTGGGAGAAATGCGACTTCTAGAGGCTTGTGCTGAGTAGCTGCATGCAGACAGTGCTTCTTCTTCCTGTCCGGATGCTATAGAGTTTATCTCCGCTGTTGCTGTGGGCGTGGCCTGGCTCGGGCCACTGCACCAAACAGGTGGAGTCGCATTGGAGGGGGAGCGGCCTGGAGGCTATTTATCTCCGTAATGGGCCTCCATGCTTCCTGCAGCTCAGGGGATTAGGTTGCCCAGAGATCCACAGATTCCCTACCTCTGAATTAAGTGTCCCACCCTGCCCATTTAAGACTTCCAAAAAGCACCCTCCAAAACAAAACAACGACCACAAAAAAAATAATTTTTTTAATAAAATAAAATAAATAAATAATTTAAAAATGGCCGCTTGCTTTTCTGATGTCCTCTGGCGCCAGGCCTCCTGTACCCGCTCACTGTTCTTGCTGCCCTATTTCCCTAATATCCAGGGCCCCACACACGCTCTGTGTATGTGCTCCAGTCTGGATGGCTGGGGCTGGTTGTTCAGCAGTCCTGGGCTCCCTCTCCCTCCCACTCTGACTCCTCTTCTCCCACTGGGAGCTGGAGCGGGGGGCTCTCAGGTCCCGCCGGCCTGGAGCTTGTATCTTACCCCCTTCATGAGGCGCTGGGTTCACGCTGGTGTGGATGTGGTCTGGATGTTGTCCTGTGTCCTCTGGTCTTTATTCTAGGAAGAGTTGTCTTTGTTATGTTTTCATAGATATATTTGATTTTGGGAGAAGATTTCCACTGCTCTACTCACCCCGCCATCTTGGCTCCACCTCCTTCTGTAATAAATATTTTAAAGATTAAAGGAGTGTGTCTGCTGCATCTCCAGGTATCCTGCACCTTCAGGGAAGATGAGAACAAAGATGGCAAGCACACAATACTTTTTAAAGATTTTGCAAAGACAATTATGTCCACTGGATTCATGTGTCTGCTACATGTAACTCCCACGCCAGTTTTTTCCAGTTCTTTGAAGCGAAATGTGGTTTAATATATTTAGATTACGTGTTATAATAATACCATTACTTTCTTAACAATTATTCCAATATCCTACCTTTACAAAATAGTCTTGAGAACCTTTAAAAACTATATATGTGGCTTTTTCCTCTATTGAAAACGTACTTGGAAACCACCCACAACCATCTGTGGACTTACTGATGTGAAAACAAAGCAAAATTTTATATTGGTTGTGAACTGTAGGTGCTTGTGTATAATGCATACTACTGAGAATCTCTGCCTTCCTCCCACAGGTTCTCCAGAAATGGTACAAATACTGGGTAGCCTCAAAAGACCTATTACTTACAGACATCAAAGTTCCCAGTAGTGTACTTTCATTTCAATTCAGTGTTATAAATAGACACTTTTGAATCCAGTCTCATTTGAAATAAAGTCAAATTCTCAATTGCTATGTATATAAAGACTGCAAAGAAATATACCAAAAATATTAATGTAGTTATCTCTGGGTGATGGAATAGGGATGGTTTTATTTCTTAATTTATATGTTTTTATATTTTCCAAATTTTTCCAAGTGAGCCTATTCTACTTTTATAATCTGAAAAAAAAAACAGTGGTTTTTAGATGGAAAATAAAATATTACCTTAGTTAATAAATTTTATTTTTTATTTTGAAAGTGAATCCATGTGCTTCACAAAGTTGAAGTAACAACATTTCTAGTTCTAAACCTTAGAAAGCTTGGGCCTTTTATCTTCTCTCAAACATGTAAGACATAACAAATGGCTTCAAAAATATTTTGCTTAGTTTAAAAATTGTACTATCTTTTTTTCCCAAGGCTGGTCATTTTTTACTGCAAATGACCTACCTCCCAATGTAAATAAATTAAACATGTAAAAGGCCTTAAAAATATGACTACTTAAAAAATTGTAAAATAGTATAAACTTCCACTTTAAAATAGAAAGCACGCAGTACTTTTTGGTACCTTAAATTCTTAGAAGAAGAGATTGTAAATTATAAATAAACTAAACTATAATAAAAATAAACTCTAATATGTAGTAACACTTAAAAATTATAAAGGAAAAACACTGGGTTTCCTTGTCATTCTACCCCAGAGAGTTTCTAATTGTGCATCTGAAAGAGCAAAAGCCAACAATAAAGGGGATTACATATGCATTCCTGCAACACCTTCATCCTTAATCCGTAAGTACAATACAAGAGACACGAATTTTAAAACAAGAAAAGATGTACTGCCTTTGAGGCCAACTGCGATTTCAGGCCTAAGAATGAGAAGACCGTGTAGCTCTCCTTTGATTAAAAAAAACTGTCATAGTCCTAGAAAATGGTGGAGAAGGAAACAAAAGCAATTAGGCTTGTGTCTTGTACTCTGACAAATGCTTCCAGAAATAAACGATGTGGCCCTGCTCCATCCAGGCCAGGGGAGAGCGATGTAGATCTACTGGACTAGCTCTGTTTGAGCTGAAAGATGTCCTAGACTGTGACGGCGGATGGGACTTGAGGCAGGGTCAGAATGTACAATGATGACAACAGAGATCAACCTGTGACACATTCCTTTACCTGTGCCCAGCCACACAACCTGGTGTTGAACCACTCCGGCCTGAGGCTCTGTTTGATCCTAGCACTTCAATAGAGAAGGCTGCCTCCCGATTCTACTCTTGTTGTTTTTTTATCAGGACTTTAAAAAAGTGAGAGTTAAAAGAAAGCTGGAAAGGTCGCCCTGTGTCACTGTGAGCACTTCTACTCTGCTTTTGAAGTTTCCACATTCCTTGAGCCTGTCTTCAGAGGGAATACGATCAAATGAAAACGAAAGGAAATATTCTCTGCAACACTCATCTTGGCCTCAGAGTCATTTCCTCTTCCTACTTTCATAAGACAAGCCTTCATGAAGCTTGTTCTGCTCACCAATGCTTTGTTTTCAAAAATTTGCATGTATAGTAACTACATCGTTTCTAAGTTAATGTGAAGTAGTCTAAAAATTTGGTAAAAGTACCTCTGATTACTTTATCCTGAAGAGAAAAAGAAGCAGAAAATGATCCAGCTCATTTTTAGGCATTTGCTCTGTGCTGGGTGTCTCATGATCTGTGCATTGTTTAAACTCCACCACAGCCCACCAGGCTGGAGACTGGCTCAGAACAAAATCATGCCATCCAAGTTGGACAGCCAGTACTCGAGAGAGCTGTGATTTGGGACCAGTTCTCACTGATGCTGGATTGATGCCTGTTGTACTCTACAATGCTTTCTGCCCAAGAGGCAAGCAGGTTTGTGGCACATTGTATACGAGGGACACTGAGACTAATTTGCAAACTGCTGAGCTCAGGAAATGTCTTCACAAGTCTGTGTAATCACAGATATCACAAAGCCCTCATCCAAACTAGGCTTTGGCAATAGCACCCAATTTATCAACCCTTTTCTGATCTAACCTATTCTTATACAATCACTCTCAAGTGTAGACAAACTGACCTTTCTAAAGCGCAAATTTGATCACACTGCTCTCTGCTTTATACTTTCCTTTAAGACTTCTCAATGCTCTCAGAATACAGGTTAAAATTCTTCCTATGGCACTAAATGTGCTGTACAGTAAAGCTCTAGCTCAGTCAAAGTCGGGGAGAAGTGTGGTACACCTCCACCCCCACGAACCACCGCCCAATGCAGATTCCCTTCTGAGAACTGGCACACTTGCTCAGTCAGCTGTGGTGCAGTGCCTGGAAATCTACCTTTTAAGCTATGTAACTTCGATCAACGCATTCAACCTCCTCAGACTGTCCATCCCTTTTCGTAGCAGATACTACAAGTCCTCTGAATCCCAGATTTCTATGAAATGATGGTACATTTCTTAACTGTGATCATGAAGCCTACTGTAGGTAAAACTGTACTACTTCTAGAATATTTCGCCTGCTTTAGTACTTCTGCATATCAACAGGCGTTCCACAGGGTGTGGAGAGTCATAGGTCATCTCCATATCAATGGGTAATTACCTGGGCAACCCAGAGCTCATCTGAATCTGAGAGGCTAGGGGGAGGACTTACGTGCCTCTGCCCCAGCAAGAAACAGATGGCCCGGACTGCAGTTTGTAAGCAATAAACGGGTTTTAAACTTCATTTTTTACTTTGACTGATTTTGGTTTTAGAGGTATTTTGTCCTGGGATTTCCTTTCCCTGGAGTTACACCTACACATTACAGTTACTAGAGATACTTGTTTGAAAAGTTTACCCCTGGTAACTGGTTTAAATGAACAGGAAAAGGACGGGACAGAGTGGGGGAAAAAATAAGGACTGGTGGCTCAGGCATCAAAATGCTGTGCAGTCGCTGAAGGCCTTTCACTTGCTCCTGCTTGATTAATGACTCTTATGTCATTGAGGATGCACGAATGAGAAATAACATGGGAAACAACACCTCACCCACACTCTACAGATGTAGTGGGAATTCCACTTTGTAAGACTCAATTGTTAACATGAAAATAACATGCACATGAGTGAGCAAAAGGTCAGTTACAGTGAGACTCAGTGCATATAATTCAGGTTTCAATGTTTACATTAAAAACCTTAATCTTAAAATGATTGTAATTCACCAAATCACAAACCTGGAAATAAGGTACTCTTCTAAGCACGTTTCATATATATAAAACAAGACATATAAAATATATACATGTAACACATAGAAAGAATATGTAACATTATAAACAATCCATTTAACCACACATTGCACCAAAACTATTCTCCTACATTCCAGATACTAACAAAGGTATTTAGAAATTTCAGATATTTAGAACTCTCATAATGGCCACATTCCCTATTGATATAAAAACTCTCTTTAAGTCTACTTTCTACCAAAATTAGAAGCATTATTTAAATTTATGGTCCCGCAACTCAGTGCTATGTCATTACAGCTGAAGAGCTTCTTACCTAAACACTGATGGATGCTCCCTCCCAATAGCTTAGAAACTGTCCCTTATGGTAATTAACTCTTTCTAAAGTGACAAATACAAGATTTGCTAGTCAACTTTAGAAGTGGAATAATTGAAAGGAAATCACTTTTAAAATTAATGTTAGGACCTGGCACAGCAGCTTACCAATAGTAATTGTCAAGTGGATGAATGAGTACTGTTTGCTAGTTAATGACCAATGTTGCCATGCTTTAGATTAACCTCATGCTAGTAACATAATCTGAGTAAATCTGATTTCTACTCTAATAACTTCAGGTTTTAAAGAATTGTGTAAAAATTTACTTTCTGACATTCAAAAGTTTTGAGTGTCCTGATGAATCTCAAATAAGTGGTTAAATTGTTTTCTTTGTCACATTTAAACAGAGTAGGGGAGTGATAATCTAAAATCTAGGATTTATTAATAGTTAAAACCTCCTTTCAGAGATAATAATATACAGTATGATGTGAAATAGTTTAAAATAGATATTTAAAAATCACATCCTTTTAAGATATACATTCTTATATTTTGTCCAGAGGCATTCCCCAATAAAAGAGGAAGATCTGTTTTCTTATATTCACTTCACTTATCAGGCATCTATTTTTAAATATATATACTAGAGTTCATACTATGAAAGTTAAAAGTACAGTATTTTAAAAACTCACTATTAAGTCTCTAGATAGGTTTGCTGAATTTCTTATGGTCAAAGATATTGTCTCTGAAGTGCTTGTAAATGCACACCTGTAAATTGCACATTCTGGACAATCGACCTTCTGTAACTATAACAATGATGAGATCATGTCTTTTGAGAAGGCACAGACACACAAAGTTTATTCAACATAAATTTGCCCCATTTCAGAAGACAATACATTGTTATTTCATTTAGGAAAAGGGATGATAAATTCACTTTGTTTGTAGTGCCAACTGCCTATGAATAGAAAATTTCTGAATTATATAGATAACAGCATAACTGACACTTTTCCAAAATGGCACATTTACCCAAACACTACAATTTTAAGAATAAAGCAAGCTAAACAACTGTTAAAAAGGTAAAAAAAAAAAAAAAAAAAAAAAGCTTCCTTCACCTGTACTTGTTTGTGTTCCAGTGAGAACCAGTGTGAGAGACATTAATAAGTTCATGATAAAATCTACAACTGGCAGAGCCCACAAGAGCCTTTCTTCAGACATCACTAGGGAACTCACCGGTTCTGCAATGGGATGGTCATGGGCTCAACAACCATCTCAGACAGAGACAGGGATGTGTTACATCCACCCAGTGCCCCAGGTTCAGTGAGGCAGACCAACAGCAGGCACACTGGAAGGCTGTCCCACTCCCCATGCTTACTCGTGACACTTAGCTGACAGGATGGTACAAGGAACAAGAACAGCATGATGCCCGAGTGAACAATGGCAGCAATGGGTTCTCAGTGAGCCACAGCAAACCTGGTTTCCCACAGAAATTTTTAAAGACATTTTTTCTAAGACTATGAGTTGCTGCAGCTGTGGAAAATGACCACAGGCTAATTCTAAAAATGTCTTTTAAGTCTGAGGGTAGCCTCTGGGCAGTTTCCTCATTTAGTGGATAAGGAACATTAATGCTGTATTCCATTTTATGGAATCTGAGTATAGAAGGAAAACACAGTTGGCAGTTCTAATCCTGGTAGGGTATGTGCGATGCAGTTGTCTGAAATAGTTTCATTCAGCAATTTTTATGCCTAATACAGCCAAAAAGAGTATTCTGCTGAGGATTTTAAATTCCCAATTCAAACCCTACTGGTACAAGATGGAAGAGCAAGCAGGTGTGTCTACAAGCTCCAACTCAAATTGCATGGGACAAGTTTTCTTGTGCTCAATAGGAAAAGAAACCAGCAATAAAATTTTAAGAAATATCAGAGGAGTAAGTGGAAAGAACAAAATGAATTAAGAAAGATAATCTCTTGGCTATTGACATTTATGTCCTTCTTAAACCACAGTAATTTAGTAAAATAGGATTATTTGCCCTCCTCTCATGGCTCACACAACTGAACAGCTCTGTAGAGAAGAGTATTTACATGTCTAAAACAATACAAATATAACGTATTGTATTTTTACTTTATAATAGTTGTTACAGTTACAGAAGAGAATGAGACTTAAAAACTAACAATTTTGCGTGTATAAATCAAAAGGGTGAGATGAGAGAAGTTCTAAGAATGCAAATTAGTCCTTTTAAAGAAAGAAGTAAATACTGTCCAAATTTAAAATCAAGGATTCTAGACACTAGTATGAGGGACAGGGTGATCATAAATCTGCAAGCAGAACCTCATAAAGAAGATACATCTTGGGGACCTGGGAGAGGTCACATGAAAATAGGGGCAGAGGAAAACTTACTCTTTACCTTTGACCCTCCTGTCAACAGGCGTTACTGTCTGAACATTGGCATTAACATGGCTCTTGTATCTTAAGCGTTCTGTTTCCTTTTCATTAACTTACTGCATAAGGCTAAGAATAAGAGAAAAATTGTAATGGAGAGAAAATCACCAGTTTTGATTACTTAAGATAAATGGCTGGAAGCACAATCAGGGTGGCCTTTCAATATTCACAGCACAAGGCATTGTTTTTAAGGAAGACATGCCCCAGGGCTTCATCACTGTAGAACATTGTGGCAGACATCTCAGTAAAGTGAAAATGGAAGATTAAACATTCGGACAGAAGGTATGACAAGTGAAGACCTCCTTGATTAGGTAAGTGATGTTGTAGACAGAATAATACTGAATTTTAAATTCAGATCAAATTTCCTAAGAAAATATTAACTGCAGGATATGCGAGCTTCTAATTGAGGCAATTTCCCGAACAGATTTCTTCATAAAAACCAGAAGGTTCAGTAAGCTTGCTTTGGAGACACTTGGCTCTGACTGCTATTGGAATAAGAGTGCAAATGCTTAATGAGGCAAGACCCAAAAGAACTGGTTACCCACACTCAGGTGAAAACACCTGTAGCTATTGCCCCTTCAGATAACAATTTTTGTTGAGTACATTCTGTGTTCCTAGGAAAACAACAGGTGACAGACACTACAGTAAAGACACCACAGAGCCAGCTGAGGAGAAGCACAAGGTACTCAGAGCCTAGCAGAAGGCAAAGACACGAAAAAAAACACTTCAAGATAATAAATATCCTAAGAGTAATAAGGTTCTCTGGGCATGGGGGAGAGAGAAATATTGAGACTCCTGGTCAATTAGAGGAAGATCAACAACAAGGCCTGCTCAAATTGGGTTTTGAGACAGAAACAGTACCGACTTATGCAGGAGGTGAAAAGACAGGATTTTGCAATCAACTGGGTAATGAGGCGAGGCAAATGGGGTGGGGCTACTTGCAGGGCTTCACTCTGTAGATGTAGCCATTAACCCAATATTAATAATGTCTACATTTTAAAGACAGAGCAAAATCTCCTGTGAACAACAATGAAATTTGGATCTTTAGCTTCCCTTTTTGTCTCTGAATAGTTCTATTAGCACATAACTGCTGCACCCAGTTGGGCTTCAACATACGTCAAAATTTCTGTCCATCACTACATTCTTTTCCATTCTGCCTAAATATATGCTTAATTTTCATGAAGGAGAGTTTGGGAACAGCCAAGCCTGTGTTTCTCAAGTGTGATCACTGAGGAGCCCCAGGAGGTAGCAGGAAATGTGAATGGACTGTCTACAGCAGGGGTCAGCAATGGAGGGGCCTGTGAGCAAGTGTGCTGTTGTCATTTTTAAAGGTTTAGAAACCAAAACAAAACAACAAAACCGAATATGCAGGAGAGAACTATGTGGCACACAAAGTCTAATGTATTCACCAAATTGCCCAAATCATCATATAGGGAATTGGAGGATATACTTTGAAGTAGCCCTTGCTAATGTAAAATTTCTTAAATCTTAAATTTCTTAAATTGAATATGGCATTTTAATCTTAAAAATTCAGGGAAATCAGTCAAGGCATCCTGCCCCACAATATATCAGTGTTTGTCTTGCTACTAAACCTTGTTATGTTTCACAATGTATTCAAAATCCTCAAGTCAAATGGATGCTCTGGGAAGAGAGCTATCTTTATTCTGTGACTTTGGGAAATCCTAGGCCCTGAGAAAACAATTATGGTTTTGCCAGCAACACAGATAATAATCATCTTAACTTTTCCTTGTTTCCATTTCACCAAGTGACTATTTCTTGACCTTGAACTCATCCAGGGCCACCAACATAACCCATCATAGTCTGACAACAGTATACCCCAAAGTATTTTTGTTTTTGACAGAGGATGAAAAAAAATAGTGAAATAGCCTAATATCAAAATGTACTTTCTAAAATAACATTCAATTTAACAAACTCTTTGGAATAGCTTGCCAGTTGCAAACTAATATGGCTAGTAACAAACAAAAGAGCCCATAGCAGAGAAATGATTACATTAATGATAATAATCCTTTAAAGGAATGACATGTATCTAAAAATAAGTTACCTGTATTTGGAAACTATTTTTATTAGACAACAAAGGAGGGCACAAAATGGTATATACAGAATGATCAGAAAAAAAAATATGTATGGGGGGAATCAATAATATGGGTGATTGTAGTAAACACACTGTTTTTCATGTGAAACCTTCATAAGAGTGTATATCAGTAATATCTTAATATTTTAAAAACCACATAGACCAAATGTTTGCTGTCTTACTTGAAAGATAAATCTAATTACTCCCACTCTTCTTTCTCATTCTCATTTTTCTAATATTCACTGCTTTCCTATTCATTTTAGTGCTGAGAAAAAGAAATAATGACAAAAACACCATTGAGTAACCAGTTCAGATTGAAAACTTTAAATAACCCTTTCTAACAGCTTCCTGTGAGACCGTTGTCTAAACAGCATTTAATATATTTATGTGTGGGTATGTGTGTGTGTGACACACATACATATGAATAACTCTTTCTTTTGAATAATCTATGTATGGATCAGGGATTTGAAAAACTGCTAATTAAGAGAATTGGTTCCTCATGCTTCAAAAGACAATCCAAAATACTCTAAATATATCCCTCACTATGATCTTCCCAAAAGTCTTACATAAACACTTCATTTGGGAACAACACAGCTTCATAAAACGTAGGAGATTTTTGTAGTGCACTTCTGAGCCTCCACCAGTGGTTAGAAGATGCTAATACATCTTGTCTCCTTTCATGGAAAAGAAAAGGAGAAGAGATGCCACAATGAACCACTGCTGGGTAATGAGCCTTTCTGCACCTCCTCAAGACTAGCTGCAACCATCTCCAGTCTACTTCAGGCTCCAATTAACAAAGTAAAAAGGGGAAATGCTGTCACATTTGGCCCCAAATCATTACTTACACAAGGAAACTTTTATATAAACTTATTTGATTACCATTATAACTAATGCTTAGGTACAAAATTAATACTCCACAAGTATCATCTAAAATTACAAAAATTCAAAAGTTTTGAAAGATAAATAATCTTTTATCTTGCTTCATGGAAAATGGCCAAGAGGTTATTCTTCTATAAAAACAGTCTTCTTTCTCTCAACTGAGCCATCCTCTCTTTATGATCAAACAACACTTACGTGAAAAAATTCAGAAATGTGGTTTACAATGTGAATAAACTTAACATTACTGAAATGTACAATTAAAGCAGTTAAGATAGTAATTTCTGTAATATGTTTTTACCACAAGAAAAATTTTTAATGAAAAACAAAATTAAAAAAACATTTAATGAAACACACATCATTTTTTCCCTGAAAACGTACGACAAGAAATGAAAGGGGAGCAAATATTCTCCTTTTGTGTAGTAGATGTGTGTGTGTTTTCATTTCTTGTGTATTCCACACATGCGATTTCCACAGAGAAACAACGTTTAAAAACCTTTAACATGAGGACCTGAGCTTCCTAAAGTCCAAATCAGACACTAAAGCATCTCAGAAAAGATTAGGGGTTGGGACCCCATTTCAAGAGAGAAATCTAGCTCATGGTGGGACACCAGAGGGAAAGAGCAAGAACAACCTGTCTGTGACAATCTGGTTCTTAACTACAAACAACAGAAATGAACACTGGCAACTTAAAGGGAAAGGAAACCGTGGTGGTACAGTAGGAGATCACAGAATTCACACTAAAGGCAGAGGACCAGTTTACATAGAATAAATTTCCATGACTGTACCCAAAAACACACCTGACCTTACCCCAGGATCAGCCCATCACCCCTGTGCACTTACTACCACCTCCAACTGGTCCTGTGTTTCTATACTGTTCCCTCAGTGTTCATATTATGGGGTGGGAAGAACAGACTGGGCAAGCAAGGGAGCTTCTTTTCACTGGAGAATTCCTCCCAATAGGAGGCATACTCAAATGCTGAGGACAGAGAGAAGGCAATTTTCCACACTGGATACCAAGGAGCTTAGCAGCCATTTATGTCTACAGGCCTAGCTCATTCCATTTTTAAAAAGTAAGTTTCCAGCCAGTTCCAGGAAACAGAATCTTCATGCTCACTGGATCCTGCCACTTGCGATGTGGTAGGTTTCCACATATTATCACCAGATAAGACTAGTCATAGACATTCATGGGTTAAGCAAGCTGCACAAAAGCAGGTGGAATGAATGAGGCCATGGTTAGTTGCCCTCTAAGCCTTTTGCTTTTGTCTCAAACCTGCTTGAACTTGATCAGAGCAGACACTGTCTTCCAAACTCATGTCAGAACAGAGTAAGGACAGAGTGTACACCCCAGCATCATGGGGCTAACAATACCCAAGCAGAAAATATGCCATTTATCTGGCACAGTTTGGTCAATATGAAAACCTCTAACCAGCTTCCAGTCTATCTGAACAAACTCTCACAGATACTGTAGGGTAAAGATGCACAGATTTAGAAAGTCACAAGGAGGTGAAAGTAAGGACAGAGAACTTTCGTAACATTACATTCTCTTATTCATTCAATACATTTCTCTACTCAAAAGCCTTTGAAATTCCTCTGTTCAAAGGGCTTCTACTTTTATGATGATAGAGCAAAGATGTCTCTACCACCTTTATTTTCTTGAAAAGTCAACAGAACAACTCTTTTAAAAAAATTGAACTCCATATTTCAATTAAAACTAGGAGACATCTAGATCCCTGCACCACAACATATGCAAAATGTCTGTTGAAATGGTGAGGGATGTGAGACACAGACGATGGCCAAAACTCAGTGTTTGAGGAGGCAGCATCAACATAAACAGGCTGCAGGGACCACCTGTGAAGGTGCGTGTGGGCAAAGGCAGAAAGAGGGAGACCATTTGAAAGCCTATACAAGGAGTAGTTAGAGTCCAAGGCTACACCACTGTCCCATTTGTTGTAGAGCAACAAAATTGTTACATCAGCAGTGAAGAAAATAGGGATAAAAACAAGGTTAGAAAGTAAACATGTGCATGTCAGAGCATGAGATCCTCCAGGCCTACAGGAACTCTTTCCACACAGGTCAAGATCTCCAGTATCTGGTCTGATATTCCCAAAACAAGAGAACAAGGGGCCATCCTCTGGGAAAATTAACCCATCTACTGAAAAGATTTACAGATAAACTATCAGTATCTGCAATGAGAATGCCACCTGGGGACCCAGTCACCCTACAAAGTCTGGCAGAAAACAAGCCTGCAGACATATAGGTGCACGTGGCACAAATAGGCACATTCCATTTCTTGATAGATCTCCAGTGCCTCACCTCTTAAATAAGCGAAAGAGAAGGATCACCAGACATCTGAGTAAGCCCACGATAATTAGGAGAAAAGACCAAAATAACGTGAAAAAAAAGTATAATAGTGGAAACAGACAACACTGGTAAAAGAAGAAAACTTCAAACAAGTCATATTTAATATCTCCGTTGAGCTAAGATACTGCATTCATCTCATAAGAGACTATTATTAAAAAGTAAAAAAATCAGGAAGAATGGAAAAGAAACAAAATAATTCAAGGAAAGGATTCAGAGGTTAGTTAAAGAAATCTCACGGAAAGGAGAACAAAAAGTTAGAGAAGTGGACAATACAAAAAAAAGGAAAGAACACTGGAAAAACCATTTTAAATGTTTTATACCAAAATTAATATGCAGTCAAAAAAAAGGGAAACAGGAGAAAATCTTCAAAGGAAATACTATAAGAACATATTCAATAATTCAACCATGTAATCTTAGGTTATAAGGACTCACTGAGCACTCAACTCAATGAAGGAAAAATAGTTTACATTGTTGTTAATTCACCAACAATTTCTAGGATAAACATGAGTAAGAGACCTAAAAAACTAGCACAAAAGAAAACTACAAAAACACGCAAAAGATCAAGGAAAACGACCTCAGACTTGTCCACTGCAGCACTGGAGAGAAGATGATAATAAAGCTGGGTGGCCAGAAAGATTTCCCACCTAGGTTTCTGAACCCAGCAGAACTAGCAGGCAGCCTGAGACCACTTTCATGCCTGCAAAGTCTGAGGAAGATGTCGAAAAGGGCTGGAATTTGTTTGAAGCCTCCTAGCTGTATTTGATAGACTCACTCTATCACATTACCCTAACCCTAACACTAACCCATTCCTGTACCCTATCCATAGTTCTAACCCCTTCTCTTCCTTTTGTATTATTTCAAACAAAACCCCTATGACAAACCCTACTTTTCACTGTGTTCCAATCCACCATTTATTAAATATTTGTCAGTATTATTTTAATCCTGAATATCTAAATTATTAAATCCCAAAGATCTGAACGCTTAAATTCCAAATGTAAGCTTCTAAATTAACTAAGCAAAGTTACAAGATAAAAGAACATTACACAATCATGTTTTCTTTGTATACATTAGCAATGAATAATCACAAAAGGAATTTTTAAATTCTCCACTAAATAATGTCAACATTAATAATATACATGGGAACAGACTTAATTTAAGTGCAAGTATTATGCATTTAAAATTTAAAACATTGATAATAGGAAAAATAAAGAAAAGCAATCTAAATGTAAGGTCCTGCTGTGGTGATGGCAGACTTAATATCTCTAAGATGGCAATGGCACAAATGCACCCTACAGACTCAATTTGGTTCCTATGAAAATTCTCAAAGCTTTTTGTGAAGAATTGCTCCAGCTGATCCTGTCACATATAAAATTGCAAGGGACCACAATGAGCCCTTGAGCAGAATCTTGATAAGAAAATCAAAGCTGGAGGCACAGGCTTCCCAAAATGAAATCTTAGTACAAAGTGAGCAGTAAATGAAACACTGTGACACTGTCATAAAGATACACAGTTGAACCTTGGACAGTAGGCATGTGAACTCCACAGGTCCACTTAAACTGATTTTTCCCCACAAATATATTGGGAAAATGTTAAGTCAACAATTTGAAAAGTTACCTTTTCTCCAGCTTACTTTACTGTAAGAATATAGCACATAATATTTATAATGTACAAAATATTGTTAATCGAGTGTTTATATTATTGGTAAGGCTTCCAGTCAAAATAGGCAATCAGTTTTAGGATAACAAAGTTTTGGCAGAGTCACATGTTTTATGTAGATTGTGATTCTCTGGGGGTGTCAGCACCACTAACCCCCATGTTGTTCAAGGGTCGACTGTATATAAAGATCAACGTACCTGAATTGAAATGTCCAGGTGATTTCTGACAAGGGTGGACAACATTAACTTATGGAGAGAAAGTGTCTTTCCAGTAAATGGTGCTTGGCAAATAGCTGTCCACATGAAGAAGAATGAAAATGAATCCTAACTCATATCACATACAAAAAAATTAACTCAAAATACATAACGGCTTACATGTAATAGGTAAAACATGGGGATAAATGTTCATGACCTTGGATTTAGCTATGGTTTCTCAGATCTGAAACCAAAGTACAAGCAACAAGAGAAAGAATAAATTAATTTCCTCCAAATTAAAATCTTTTCTGCATCAAAAGATTCCAACCAAGAAGTGAAAAAAGTCGTGAATAGAAGAAAATATCTGCACACTGTACATCTGACAAGAGCCTGTTATCCAGAATACACCAAGAACTTGTACAGTGCAACAAGACAACATCCCAACTTTTTAAATGGATGAGAGACTCCCAAGACATACAAATTCTCCAACAAGCACATCACATGGAAAGGTGTCACATAGAATTCCCTGCACACACATGGGAATGGCTATAATCAGGAAAACTGAAAATCAAACATTGCCAAGGATGCAGAAGAACTGGAGCCCCTAAAATTTGTTTGTTTGAAATGTAAAACGTGCAGCCTGTGTACAACAACTTGGTGTTTCCTCATAAAGATAAAATACAATTACCTAATTGTGGTTCTACACCCACCCCTAGATAATACTGCGAAGAAATGAGTATGATGTTCAAACAGAAACTGGCCCACGAGTTCTTGGCAGCATTGATAAGCACAGCAAAAAGTCAGAAACAACTCAAATCCCCGTCAAGGGGTGAATGGATGGATAAAACCGGGTTGATCCATAAACTGCATTTTTCTGCCATATACAGAAATAAAGGAAAATGGTCCACAGCCTCCTGGAAAACAGTGTCGGGAGGGGGGAAGGTGTCCCCAGAAACTTGAACACACAGTTAATATATGAGCAGCAATTCCATTTCAAGGCATCTGCCCAAACCACAGGGAATCTGCCAAAAGCAGGGATTAGATATTTGGACACCAATGTTCACAACTGCATGACTCACAATGGTTAAAAGGTGGAGAAGACCCACGTGTCCACAGACAAATTGATGAACACTGTGTGGTCTCCACACAGTTGAGTGAACAAGGGCATCTTGGCACCTGCTGCATGGATGGATCCTAAAGCCAATTTTCTCAGTGAAATGCACCAGTCAAAGAAGGATGAATACTATGTGATCCCACTTACGTGATATCTGGTGGAGCCCATCTGAGCTAAAGTCCCTGGAACAGTTTCAGAAAAAGGAAATGTGATCAGAATTGAAAGACATTTGCACACAGCTGGGGTAGGAGGAAACAGCTGTGCTTGGTCTGTGCACTGGATTATCATGTGGAAACCCTAATACTTCCCTCATTTAGGGTCGGGTGGTGGCTCCCTATAAACTTGTCCCTATTTAGGCTAGAGGCCAAGAGAATTTTGTGTGAAGTGGCAGGTGTGGTAAAGTGGGACAATGGGGCATTTAGTGTAAAGAGTGTTTGTACTGATACTGCTCGTTTTCTGTGTGCTTGAAATTGCTGGAAAGTAAATTACTTTGCAGAACAACCATGTCAGTCCTGCACCAGAAAAGCAGAGCAGACATCACACCCGGTCACAGAGGCCAAGCCCTAACCATTCAGTTCACCTGAAGTGGACCGCTACTTAGCCTGCGGGAGTCACTACAAGACACGTGGTAAAATTCCCTTGCAGACACTGGGCTTGGGTGTTGGGACGACCTGGAGTGGAACACTGGGATTTTTAAATTCCACTTTCCACACTGCCCCTCCAAAAACCTGTTACAGCTAAATATAAAATCAATAATCTTGCAGGATATAATATCAACATACAGAAGTTGTTGGCTTCTGTTCACCAATAACCAACCAACAGGAAGAGACATTAAGAAAACAATGCCCTTTACAAATGCATCATAAAGAATGAAGTTCCTAAGGACAAGCCTAACCAATGAGGCGGGAGGCTTGAAGCTTGAGGCCTGAACACTGTGGACACTGCAGACCAGGATGCGGCGGAGGGGGGCTAGGTTATTACAAGTCCTCTCCACCAACAGGAACCTTCAGACTCCGTGGGACCCCCCCTTCGAAATTCCACCACACTTCGCAAAGAAGCAAACACCCTACAGGCTGGATAGAATCACACAGGACCCCATCCCATCCCCACAGCCGTCATGAGAAAGCAGAGCCCGGGCATCGTGCCCTGACCTCCCACTACACTGTGGACCTGTAGCAACGGAGACACCATGTGGCACCCAAGAAGAAGCGGGAGTCGAAACAGAACACCAGGTGTCCTTCATCCCCCAACCTGCTCGGCATGAAGAACCAGCTCACGAGGCCCCGGTCGCAGGCCGTGTGTGTGGGCTGCCCTCAGGAAGCCAGGCTGGGTCAGCGCCATGCTGTGCCCAGGGGGGCCTCCCAGGTTGACGCCACCTCAGGGACCCTTCCCGGGAAACCACCCTGGGTGCTGGGCGCTCAGCAAAGGCTGAAGCACAGGTAAGCGAGCCGCTTAAGCAGTCAAATCCCCTCTTTCCCCATTCCCATTTCAGAGCCTTGTTAGGAAGGATGCCTGCAGCCCAGAGGGTGGCCCGCAGGTGTGGGCAATCCACCCACTGCACGGGGTCCGAGGCACACAGCGTGGAGACACAGGCTCCCAGCGTAGTGCTGGGTACCACATACCCGCCCCAGCCCTGTCTCAGCCCTGGCCTGAACTCTCCCTGAGTGCCGCCCGCCACACCCTGAACTAAGCCGCACCCGTCTTGGCCCAGACTCCGCAGACTCCGTTCCCCATTGCAGGCCTTCCTCTTCCGGCCGCTGAAGAGGAGCGCTCACCAGGAGATGCACGTAAAGCTTCTCCTTACCTTTCCCTACCGCAGCTCCTCAGGAAACCGAGCTGTCCCTGCGGACGCGGCCCGCGGTGTCACGGAACTGCACGGGAGCCGGAGCAATTCCCTCACCGGTCAGAGCTGGGAGAAAATGCCTGCATCCTGACCGCGCATGAGCCCTGCTGGCCCACAAAGAAGGCAGAGGCGCTGCTTGTCGGTCACGGTGAGCATTGCAGGATGCGCGCTTACAGCTCAGGGAAATTGGGGCCCCCTTGTGGCTAAACTGATGAACCACAAATCTTTGGAAATTCAAACCACAATGGGCACAAATTTCCTATGTCTTCTCCACTTTGATTGAGAGTGAAATGAAGTAGTGAAAGACTTTACAAGTTACACCAAAATTAACTCGAAATTCCCTATAGGCATGTTCCTTAAAAAACTAAAAATAGAAATACCATTTGACCTGGTAATTTGACTCTTAGGAATTTACCCAAAGAGTATAGTTTCTCAGATTCAAAAAGACATATGCACCCCTATATTTGTTGCAGCACTTTTTACAAGAGCCAAGATATGGAAGCAACCGAAGTGTCCATCAGGAGATGTATGAATAAAGAAGGAGTGGTACATAAACTAATGGAATACTACTTAGTCATAAGAAAAAACATATACTACCATATGCAACAACATAGATGGAGCTGGAAGATATTATGCTCAGTGAAATAGGCCAGGTGGGGAAAGACAAATGCCAAATGATTTCCCTCATTTGTGGAGTATAACAGCAAAGTAAAAATGAAGAACCAAAACAGCAGCGGACTCAGAGACTCCAAGAAGGGACTAGCAGTTACCAAAGGGGAGGGGTGTGGGAGGGCAGGTGAGAATGGAGGGAGAAGGGGATTGAGGGGTATTATGATAGGCACACATGGTGTGGGGGACCACAGGGAAGACAGTGTAGAACAGAGCAGACAAGTAGTGACTCAGTGGCATCTTAATACACTGATGGACAGTGACTTCAATGAGGCATGGAGGGGACTCGATAATATGGGCGGATGTAGTGACCGCAGTGTTCTTTCATGTGAAATCTTCATAAGACAGTATGTCGATAATACTTTAATTTTAAAAAATTTTTAGTGGTACACTCATTAAAAAATTCTTCATAGACAAATTTTAGACGGAAAATTATAAAATTTGTAGGTAAAGCAAGAAAATCTACACAACCTTGCTGAACCCAACACCAAATGCCTATCCACAAAAGAAAAATAATCACATGTGCTTTATAGAGATATAATTTCTACTCTAAAAGACCTTGCTCAGAGAACCCAAACACAAGACACAAACTAAAAGAAAATATTTGCAAAATACATTTTTGATAAAGGATTTGTACTCAAGATATACAAAGATCCATAAAACAAAAAGGAGCCATTAAACATATTTTACAATTAAGAAAAGGTCTCACCTTGGCATTCAAGAATTACATCACCAGTATTTATACAATTGCTTTGAAAAACTATGCCCCAACAAAAGCCACCATGCAGTTTTACATAATAGCTCTATTCATAAAGGCTAAAAACTTAAAGAAATCAGGATGTGTTTCAGCAGATGAATGCTTTGGCAAATTGGGGTACATCCATTACATTTCACTACAATTTGTACAGTGAAATGTATAGTGATTTGCCCAGTGAAGCTGGTGCCTTGAGCACTGGAGGTCACAGGTGTACCCCACATGAGAAATGGTTTCTAACAACTTCTTTGGGATTATGAAGGCATGGGCGTTGGGCAAGCATAAGGCTACATTCTTCCCTGTGGGGTTGGAACACATCGCACTCCCAGTACATGACATGGATGTGTCTGCCAACCTGGAAGCTCTCCAAAATCCGTATTTTGAGACACTTGTATGATGTATTACTAACTCCACTTTAATCCCCTCCCCTTTCTCTGGAGAATGGAGGGGTGAGGATGAAAATTCCAAATTTTTAATCATGGCATGGGCTTTCTGCCTGTCAGACACCCGAGCAGAAACCACCCAGAACCACCTGCTTAGTATAAAAGACTCTCTTACCCAGGAAATTACCAGGGATTTAGGAGCCCAGGATCAGGAATGAGGCAAAGACCAGAATATGTTTTCTGTTGTATTTCTGTGTTCACGGTGGCACATCCCAGGAAGAGGGTCAGGAAGTTCTGCTTCTGCTATCCTAGGATAAGGAAGTTTTACAACAAAAACTGTTTACTTCTTTAAAATGTTATAATGTTTTACCCCAAGGTGTATGGATTAGATTCCAAATAAAAGGCTGATATGGCTGTAGTGACAAGTATTAGCTTCCACAGCTATTTGAGGGTCTGACTGAGGCAGTTTCTATGACTGTCCATTCGCAGGTCTGGCTGGGGAGTGTAGGCCCCTCCCCTGCAGTGGTTGAAAGAGCCCTGGGCTCAAAGAAAAAGACTATCTTACACCAGAACTGGGACTTTGGTCTAAAGTTGCCATAGAAACACAAGTTAAACTTGAATTTCAGAGAACAAATAATTTTTTGGACATACTTATATTAACATAATTTTTGCTATCATCTGAAATATATCCTGTGTTTTTACCCCAAGACTGGCAGCCCTATCTTAGGCCAGTCATCTAAATGCTTGGAGCTTCAATTTCCTCATCTGAGTGATAGAGTAATGCCCACTGTAGAGTGCTGTGCTTAGTATCAACAGGAACCACTGCAAGTGCTGGGGGAGTTGTTCTTGACCCTCTTAGGCTTGCTTTGTCTGAAAATGAAACTGACAAAGATTAAACAGAGAAAAGAACACCAATTTATTATTAGGTTTTATGTGATATGGGAGACTTCACATGGAAGTGAAGACCCAGAGAAGCAGTTGGCCCTGAGCATTTTTCTGCTGGGTTTGATAAGTAGTGGACAGTTGTGGAGAAATATGACAGGTTAAGGAGTATGAGATAGTGTCATAAATAGGGGGAAATAATCAAGGCCTTCTCATTAAGATTCCTCTTTCTGTCCCTGTGTCTTCAAAGAAAAGGATTTTCCTTTCCTCTTGGTATAGGGAGGGTACCTCTCACATAAGACTTAAGAAAATTAGAAACACTTGATTTTTTCTAGCTTGCCTTACAGTTAGAATACAGCACAAAACATGTGTAATGTACAAAGTATGTGTTAACTGTTTATATTATTGGTAAGTCTTCCAGTCAAAATAAGCAATGAGATTTGAATAATACTTAAGTTTGGGGAGAGTGAGATGTTTTATGTGTATTCTGACTCTGTGGGATGTCAGCTACAAAACCCCCCATTTTGTTCAAGGGTCAACTGTATGCACAGATCAACAGAACTGAGTGGAAAGCCCAGAAGTGACCCCAACCATATACAGTCACTTGCTTTCTGACAAGGGTGGACAACATTAAATTAGGGAAAGAATTTTCTTCCTTGCAAACGGTGCTGGGCAAATAGCTATCCATATGCAGATGAATGAAACTGAATCCTTAACACATATCACATACAAAAATTAACTCAGAACAGACAAAGGGCTTACATAATAGGTAAAAAAAGAAACAGACAATAGAAGGAAACATGAGGATAAACGTTCATGACCTCGGATTTAGCCATGATTTCTCAGATCTGACACCAAAGGACAAGCAACAGAAGAGAGCAAATCTTAAAAACTTTTCTTCATCAAAAGTCACCAACCAGAAAGTGAAAAACTGTCACAGAATGAAAGGAAATATCTCCACGTTGTAGATCTGAAAAGAGCCTGTAACCCAGGAAACACCACAAACTAGTACAAGGCAACAAGACAAGACAAATGTTTAAAGTGGATTAATATTCCAAGTAAGACATACAAATGTTCAACAAGCACATGAAGAGGTCTCACACAGCATTAGATGTTATAGAAATGCAAGTTAGACCACAGTGACCCCCATCCAATGCAAGCACATGGCATTGGCCATACTCAGAAAAATTCAAAATCACATGTTACCAAGGATGCATAGGAATTAGAGGCCCTAACCTTGGCTTGTGGAAATATAAAACATGCAGCTTGTATACAACAGCTTGGCATTTCCTCATAATATAAATTACAGTTACCTAATTGTGGGTAAAGAACCGCTCCTAGATAAATACCACAAAGAAATGAAAATGCTGTTCAAACAGAAACTGGCCTAAGAGTTCTTAGCAGCACTGCTCATCACAGTAAAAAGGTAGAAACAACTCAAATTCCCATCAAGGGATGAACAGATGAACAAAACAGGGTTGATCCATAAACTACATTATTCCGCCAAATATAGAAATAAAGAAAAATGGTCCAAAGCTGATTTGAAAACACTATGTGTGAAGAGTGTCCCCCAAAACTCGAGCATAGTTAACATATAATTAGCAATTCCATTTCAGGGCATTTGCGCAAATGACATGAAACCAGGGACGTAGATATTGCACACCTCTGTTTACAGCTGCATGATTCACAACAGCCAAAACGTGGAGACGACCCGGGTGTCCACAGACTTATGAAAACAATGTGGTCTCTACACAGTGGAGTAAACAAGGAGTCCTAGAACCTGCTGCACAGATGGATCCACAAAGCCATTATGCTCAGGGAAATGCGCCCCTCCAAGAAGGACAAATAGTAGGTGATCCTGCTTATTCAAGGTCCCAGAGAAACCAACTGAGGTAAAGTCTCGGGAACAGTTCCAGAAAAAGGAAACAGCATCAGGATAGTAAGACATGTGTACACAGCTGAAGTGGATGGTGACAGCTACGGTGGTTCTGTGCATTGGATTATCATGTGGAGACCCTAATACTTCCCTCACTTGCAGTCAGGTGTGTTTCCCTGGAAGTGTGTCCCTGTTTGGGGTAGACACCACAGAAATTTTGTGTGAAGTGCCAACTCTGGTAAAGTGAGATGCTAGGAAATTCAGTATAAAGTGAATCTGTACTGACACTACAAGATTTCTGTATGTTTTAAATTACTGGAAAGTAAATTAGTTTGCAAAATAACCATAAGAAAAGCACAGCAGACATACCACTCTGTCAAGAGAGGCCAAGCCCTTCCACCCAGTTCAAACAAATGGCACTTTGCAGGGGTCCAGGGCTCATTAGAAGGCCTGTGGGAGGATCCCCTGCAGCCACTGGGCCTTGGATGTTGGGAAGACCTGGGGTACAAACAGTGAGATTTTAGAATTCCAATTTCCCGCCCTACTTCACCAAAGACCTGTTAGAACTAAAAATGAATTCAGTAAACTTGTAAGATACCAAACCAACTTATAAAAGTCAGTTCCTTGTATTCACTAATAATCAACCATCAGAGATTAAGAAAATAATGCCTTTTACAAGTGCATCATAAAGAAGAAAGTGTTGTGTAAGAATAAAACAATTCCTACCATTTGCAACAAATTGGATGGAGCTAGATGGTATTATGCTCAGTGAAATAAGCCAGACGGAGAAAGAGAAGTACCAAATGATTTCACTCATACATGGAGTGTAAGAATAAAGAAGAAAAACGGAAGAAACAAACCAGCAGCAGATTCACAGAACACAAGAGTGGACTAACAGTTACCAAAGGGAAAGGCCCTGGGGAGGGAGGGTGGGAAGGGAGGGTAAGCAGGGAAAGACATTATGATTATCACACATAATGTGCCAGGAGAGGTATAGGGAGGGCTGTCCAACACAGAGAAGACTAGTGATTCTACAGCATTTTACTACACTGATGTTCAGTGACTGTAATGGGGTGTCTGCTGAGGACTTGATGATGGGGGGAATCTAGTAACCATAATGTTGCTCATGTCATTGTAGATTAATGATACCAAAAAAATTAATAAATAACTAAAGTGCTGTGGAAAAAACTGAAGTATTTCCAAAGTATCTCACCTGGCCTTCGTCATCTCCACATCGGTATGTGCTTCCAAGAAGTGGAGAGAAGTAGTCCATCTCTCTATCAGCAGGTAATTACGAGGGAGAGCGAGGGCATATTTGGACTGGAGAAGTTCGGTGGGGCCCCTTCTTCTGAAGCCTGGTTGTGACAAACACGGGCAAGCTGAAGTGGATGACTACTAGTAAGTAACAAACGGGTTTCTCCCACTTTATTTCTCCCTTTGACTGATTTCGGCTAAAATGTATTTAGTTCAGGAATTTTCTCCAGAAGTTACAGGTACCTAAGAACAAACTTAACCGAGGAGGCGGGAGACCTGAAAATTGTGGACCCTGCAGACGTGGACGGGAAGAGTTAGATTGTTACAAGTCCCTCCACACACAGCAACGTGCACAAACCCTGCGACCCTCACCAAAATTCCATCGCACTTCTCACAGAAACCAAGCAAACACCCTGCAGGCTTGGTGGAACTGCAAGGGACCCCATCCCCACAGCCGTCCTGGGAAAGCGGAGCAGGAGCATGGCGCCCTTTCATCCTATTACAATGAAGTGCTGCAGCAACCGAGATCCCGTGTGGCGCCCAAGCAGAAGCGGGTGTGGTAACAGAACACGGGGCGCCCTCTGCTTCCCCAAACCGCCTCTTCCCTAGGAGGCGGCACACGAGGCCCGGGCACAGGCCACAGATGGGGGGCAGCCCTCGGGAAGCTGGGCTGTGTCAGTGATGTGCTGAGCCTGGGGGGAGCCTCCCAGGCAGACCCCACACTGGGGACTCTTCTCAGGAACCCACCCTGTGTGCTCGGCGCACTGCAAGACCTGAACCCTAGGTAAACAGGTCATTCAGCAACCAAGTCCAGTCCGCCCCATTACTATCTCAGAGCCTTGTCAGGAGGGACGCCTGGAGCCTGGAGGACATCCCGCACGTGCGGCCAACCCACCAACTTCACGGGCTCCCGGGAACGCGCTGGGCGCCGCTCACTAGCTCTGGCACAGACTCAGCTGTGTCCCGGACTCACCCGTCACCTCAACTCCACCTGTCGCTTCAGCCGCTCCCCCAAATTCAACTGAGACCCGTTTCCCTGTTGCAGGCCTTCCTCCCCAGGCCCCTGAAGGGGAGCGCTCTGCAGGCGACGCACGGGGAGCCTCTCCTCACCTTTCCGTCCCGTGGCTCCTCAGAAAACCGAGCTTTCACGGTGGCCGCGGACGGCGGTGTCCTGGACGGACCTGCACGGGAGCCCGAGGAATCCTGGCTGCCGCCAGAACCAGAAGGATGTCCTGGGGCCTGACCCCGCATGCACCAGACAGGTTCACAGAGAGTGCAAAGGCCTCGTCTGGGGGCCACTGTGGGCGGAGTACACAAACTTATTTCTAAGTTTTATGTGATATGGGACTAGCCCTCACAGCTCGAGGAAGGTGGTGCCCCCTCGTGGCTAGATTGATGAATCACAAAATTTTGGAAAATCAAACCCCAATTTGCAGGAATTTCCCATGTCTTGTATAATTTGTTAGAGAACATACAGAATGCAATGAAGGTACGCACAAGCTTTACAACTTACACAAAAATTCACTCAACATTCTCCATAGACAATTTTTAGGTGCAAAATTATAAGAATTCTATGTAAAAGCAAGAAAATCTATACACTCTTGCTGATGACTTTTAACCCCCAACACCAAAATCCTATACAGAACAGAAAAAGGATACATCGTGTGGGATTTATAGAATTAAGATTTCTACTCTAAAAAAACTTTGTTCAAAGAACCCAAAGACAAATTATATACTGGGAGAAAATATTGGCAAATACATATTTTATAAAATATTTGTACTCAAGATACACAAAAATCCGTAAAACAAAAAAGAACCATTAAAAACTATCTTACCATTGAAAAGATAAGTTTCCCCTTAGGATCCAAGAATTGCGTCGCTGTTATTTAGACAACTGCTTTGAAAAACTATGTGTCAACAAAATCCACCGTGCAATTTTACACAGTACCTCTATTCATAATGGCTAAAAACCTAAGGAAATCAGGATGTGCTTCAGTAGGTGAATGCATTAGCAAACTGGGGTACATCCATTACCTTTCATTAAGACTTGTACGATTTGCCTTGTAACGCTGGTGCCATGATCAATGGAGGTTACAGAAGGTCTACCCCATGTGAGAAATGGTTTCTAACACTTTCTTTGTTACTGTGAGGGATCACCCTTGGGCCAGCAGAAGGCTTCATTCTTCCCTGTGAGGTTGGTGCTCATCACCCTCCCACTACACCACATGGATGTGTTGACCAACCTTGAATCTCTCCAAACTCCAAATGTTGAGACACAGGTATGACCTATTATTAACTCTGTTTTTATCCGCTCCCCTTTCTCTGGAGAATGGAGGGGTGAGGCTGAAAATTCCAAGCTTCTAGTCATGGCTTGGGCTTTCTGCCTGTCAGGCACCCAAGCAGAGCCCACCCAGAACTACCTACTTACAATAAAAGATGCTACTATTACCCAGGAAATTCCCAGGGCTTTAGGAACCCAGTGTCAGGAATGAGGCTCAGAACAGTATACATTTTCTATTGTATTTCTGTGTTCATCTTTGCACATCCAGGGAGAGGGTCAGAAAGCTGTGTTTCCACTATCCCAGGAGAAGGAGGATTTACAACAAAAACTAAGTTGACTTATTAAAAAAAGTTGTAATGTTTGACCCCAAGGTGTATGGATTAGATTCCAACTACAAAGCTGACGTGGCTGTAGTGCCAAATGTTAGCTTCCACGGCTATGTGATGGTCTGACTGAGGCCGTTTCTATACCTGTCCATTTGCAGCTCTGGGTTGGGAGTGAAGACCCCTCCCCTGGAGTAGTGGAAAGAGCCCTGGGCTCTTAGGAGAAGCCTGTGTTACACCAGAACTGGTAGTTCAGCCTAAAGTTGCCATACCAATACAAGTTAAATTTGAATTTCAGGGAAGGAATTATTTTTTGGACATACCTATATTAAAATATTTTTTGCTATCATCTGAACTATATCCTGTGTTTTCACCCCATTTAACAGCCCTAACTTAGGCCAGTCATGTAAATGCTTGGAGCTTCAGTTTCCTTATATAAATGATAGTATGATGTCCACTGTAGAGTGCTGTGCTTAGCATCAACTGGGACCACTGCATGAGATGGGGCATTATTCTTGACCATCTTAGGGTTGCTGGGTCTGTAAACTAAACTGACAGACAGACTGACCAGAGAAAATTACACCCAATTATTTATAAGTTTTGTGTGATATGGGAGACTTCACAAGGAAGTGATGACCCACAGAAACAGTTGGCCATGAGCATTTTTGTGCTGGGTTTGATAATGAGTGGAAAGTTGTGGAAAAATAGTACAGGTTAAGGAGTATGAGGTACTGTAATAAGTACGGAGAACTTATCAAGGCCTGCTCATTAGGATTCTTCTTTGTGTCCCTATGTCTTCAAAGAAAAGGATTCTCCTTTCCTCTGGGCATAGGAGGGCACGTGTCATAAGGGATATATGATCTGTTTCAGGGGATAAGGACAGGGAGAAGGTCAGAGTGAACTTCCTGCCTCTTTGATTTTACCAAACTCCTTTAGTTTAAAATATTCAACATGCCAAGTTACCATAGTTTGGGGTAGCATATCCTGGACCCCATCATTACAGTGGTTGAGATGACCTAGAATCTGTAGTCTTAGCCACTCCTAGAAACATTCTGCAAAAGTTATAAGTCTGCCTGGAGTAAGACAAATTTGTGTTTTAATTCTTCTACTAAATTTTGTTCTTGAATATCCATAAAGTGAGATAATAATAGTATTTACATAAAATTGTATTTATGAGGCTTAAATGAGAAAATGAATGTAAAATGTTTAGTCCTGGGCATGGTTCATAATAAATGCTTAATAAACAATAGCTTGTTACTCCTGCAGTTGTGCACATATGATGTAATATCATTCAAATGAACTGAGGAGACTTGGAAATAAATCATTCAACTGAGGATGCTTTGCTGAGTCATATTTCAGCACTAAGTGCTGATGGGAAATGCTTTTCCTTCCCACTGGTTATCATAAAGGGACATAAATGGGCAAGATTAAATGGGGAAGACATTTGCAATTCTTCCTGTGTATGTAAGAGACAAAGATAACAACTTTGTGATCATTTCTGAAGGGTATAAAACAATTTCCTGAATCTTAGCCCATTTTTTAAACTCAAAATGAACTGACAGCTGATGCCTGCATTTTACCAGAGGCAAAAATATGCCTCATCAGCAAATGGTGGGTTTCCTGCAGCCTTAGGTTTACTACCAGCGGAGGCTAAGTCTCTTCCTTTTTATCAAATGAAGCTGCGCCAATCTGTTTCACAGCATCGTTGAATGGCAAGATGAACTTTCAGGAATTCCCTAGATCACTGTTGGCAAAGGAGAATGAATTAGCCAAACAGAACCATCAGGGGATTTCAGGAAAGGCTCTTAATACAAGAAAGAATTAAGATGTAACCACACAGATTGGTGGAAACACAGCAAGATATTAGTGGCAGCAGTTTCCGTTTTAAACATTTTTTTTACCTTGTATAAAAAATGGATATTTGTTCAGCTGCATCTCCTGTACCGTCAGTGCTGACCTGTCAGGGACTTGAGATCTAATGGAAAAGTGAGCTGATATGCAAATGACAGCATCAGACCCAGCAGACATCAGACAAATGCAAAACCCAGCTTTTCTCCCCAACCCTGAGCCTATCATGATTTGGGTTGAAGATATTTAATGCTCCTTCTCTCTTTCTCTCTGCTGTTTTCCTTACCAACTTTTTCCATCCTAAAACTTTCACAACCCAATCTCCATTTTGCTACCTCCAAACTCATTTCTAACATTTGGTAGGTTTACTTGCAGAAATAATTGTACCTTTCCATGAACTAATGTGCTGGATGTGGAGTGGATAAGTATCTGTTTATAGCACTTGAATGGCAATAGGCAGAGTCACATCAATCAAGTGACTCACTATGAATTTCCATTTAAGATACCCCTTGGGAGTGATTTTTTGCTTTTTTGTTCAGTTGAAGTGCTTGTCATTTCTTAAATTTCATATTTCTTCAGATGCAACCAAGGCATATTAGCTCATTGAAAATGCACAAGCAAAACATGTATTTAAAAAGCAACAGCTTTGAAACTATATAGCATTCACAAGTCAGATACAGTTTCTTTTTCTGTGAGAAGCATTTGCTAACATGAGGCTTTATTGTGTAAACCCACCTGCATATGCAATGGTAAACAATTTCCTGACAACTTTGGTTGAGTCATGAAATAGTCTTAAAGCTGAAACATAAGTTACAATTATTGGTAAAACCTGGGGTCTTCTGTGAAGCCTCAGGAGTTTGATTTCCCATGAAACTCTTTAGATTACCTTGTGGTTCCCAAGCATCTCTTTTGATTCCTTTTTTCTCACTTTCTCTTTCTTTCTCCAAGAAAAATTTAGGAAGTCATCATTACTGAACATGTGTTGACTGTTTTCCACCATACTCTCCATGTGGCTTTGCATCCCAGAAGGGGGCAGCTAGGCAGTGGGAGCGGCCGTCTGGGGGTTTTGTTCAGCTGAGCAGGCTTATATAACCAGTCTGTCACCCTCATATCCAATTCTCCTCACTTCCACCCTCTGCCTTCCCACCTTCTCCCACTCTCCCCAGGACTTTAGACAAAGACAATAGAACATGAGCTTTGGGGTAAGGCACACCTGTCTTTGAATCCTCCCACCTCCAAAGCTGTGTGACCTGATAAACTGCCTGCTCCAACCTGTCACTGTTTCTTCAGTTGACATGTGGCCAGAGTCACCATTTGACCTGCTATTTCTGGGCAAGTCTAGGTGTATGCTTTGTATTCTGACATACTCATCAATATTGCCTCTGTTCAATCTCTCAAGTATCCTGAACAGACCATAAAAAAGAGGCATTTGAGGTGTCTACTATAGTGCCCAGTACATAGTTCATTGAGATCGTAACTTCTACTGTTATTAATAATTATTTGAACTGATCTTCTCACCAGACCTCAGTGGATTACTTGATGTGGAGATCTAGATGTGAGCTTAGAAATGAAAAGTCCACTTTGTTTTTCCACTTTGCTTTAGAAACAAATAACGCCCACCTAATTTTCTTTTACAATCTCAACTGAATGCAGGGCTCACCAGAATAAAGTCACCAAAGGAAGGAGCAGTAATGACCAGTTTAAGCTGGAAAGGAGAATGGAAACTAGGCACAATCATTGTGAGCAGGGAAAAAGTGACACTTAAAGCAAAAACAAAACAAATAAAGCATTTCAGAGCAGGGTAGAAAAAAGGTCAGGCATAGATGGCTTTTCCAAAATTAGTTCTCCTCAGTGAGCTCCGTGGGTAGAGCCTGAGATGAACAGCCTTCCAGCACAGGGCCTTGGGAAGACAGGTGAGGTGTCTCATCAGAGAGGAAGGGGCCCCAGTGATGCTCAAGGTGAAACATCATCTATAGTGGAAATAGCAGACTAATTCACAGGAAAAGCTTTGTTAGGGAGAAAAGCAATAATTGGCCTTGTCTTACTTTTCCTGAGTCATCAACCCACTGCCAGACAGATTAACTGCTCAGTTATATGGCAGACCCTGGACGACACCCTCTTCATGTGGGATGTGACACACATTCCCTGCCCCAAGTAGCTCAGACTACAGACAAGGAGAGACACATGGCAGTGACAGCACTCTGCGCTGTGAAAAGGCATGCTGTGTAAGTTAGGAAGGGTAACCTCAGTGACAAAGGGCCCCAAGCCCTGTTACTAGTCACAATAGAAAGCATTTCCTGCTGTCATTGCAGAATAGTGCAGGAGTTTGCAAGGTAGTTTCCATGTGGATCTAACTATTCCCATGGCCTTAGAGTTCTCTTTTGGATATATCACTTCCAGTCAATAGGTAGAAGAAAGATGAAACTAGAGGGTGTCACAGGAATAATTTTTGGGCGAGGTTTGGAAGTGGTACCCACAAGCCATTTGTCAGAGTTAGTCACATATACCCCACATAATGCAGTACCTGGGCAGCCATTTTCTGGTAACAATTCTACAGGACGAAGGGGGAGAATTAATATTTTCTGAAAATCCAGCTGTTCATGGTACTTATACATGGAGGTGGTATGTGAGTTCAGCTCAGAGGAGAGAGATAACCCAACTGTGCATGTGTGTGTGTGTGTGTGTGTGTGTGTGTGTGTGTGTGTGTGTATTTCTTGGGTGAGGGATAGATCTTAGCAATATCTCCATGGAATAATTGATATTTTAACCAAGTTTCACAAGAGAAGTAGTATTTAACTCATGAAGGGCATTGGGAGAAGGAAGACAGTTTAAACATACGGAACAGCATGTGCAAATGTACTGGAGAATTCATCCCATTATCTATACAACAAATCCTATAAGCGTGTCTTTGAAGTGCCAGAAATCATTCAAAATTCTGGGAATGCAGCTGTACACAGAACAGACAAGGCCTCCGCTCGCCTCAACCCATATTCTAGTGGAAGGAGACAAACCACACAGAAACAACTAAGTACACAACACCAAACATCAAATAGCATGTTGTGTGGGAGAAGTGCATGTCTGTAAGTAGGGCTGGAGCAAAGGGTGAATGTTGAAAGTGTGGAAAAAGGAAGTGATAAATGATGAGACTGGAGAAGATGGAAAATGCCAGCAAGGAAGTGGCCTTCATGCGTTAATGGGCACCAGCAAGAGGAGATGGGCAGAGCTGTGAATTGTGGAAGCTCCCTGGTTTATGGCAGAGAGACGCCAGGTGTGGGTGCAGGAGGCTGGTTATAAGGTGTCTGAATAGACTCACGATGAAATAGGAGCCATGATTGGAGGGGTGGAAATGTGAGTGGGTGCAGTGCACACAGGGGGCTTGCCCCTCCTTCCAGGTTTCAGGCAGAAAATGGGAAGAATGTATTTACCTAACCCAGTTCAGACCTTTTGGTTTGTGTACATTTTTATTTTTAAAAATTTGTATATATACAGACACAGAAAAATCTAAAACTTAAAATGTTATCGTGAGATATCAGACAGTGCTGGGTACAGAGGAATACATGTACGTGTCTGTGTGTACACAGATACATATATATTTGTCTATGTGAATAGATATATTTTGTAGACTGTGCTCCACCTGTGTGTACACTAGCTCCCCAGCTGTCTCTGCCCCTTTCCCCACCGCATACACTCTCCTCCTTCCACCTGTACTCTGATATTTGCATTAGTTGGAATCACTGTGTGGAAGCCCACACCTTGCTGGGGCTCCAAGGTAGCCCCCCTCGGAATTCCCTCCACACCCTGCTCAGGCTCTGACTACCCATCCCAAGCCAGGCCATCACCTACTGAGGCTGCCCCCTTCATCCTGCCTTGGCTCTGGGCCCTGCTTCAGTCATCACAGCATCCCTACACACCTCCACAGCCACCTACCTCACTCAGACCTCCTTAGGAGCTCTACAACAACACATTTCCAGAAAAGAAGGGGGGAAAGAACAAGGGCAAGACAAAAAGTTGAAATGCACACATTTTTTTTTGAATCAGAAGATGGAGTTGACAGAGATGGAAGCAAGACTCATGTGTTTTTACTTAATGTTGATTTTTTGATGAAGTAAATCCTTAAATATTTAAAACAAGATTTCCTAAAATTGAAAGTAAGTACACTTACATCCCTAATTGGTAACACATCAAGAAAATACTTGTTGCAATGCTTTAAGGCAAATATTTTAGCCTGCTTAGGGGGATGTGTTCTCAGGATAAAAGAAATGTAAAGTTGAACTCAGGAGTTAAAAGCAATAATACTGATTTTGTTATTTTAGAACTAATATATGTATTAAAAGATACAGAAAAAATATGTTAATATTAGCAAATGTTTTCTGTGTAAGAGAAAAGCAATGTAAGTATAAAAATTTAAGTTAAAGTAGAACTTCAGTATTGTTACATTTGTATAGAAAATTTCAATATGAACAAAGAATTTAAAAATATATACCTGTGTATTTTCCCTATTTTTGACCATTGAAGAGCCTAGAAGCATTGATGACCCAGTGGTAGTGAGCACCCTCAGCAGCCAGAGTTTTGTCTTTACCTAGTTTCCCCATGAAAGGAAACAGGGCTCTTTATATAAGTGGCTGGTTCTGGGTCTGGGAGAGGGAGTGCACTTGGTGAGCTGGGGACACCTTCCTGTGCCAGGAAAATAGGCAGTTTGAGGAGGCTCTTACTGGCCAAAGATGGGAAACTGCAACTTCAAAATGAATGAAAACCACTGACTATATGCAAACCTGTAAGTCTATAAAATGATACTCAGAAAAGAGAAATACAAAGATAAAACAGGCAGAAAATATTTGAGGTCTACTTCTTCCTATTAAAGGGACAATCCAAATACATAACTATATACCTTGCCTTTCCAGAAGAAGCAGTTGATGAAATAATTCTCTCCCTCGCTCTTTCTCTCTGACAAAGACGGCCAACTAATAAACATAAAAGGAATGATAAAAATAGAGAAATCAACATTTTGCAAACCCTGGTGAAGTCACTGCTGGAGGCAAGAATCATCAATGGATGATTAAGCCATTAATTAGGTGATACACTGATGGAGAGCTGGATCCCCTAGTACTGCTCAAGTCTGACTCCACAGATCATCTGCTGGTTTAAAAAAAGAAATAGAACTTTATGAAGGAGAGATGAGGCTGTCTTTGCTACTGATAAAGAGTCAGTTAGATGTACCTCATGAGGTAAAGTAATATCATACAGCATCAATGATGATGTCTTGCCTGAAATGTTTAACCTGAATGTAATTCAGCCTCTATATCCACACTCCAGGTTACAGAGAATTCATGGGTAAGTGAAATAAGGTAAATGCCACCAAAAATTCAGAAGCTGGACAAATTCAGGAAATAGGCCATTCTGAGGGACAACTGGCCTTGTCTCTTCACCAAGTTAATGTCATGACAGATAAAGGGGCAGGGGAGCACCATTCTAGAATATCAGTGACTTAAGAGATGTGGCAACCAAATACAGTGGGGAGTGGATCCTGGTAGGACAAAAATGGGGATAACATACAATTTTTGGAGCGATTGGAAAATTTTGAATATGGATCAGATATTAGATGATGATAATAGAAAATTACCATTACTTATGTTAGCTATATAATGGTATTGATTTTAAGAAGGCAAATATTCTGATTTTCATGATGTCCATTTAAATTATTTAAAATATTTTGGCTAAAAAAATTGATAATATAAACATGGCAAAACTGTTAATAACTATTAATCTAGGTAATGGATATTAGGGCAGTCATTATACACTATTTTCCTGTATGTTTGGAAATATTTATGATAAAATTTTAAACACAATTCTGATTCCTAGGCTCCAACCCAGACCCACCAAATAAACCTAAATCCTTGCTGGCATCTGTATTTTACCACATACCCATCTCAATGAAGAAATGAGTGAATTAATGACTTTTTCATCTGTTGTAATCCCTCTAAAAAAATGTTTATCAGGCCCCTACTAGAGGCCAGGAACTTTTCTATATGCTGAAGATTCAACTCTGAATGAAACACACACAAAAGATCATAAACCTGTGGAGCTAGGTACGCTGCCTTGTATACAGTAAGCCTCTTTAAAGCCAACCTACTTTTTAAAACTGTTAAATATAACACAAACCCAGAACACTGCCTAAAACAGATGGACAGATTAATGAATTCTTAGGCAGTAATACCCCCACCTCCTACAGGACCCAGAGTCCTGCCCATCAGCCAGGAGTCTCCCAGTACCCCGCTCACCTACTCACCCTCCACAAGAGCAGGACTCAGAATGCCACTGTGAGGAGCAGAGGCAGAGTTCAGAGTTCAGCCCACAACATTCCTCTGAGCATTATCTTGCCCCACAAAAGGAAGATCCTACATTTTCCCTTTTGTTCAAAAGGACCTATTTGCAAACTTTCACAGAACATCACAACTCAGACATGTGTATTACACATGTGACCCTCACTTTATAATATTAAGTAAATGCAGAAGCTGCAGGCAAGCTTTTTCCTGATTCAAAGCTAATTTCAAGAACACAAAGTCATAAAAGGTGCAAACGCATAATTCTATGATGGTGCAATGAAGAAATTTAAGTGTTATTTAGAATATCCTCAGTGTCAGCCTCAAATGAGTAATGGTAATGTCAAGGAGACTGTCTCCTGTCATGTGCAGTGATGTGAAGAGGTGACCTGAGGTGTTGCTTGTTACTTAGGCTAGTTGAATCAACAGAGAAATAAGCTTTTCTCCATTTTTAATTTAAAAAAAAAAAGAACTTTAATCTTCTCCGCATATTTTATGACTTTATCCCCTCTTCTGATCTCTAGGTCTTTCAGACCCAGAGATAAAATATTGTGAAAATTCACAATGTGTCCCCTGCCTGACTGTTCTCAGAATGCCCAAACCTTGGAAACAATGCAAGGATTGAAAACTAAAGAGACTGCATTTCATGCGGCAGTCTCAAAGCTCTAACACTAGGTGAATGTTAATGCACATTGAAACACCACGTAGGCAGGCTGCCGTTAGCATTAAGTAAATAATAGGCACACAGTGCAGCTTGGGGTATATCCCAGGAGAGGGAGAGTTCAGGGGCAGCTGATGAGAGTGGGCCAGTATCCCCTTTCAGCAACTCCATTTCCTGCCTATGTTGCCTGGGGCCTATGTGGAACAGTAGCCTCAGCCCTTTGTGAGCAAATGGGGAAGATGCCGATGCCTCCCAGGAATGCCATGAGGAATGATGGCAACTCCCATACACCTGGCATCCCCAGGGCCACTCTGCCTCCATCGACTACCTTACACCTCCTCGAGGTTTCTACCCACTTGCTACTCAGGAGCAACTAGAAAATGTAGGAAACTCGTCTTTTTGAAGGGGTCGCTTTTGCCATGTCTACCCTCACCCCGGACAGGAGGCACCGTGATTGCATCCTGAGATATCTTTTAATGGTTGTAATCACTTCCAACGTCTGTAATCTCTCTAAACCTCAATTTCCTCAAGCACAAAATGAGGATGGAGATGCCCTTACAATGAGTTGGAGTGAAGAGTAAACGAGATAGGGCATTATTATTTCTGTTAGTGGTGAGTCTGCGATGTTTCCTCAGGTCTGCTGCGCAGACAGGACCCACGTCATTCCTCCTGGCATGAACACAGCCGAGACCACGGGCCTTGGGATGCAGCAGTGGAGGCTGAAGGGTGACAGACGTGGCCTCGGGCAATTGAAGCAAACTCCTGCCGCAGCCCGGGATCCCCACAGTGATACCTGTAAAATGTCAGAAACGATCAGTGGCGATTGCTCTATTCTTCTCTCCACCTCTCCCTGCCTTTCCCGGGTGGTTAAGTCTCCTGCTATGGGCTCAGCATCTTCCTTGGGGTTTGGAGCTTGACACTCTATAAGTTTTAATGATTAATAATATCCAAATTTGGCTCTTTTTGTTTTCTCTTGTTTAAATACTTGTATTTGTTTGCTCTCTGGATTAAAAATAGAAGTGTTTCATGTCAGTATTGGGCTGGACATTAAATAAAAGTTAGACAGCGTGGAGTGTCGGCAGTGGAGCAATGGGATTTAACCTTGGCTCTGCGGTTCAGGGTATAGTCTTCCTGGCCACTGAGTCACTGGGGGATGGCATCCTCACCAGGAGCTATAGGCACAGGCCTTTTCTTTCTGGAATCTTCTTAAAGGGCCTGTGGTATCACAAGTGTGTTCTTTACTTTCATATTTTAATGTTTTTCATTTAAAAGAATTCCATGTATTCATAATGTTTTTTTAAAAATTGGAAAGCCATATCAGATGAATATGTCATTTTCGTAGTAGCTATTTATTGTGGATCTGACTTTTGGCAGACTTTTTTACTTCAATATTTGATTACTTTTTAGGGCTATAAAACAATGGTTTCTTCTATAGGAAGCTATTAAAATGTCGAGGCATTAAAATTTCTATCACTCTTTTTCTCTCCTCTTTTATAACTATACATGTAATTTAATGGAGTGAATTATTCCATCTAAAGGCAGACCTAGAAGTAGTAATTCTATGCAGGCTACCCAGTAAAGGTGGCAATATTGATTGATTGTTTCTTTCAGTAATTGTTGATAGGAATATCTCATAATCATTAATATTTTTAAGGCCAGGCTTACATGATATAGAGTCATGTTACTAGCCCTATATCAATGGTCTGATCAGAAGAGAATTTTGAAATGTAAGATCAACTGGGTAGATATAAATGTGATATCAAGAAGTGTATACCAGGAGGAGGGATCGGAAGATGGCGTCATGAGTAGAGGAGCAGAAATCTCCTCCCAAAACTACATATATCTATGAAAATATAACAAAGACAACACTTCCTAGAATAAAGACCAGAGGACACAGGACAATATCCAGACCACATCCACACCTGAGAGAACCCAGCGTCTCACGAATGGTGTAAGATACAAGCCCCGGCCCGGCAGGAGCCGAGCGCTCATCCCCCCAAATGCCGGCAGGGGAAGAATACGCACAGCGGGAGCGAGAAGGAGCCCAGGACTGCCGAACACCCAGCCCCAGCCATCCGGGAAAGAGTGCAGACACAGTGCATGCGCAGGGGAACCTGGATACTAGGAAACCAGGGCAGCAAGAACAGTGAGCGGGCACTGGAGGCCTGGCGCCAGAGGACACCAGAAAAGCGAGCGACCATTTTTTTTTTTTTTTGCCGTTTTGTATTGGCAAGCACTTTTTGGAAGTCTTAAAGGGATAGGGAAACCAGTACTAGGGAAACAGGGCAGCAAGAACAGTGAGCGGGCACCAGAGGACTGGTACCAGAGGACACCAGAAAAGCGAGTGACATTTTTTTTTTCTCGTCTTTTGCTGTTTTGTTTTGGCGAGTGCTTTTTGGAAGTCTTAAAGCGATAGGGACCCAATACTAGGGAAAAAGGGCAGCAAGACCGGTGAGCAGATGCCTGAGGCTCGCACCGGAGAATAAAGTAAATCGAGCAGACACTTTTTTTGTGGTTAATTTAAAAAAATCTTTTTTTTTGTGGTCGTTGTTCTGTTTTGGCGGGTACTTTTTGGAAGTCTTAAAGGGGCACAGTGGGACACTTAATCCAGATGTAGGGAATCCGGGGATCTCTGGGCATCTTAAACCTTGGGCTGCAGGGAGCAGGGAGGCACCTTACGAGATAAATAGCCTCCCATCCACCCCCCCCCTACAACGCAACCAAACCACTTTGGAGCAGCTGCCTGAGCCAGGCCACAACAACAGCAACAGCGGAGATAAACTCCATAGCAGCCGTGCAGGAAGCAGAAGCCCCACTGCATCCAGCGGCCCAGCACAAGCCACTAGAGGTCGCTGTTCTCCCAGGAAAGGAGGGCCACAAACCAACAAGAAAGGAAGTCCTTCCAGCCTTCACTCGTCTCAGCTCTGCAAACTATTCCTATCACCATGAAAATGCAAAGCTACAGGCAGACAAAGATCACAGAGACAACACCAGAGAAGGAGACAGACCTAACCAGTCTTCCTGACAAATAATTCAAAATAAAATCATAAACATGCTGACAGAGATGCAGAGAAATACGCAAGAGATATGGGATGAAGTCCAGAGGGAGATCACAGATGCCAGAAAGTAGATCAGAGAAATGAAACAAACTCTGGAAGGGTTTATAAGCAGAATGGATAGGATGCAAGAGGCCATGGATGGAATTGAAACCAGAGAACAGGAACGCATAGAAGCGGACTTAGAGAGGGACAAAAGGATCTCCAGGAATGAAACAATATTAAGAGAACTGTGTGACCAATCCAAAGGAACAATATCCGTATTATAGGGGTTTCAGAAGAAGAAGAGAGAGGAAAAGTGAAGGAAACCATTTTAGAAGAAATAATTGCTGAAAGCTTCCCCAAACTGGGTGAGGAAATAATCGAACAGACCACGGAAATAAACAGAACCCCAAAAATAAAGGATCCACGGAGGACAACACCAAGACACATAATAATTAAAATAGCAAAGATCAAGGACAAGGAAAGAGTTTAAAGGCAGCTAAAGAGAAAAAGGTCACCTATAAAGGAAAACCCATCAGGCTAACATCAGACTTCTCGACAGAATCCCTTCAGGCCAGAAGAGAATGGCAAGACATACTTAATACAATGAAACAGAAGGGCCTGGAACCAAGGATACTGTATCCAGCACGACTATCATTCAAATATGACAGTGGGATTAAACAATTTCCAAACAAACAAAAGCTGAGGGAATTTGCTTCCCACAAACCACCTCTACAGGACATCTTACAGGGACTGCTCTAGTTGGGAGAACTCCTAGAAAGAGCACAGCACAAAACACCCAACGTATGAAGAATGGAGGAGGAGGAATAAGAAGGGAGAGAAGAAAAGACTCTCCAGACAGTGTATATAACAGCTCAATAAGCGAGCTAAGTTAGGCAGTAAGATACTAAAGAGGCTAACATTGAACTTTTGGTAACCACGAATTTAAAGCCTGCAATGGCAATAAGTACATATCTTTCAATAGTCACCCTAAATGTTAATGGGCTGAATGCACCAATCAAATGACACAGAGTAATAGAATGGATAAAAAAGCAAGACCCATCTATATGCTGCTTACAAGAAACTCACCTCAAACCCAAAGACATGTACAGACTAAAAGACAAGGGATGGAAAAACATATTTCAAGCAAACAACAGTGAGAAGAAAGTGAGGGTTGCAGTACTAATATCACTCAAAATAGACTTCAAAACAAAGAAAGTAACAAAAGATAAACAAGGACACTACATAATGATAAAGGGCTCAGTCCAACAAGAGGATATAACCATTCTAAATATATATGCAAACAACACAGGAGCACCAGCATATGTGAAACAAATACTAACAGAACTAAAGGGGGAAATAGACTGCAATGCATTCATTCTAGGAGACTTCAACACACCACTCGCTGCAAAGGATAGATCCACCGGGCAGAAAATAAGTAAGGACACGGAAGCACTGAACAACACAGTAGAGCAGATATACCTAATAGACATCTATCGAAAACTACATCCAAAGGCAACAGGATATACATTCTTTTCAAGTTCACATGGAACATTCTCCAGAATAGACCACATACTAGGCCACAAGAGCCTCAGAAAATTCCAAAAGATCGAAATCCTACCAAACAACTTTTCAGACCATAAATTCATAAAACTAGAAATAAACCGTACAAAGAAAACAGAGGCTGACAAACACATGGAGGCTTAACAATGTGCTCCTAAATAATCAATGGATCAATGAAAAAATCAAAATGGAGATCCAGCAATATATGGAAACAAATGACAAAAACACTAAGCCCCAAATTCTGTGCGACACAGCAAAAGCAGTCTTAAGAGGAAAGCTTATAGTAATCCAAATCCAAGCATATTTAAAAAAGGAAGAGCAATCCCAAATGAATGGCCTAATGTCACCATAATCGAAATTGGAAAAAGAAGAACAAATGAGGCCTAAGGTCAGCAGAAGGAGGGACATAATAAAGATCAGAGAAGAAATAAATAAAATTGAGAATAAAACAATAGCAAAAATCAATGAAACCAAGAACTGGTTCTTTGAGAAAATAAAGAAAACAGATAAGCATTTAGACAGACTTATTAAGAAGAAAAGAGAGTCAACACAAATCAACAGTATCAGAAACGGTAAAGGAAAAATCATGACAGACGCCACAGAAATACAAAGAACTATAAGAGAATACCATGAAAACCTATATGCTAACAAGCCGGGAAACCTAGGGGAAATGGAAAATTTCCTAGAAAAATATAGCCTTCCAAGACTGACCCAGAAAGAAACAGAAAATCTAAACCGAACAAATTACCAGCAACGAAATTGAAGCGGTAATCAAAAAACTACCAAAGATCAAAACCACTGGGCAAGATGGATTTACCTAGTAATTTTATCAGACATACAGGGAAGACATAATACCCATTCTCCTTAGAGTTTTCCAAAAAATAGAGGAGGAGGGGTTACTCCCAAACTTATTCTATGAAGCTAATATCACCCTAATCCCAAAAACCAGGCAAAGACCCCACCAAAAAATAAAACTACAGAACAATAACCCTGATGAATGTAGATGCAAAAATACTCAACAAAATATTAGAAAACCGATTTCAAAAAAACATCAAAAGGATCATACAACATGACCAAGTGCGATTCATCCCAGGGATGCAAGAATGGTACAACATTCGAAAGTCCATCAACATCATCCACCACATCAACAAAAAGAAAGACAAAAACCACATGAAAATCTCCATAGATGCTGAAAAAGCATTTGACAAAGTTCAAAATCCATTCATGATAAAAACTCTCAGCAAAATGGGAATAGAGGGCAACCTCAACATAATAAAGGCCATCTATGATAAACCCACGGCAAACATTATATTGAACAGCGAAAAGCTGACAGCATTCCCTCCGAGACTGGGAACTACACAGGGATGCCCTCTCTCTCCACTGTTATTTAAAATAGTACTGGAGGTTCTAGCCACGGCAATCAGACCAAACAAAAAAACACAAGGAATCCAGATTGGTAAAGAAGAAGTTAAACTGTCACTCTTTGCAGATGACATGATACTGTACATAAAAAACCCTAAAGACTCCGCCCAAAACTACTAGAACTGATATAGGAATATAGCATAGTTGCAGGATACAAAATCAACACACAGAAATCTGTGGCTTTCCTATACACTAACAATGAACCAACAGAAAGAGAAATCAGGAAAACAACTCCATTCACAATTGCATTAAAAAAAATACCTATGAATAAACAGAACCAAAGAAGTGAAAGACTTTTACTCTGAAAACTACAAGTCACTCTTAAGAGAAATTAAAGGGGACACTAACAGATGGAAACTCATCCCATGCTCGTGGCTAGGAAGAATTTATATCGTCAAAATGGCCATCCTGCCCAAAGCAATATACAGATATGATGCAATTCCTAAGAAACTACCAGCAACATTCTTCAATGAATTGCAACAAATAATTCAAAAATTCATATGGAAACACCACTGACCACGAAGAGCCAAAGCAATTCTGAGAAAGAAAAACAAAGTAGGAGGGATCTCACTCCCCAACTTCAATCTCTACTATAAATCAATAGTAATCAAGACAATTTGGTACTGGCACAAGAGCAGAGCCACAGACCAATGAAACAGACTGGAAACTCCAGATATTAACCAAGACATATATGGTCAATTAATATTTGATAAAGGAGCCATGGACATACAATGGTGAATTGAAAGGCTCTTCAACAGATGATGCTGGCAAACCTGGACAGCTACATGTAGGAGAATAAAACTGGACCATTGTCTAACCCCATATACAAAAGTAAACTCAAAATGGATCAAAGACCTGAATGTAAGTCATGAAACCATTAAACTCTTGGAAGAAAACATAGGCGAAAACCTCTTAGACATAAACATAAGTGACCTCTTCTTGAACATATCTCCCCAGGCAAGGAAAACAACAGCAAAAATGAATAAGTGGCACTATATTAAGCTGATAAGCTTCTGTACAGCAAAATACATCATCAATAGAACAACAAGGAACCCTATAGTATGGGAGAATATATTTGAAAATGACACATCCGATAAAGGCTTGATGTCCAGAATATATAAAGAAATCCCACGACTCAAGAAACAAAAAACAAATAACCCAATTAAAAAATGGGCAGAAGAACTTAACAGACAGTTCTCCAAAAAAGAAATACAGATGGCCAACAGACACATGAAAAGATGCTCCACATCACTAATTATCAGAGAAATGCAAATTAAAACTACAGTGAGGTATCACCTCACACCAGTAAGGATGGCTGCCATCCAAAAGACACACAACAACAAATGTTGGCGAGGCTGTGGAGAAAGGGAACCCTCCTACACTACTGGTGGGAATGTAAATTAGTTCAACCATTGTAGAAAGCAGTATTGAGGTACATCAAAATGCTCAAAACAGACTTATCATTTGACCCAGGAATTGCACTCCTAGGAATTTACCCTAAGAATGCAGCAATCAAGCATGAGAAAGATCAGTGCACCCCTATGTGCATCGCATCACTATTTACAATTACCAAGAATTGGAAGCACCCTAAAGGTCCATCGGTAGATGAATGGATAAAGAAGATGTGGTACATATACACAATGGAATACTACTCAGCCATAAGAAAAGGGCAAATCTAACCATTTGGAGCAATATGGATGGAGCTGGAGGGTATTATGCTCAGTGAAACAAGCCAAGCAGAGAAAGAGAAATACAAAATGATTTCACTTACCTGTGGAATATAAGAACAAAGGAAATACTGAAGGAACAAAACAGCAGCAGAATCACAGAACTCAAGAATGGACTAACAGGTACCAAAGGGAAAGGGACTGGGGAGAATGGGTGGATAGGGAGGGATAAGTGGGGAGAAGTAGGGGGGTATTAAGATTACCATGCATGGGGGGATAGGAAAAAAGGAAGGGCTGTACAACACAGAGAAGGCAAGCAGTGATCCTACAACATTTTGCTATGCTAATGGACAGTGTCTGTAAAGGGGTTTATAGGGGGGACCTAGTATAGGGGAGAGCCAAGTAAACATAATATTCGTCATGTAAACGTAGATTAGTGATACCAAAAAAAAAAAAAAGGAAAAAAGGCAGTTCCTGGGTGGTAACATTCAAAGAGTTCTACACAAGGGTATAAAGGGCATATAAAAGTGTACGCAAAGGGTCTGTTCGTGTTTATACAGAGGATCAAAGCCTAATTGATCTACCCCAAAAATGAACTAAGGTACGATATGAAAAAAAACTTCCAATATCAGCACTCTCTGGAAGAGTCATACCAGAAGATGATCATTTAAAAAAACCCCAAAAATGATCTACGCACTGCTACAGCTGTAGATGCTCTCATCCCACCAGTTCCTGGATTTGCCTTGGGAATGAAGAAGGAGATATCTAAGCTGGCCTGTACATACAGTAATACAACAAATTTGACTGGATCTATACTGTTGGAACTCATCCAAGAATTAGAAGTGTAAATTGTAGCGCTCCAAAATCTTACAACTACAGGCTATTTACTGTTAGAAGAACATAAGAGATGTGAACATTCCCCAGGAATGTGTTGTTTTAATTTGTCTGATTTCTCTCAGACTGTTCAAGTTCAGTTGGACAATATCCACCATATCATAGATAAGTTTTCACAAATGTCTAAGGTGTATAACTGGTTTTCTTGGTTTCACTGGAGATGGCTGGTAATTACAGGTATGTTTTGGTTATGTAACTATCCTCCTATTATGTTAATGTGTGTGCACAATTTAAGTAGTAGCTTAAAACTTATACATGCTGAAGTTACTCTACAAGAAGATATGTCAAAGAAATAATCAATCTTCCCATGTTTTCTGTCGCCTGCTACTTCTATAGCTTTTCTTCTTCCTTCCTAATTACAACCCTTAAATAGAATTCGTGCCTCATATCAAAGTTACTGAATATAAAAATTCTTCCAAGTGTTAAAGATACCTCAAGACAAATGCTGGACATAAAAGCTACAGGGCATAAATATGTAAAGAAATAAAAAGCTAACCATTTCAAACAATAAGGCTTCTCTCTCACTTACCAACTTTACATTTCCTTGTACGGCTCCAGAAGATGACTAGTAAGCCAGAGATGGGTAAGATTCCTCAAGGGAGGAACAACCTAAGACAGGCACAGTCGCAGGGGGTCATCAGGTGAGAAATTGGGGATCAACAGAGGTGAGGCTTAGAACCTCACCCCCCCTGTTCTGAGAGAAATCTTCTGCATATGTGGATGTTTTATTGCCCTTGTCTAGCTTGGATTAACACATAGTCTACAGGCACACACCTGATCATCGACATTTGCTCTCTTTCAACACTAAACTATGTTTTCTACCTTTACCTTGTATCTACCTAGCACTTCAGCATTTTATTAAAATTAATAATATTAAAGAGAGAAATGTGGTATTCCGATATAAATCAAGTATAAAAATCAAATGAGTATACATATTTGAACTGACTGTTTATAGTTCATAATGCATGAGCAAAACCGAAAGTTTCTGTGATGACTGCCCTTCTACTGATCACCATGAAGCTTATACACTATGTAAGAATTTGTTCTCCATGTACGAACTTGTTTGTTATGCCTCAGAAGATTGGAGACTGAAGAAAATTAGGCTTGGGTTTGATTAATGATTGTGCATTGAGCATTGACTCCCCTACACAGAATTTTATTGTTGTTAACAACCGTTTGATCTATAAATATGAGAGATGCCCTCACAAACAAACAAACAAAACTGTACAAATTTCCAACTGTAAAATATTAAGTAACCGGGATGTAATGTATAGCATAGGGAATATAGTCAAAATATTGTAACAACTTGGTATGGTGATAGCTGGTACCTAGAATTATCATGGATATAAATGTTAAATCACTATGTTGTACACCAGAAACTAATGTAATGTAATACTGTGTGTCAACTACCCTTCAATAAAAAGTAAATATCTACAAAAAAAAGAAATAGATGTATTAGATAGATGATAGATATTCATAGATTAGACGAAAAGATTGACAGAGATGACAGATAAGATATATACAGATGACAGATGATAGACTAGATAGAATAAATGATATAGGGAGATTAGATTAGACAGATAGATGATAGATAGATACAGAGTTATGAACTGAATTTTTGGGCCCTCATTTCACCATCTTTCGATCCTCTAACCATCCGCAGCCACCACACATACACACACACACACACTCACATACATACACACACACAAGTTCATATTTCAACTGAGACAGGGTTGAAGCCCTAACCCCCACTGCATTGGTATTGGGAGGTGGGGCCTTTGGAGGTAATTGGGTTTGGAAGATATCATGAGGGTGTGGGTGGAGCTGCCATTTTGCAGTCAGTGCTATTAAGAGGAACTGAGGACAGATCTTTCTCCTTCGACCCAGTGAGGGCAGAGCAGGGATGTGGCCGTATGCGAGCCAGAAGAAGGGACCTCACCAGGAACTGAACCTGCCTTTGTCTTGGGCTTCTGCTTCCAGAATGACGAGAAATAAGTATCTATGGAAGAAACCCCCACTCAATGACACTCTGGTTATCAGCTTGAGTAGACAAACATAGATAAGTAGGTAAACAGAGATGCACATTGATGATGGATGGAGAGAGCCTACACATAATTATATGTGCTCAGCTGTCTGCATATGTATCTGTGTCCAACCACCTCTGCACATTGAAGTCTGCTCCCTATGAGGGGAACACCAGGAGCACAACTTATGCAAGTTTCTTTTTTAAGTGTCAGCTGCAGTTTCTGATAACTGAGGTCTCCGTTAAATCTCAGCCATGTGTGTGTGTCTGCGCGTGTGCGTGTGTGTGTGTACACCACTGCCCCTATCGGTCTACAATCACAGGAGTTGCAAACGTAACAAAGGAACCCAGGATAGGGCAAACATCTTGCAAACTATGACCAGAAAGATTAAAACTTTCCACAAGCCTTTGGGGATATCTTTACCAAGTGTTTCTATGCAATTTTAGAAAGATCTTGCTGGAAATGTTGTTGGGACCACTCTGAACCATCAAGTTAAATAAGATAATAAGCCAGGATATGAGAGCAGCAAAGAGCAAAAAAGGTGTGTCTCTTATGTGTCAGGCCAAGGTGTACAGGCTGTAATTCTACTACACCACTTCATCTCACCACGGCTGACGTGGGATGACCTTATGCACCACCTTCATCTGTGAGCAAAAAGTTACTTCAGAATCACCTCCCTTAAGAGAAAATAAATAAGTGCGGGGACATAAACATTCCTAGAATTCCTGCCACCATCACCCAACTCTTTATGCTCAGCGCCGTTTTCATAAGAATGGAAACATAGCTCTCAACGCTACTATTCCATTACAGATCAACCTCACTCACATCTAAATGCCTAAATGCACTGACATTCCACCTCCACCTTGACAGCAGAGGGGAGCAGTTTCCTCCCAATCTAGCTGGCCTGCCACCACAGCAAGCCCATAGGCCACTGGCCCACAAGAGCCCCGCGCATCACCAAAAGGCAATTCCCTTAACCAATCACTACAAGCATGCTCTCTGGAGATGGGCCACCAAGCAGGGCCGTAGATGTGACATTGTTGAACAGGCAAAAAGTAATACTACTGGGCATGCACCTGCCTCAGACCCCGCAGGCCAGCCAGTGTTCTCCCTGCATGGCGCCTCAGATATGCCCTGCAGCTCACGCAGCCGTCACAGCAAAAACAGCCCAGGGGCAGAGCAGCCGTATGGCCCTGGCCCACACAGGTTCAAGAGCCCAGCCCGACAACCACACAATCCACACCCAGAAGACTAGTGCTATCTATGTAGGAGAAGTTCCCACACAAGGCAACTCGTCTGAAGACCCAAACACACAGCTAACTCACAAAAATAAACACAAGGAAATGAGACTGAGAGGGACACAGAGGAATCAAAGTGCACCTAGTGACAGAGCGCTGACAAAAGTGAGAAAACAGATACATAGACAGATGATAGATACATAGATTGGACTGATATACATACAGATGATAGATTAATTAGATAGATACACAGATGATAGTAGATAGATGATAGATCATAGATAAATAGATGACAGACAGATAGGTAGATAGATTACATAGATAAAGAGATAGGTAGGTAGGTAGATAGGACAGCATCATACTAAACAAAGACATCTTTCACTCAAGACCATCTACGTGCTCCCTTACAGGAGACTCACATGAGATCCAAGGACACAGACAAACTAAAAGCCAAAGGGGCGGGGACAGGTACCCTAAACAAGTGAAACTGAGAAACAAACAGAAAAACGGATTCTGTTTGAGTCCCCAGAGACAGCCAGTAGAAAATAGCTCTATGAAGCCACTGTGAATCCTTTAGTTAGATTTCAGCAGTGCCCAGCCATAGATTTTGTGGTACAGCAACATCCTTCTCATTTTTTCTCCCCTCAACAACTGAGTTGCTGTAATAATATGTGTTGGGGCTTTTGAAATCAGTGCATTTTATGATGTTCACGAATGTAAAGAAGTAATAACCACCTAAAAAGGGTAGTTTGGACACTCAAATGAACACGTCACTCCACAACACACTCTTTGTTCCCAACTGCTCCTGTCTAGAAATAGGTGTTCCTATTTATTTGTCCCTCCTCCTATCAGCAGTGATCACACCGATGTCCTTCAAACATGGTGGTGAACAAAGCACCAAGTATACTTTTCTGTCTGCAACAGGCCCAGAGGAAGGATACTTGTTGTCTTCAGGGAGGACTTAGTCAATGAAGGTGGCTAAATACATTCAGCAAGTGAGGAGTTAAAAGAAGACAGAGGACAGAGATACGGGTTCAAGACCCTGCACCATCATTTACTGGTTTTGTAAGCACACGCGGCTGACTCGACCTTCAAGTGTCCCAGAGAACCCAGTGCTCTAACTACGGCCTAGTTACCTTGCAAGATTTTTGGAAGCATAATGTAGGGAAGTGATGTAGGCCATGTTGTTAACTGTTCTGTACATAAGGATAGACAGGCAGACAAAGAGATGATTGATTCATAGATAGATAGATAGATGATAGATGATAGATAGAAAGATAGATTGATAGATGATAGACATGATAGATAGGTGATAGGAAAATAGATAGATAGATAGAAAGATAGAAGGATAGATAGATAGATAGATACACAGATAGATAGACAGACAGACAGATAAAAAAACATATTTATTAACAGAAAACTATTGCTCATAACCAGGTGATCAATGTAGAAAGCACACAGCAAAACTACAAACAAAAAGGAAGAATGAAATCCAGTTTAAAAAGTGCAGTAAGCAGCTGTAAGAAGAAAACAAATCCTACCATTTGCAATGACGTGGATGGAGCTAGACGGTAGTATGCTCAGTGAAATAGGCCAGGCAGAGAGAGACAAGTACCAAATGATTTCACTCATGTGTGGAGCATAACAACAAAGAAAAACTGAGGGAAAAAAATAATCAGTAGACTCACAGAACCCGAGAGTGGACTAACAGTTACTAAAGGGAAAGAGACTGGGCAGGGTGGGTGGGAAGGGAGTTATAAGAGCGGGGAGAAAGAAAGGGGACATTAGGATTAGTATGTATAATGCGTGGGGTCGGGGGGGCATGGGGATGGCTGTACAACACAGAGAAGACAAGTAGAGATTCTACAGCATCTTACTACACGCGGATGGACAGCGACTGTAACAGTGTGTGGGGGGGGTACATGGTGAAGGTTTCTACAGCATCCAACTCCAGTAATTGACAGCAACTGTAAAAGGTTTTTGGGGGGGACTTGGTGAAGGGAGGAGCATAGTAAACATAATGTTCTTCACTTGACTGTAGATTAATGATAACAAAAAGAAGTTTTTAAGTGCAATAAGGGCACAGCTCTGAATCATCAGAATAAAAGGACAGGCTTTGAGTGCGCCAATCAAAAGACACAGGGTTAGAAGAAGGGATGAAAAGTCAAGACCACCTATGTGCTCCCTTACAGCAGACTCACTTGAGATAAAAGGACAAAGACAATCTACAAGCCGAATGGGTGGGAATAGGTACCCTACACAAGTGAAAGTGAAAAAGAAACAATCAAACAAATGGATTCTATTTGAGTCCCCAGAGACAGTCAGTAGGAAATAGCCCTATCTGGCCACCATGAATTATATGTGTTTGGTTTCAGCAGTGCGCAGCCATAGATTTACTGGTGCAGCAATGTCCTTCTCACCTCAACAACTGAATTGCTGTAATAATATACGTCTGGGTCTTTGAAATCAGTGGGTTTTATGATGTTCACGAATGTACAGAAGTAATAACCAGATAAAGAGGGAAGTTTGGACACTCAAATAAACACGTCAGTCCACAAAACACTCTTTGCTCCCGATTGCACCTGTCTAGAAATTGGTGTTCCTTTTTACTTGTCCCTCCCTCCTATCAGCGGTGATCACGCCGATGACCCTCAAACATTGTGGTCAGCAAAGCACCAAGTTTACTTTTCTGTTGACAACAGGCCCAGAGGAAGGATACTTGTGGTCTTCAGGGAACAGTCAGTCAATGAATGTGGCTAAATAAAGTCAGCAAGTGAGAAGAAGATAAAAGAGGATAGAGACACAGGTTCATGTCACTGCACCACTATTTCCTGGTTTTGTAGGTACACGTGGCTGACTTGACCTGCAAGTGTCTCGGTGAAACCAGTGCTCTCCAAAAGGCCTAGTTACCATGCAAGATTTGGGAAGCATAATGTAGGGAAATGACATAGGCTATGTTATTAACTGTTCTGTACACAAGGTCAGACGGGCATAAAAAATATGATTGATTGATTGATAGACAGACAGAAAGATAGATAGATAGATAGATAGATAGATAGATAGATAGATAGATAGATAGAGAGAGAGAGAGAGAGAGAGAGATAGACAGATAGACAGACAGACAGATAGATAGATAGATGTAGGTACATATCGATTAACACAAAGCTATTGCTCATAACCAAGAAAGCAATGGTGAAAGCACATAGCGAAACTACAGACAAAAGAGAAGACAGAAATCCAGTTTAAAAAGTTCAGTAAGCAGCCGTAAGAAGAAAACAAATCCTACCATTTGCAACAACGTGGATGAAGCTAGAGGGTAGTATGCTCAGTGAAATAGGCCAGGCGGAGAAAGACAAGTACCAAATGATTTCACTCATGGGTGGAGTATAACAACAAAGAAAAACTCAAAGAAAAAAACAGCAGCAGATACACAGAACCCGAGAGTGGACTAACAGTTACAAAAGGGAAAGGGACTGGGCAGGGTGCATGGGAAGGGAGGGATAAGGGTGGGGAGAAAGAGCACAGGCATTAGGATAAGCATGTATAATGTGTGGCATGGGGGGAGCATGGGGAGGGCTGTACAACTCAGAGACAACAATAAGTGATTCTACAGCATCTTACTACATGCTGATGGACAGCAACTCTAACAGTGTGTGGGGGGGGGCATGGTGAAGGGGTCTACAGCATCCAACTACGCTGATGGACAGCAACTCTAACGGGGTTTTTGGTGGGACTTGGTGTACTTGGTGATCATAATGTTCTTCACGTGATTGTAAATAATAACAAAAAAAAATTTTTAAGTGCAATAAGTACAAAGCTCTCAATTGTCAGTTAAAAGGACACCATCTGAGTGCTCCAATCAAAAGACACATTGTTAAAAGAAGGGATGAAAACTCAAGACTACCTATGTGCTCACTTACAGGAGACTCACTTGAGATCCAAGGACAAAGAAAAACTACAAACTGAAGGGGTGGGGACAGGTACCCTAGACAAGTGAAACTAAAAAAAAAATGATATGCTGATGGGTTTGAAGATGGCGGCTCACGTGAGAGGTGAGGCGGAATCCTCCTCCCAAAACCAAAACCGTACACATACATACTATATGGAAATAGATCAACTACACCAAATCCTGGAAGAGCAGCAGGGAAGAACGCTGCTTCGGCAAGCTGTCATCTCAAGGAGAAGTGTGACGTACAGTCCTGTAGAAGTGCTCTGGGAGCACGAACCTACCGTAAACGTGCTCGCTCTGGAGGATCGGTGGGGATGGAAAGCAAAGATAGGCAGAAGACTTTGAGAGACTTGAGATTCCACCCACATGTGGGACAACACAGGGATCCACATTAGGCTGCTGTGGGACAAAAAAAAGGCGGACAGTCTGAGAGACTCCTAACAGCAAGAGAACTGCTAAAGGGGCAAGGCTTCCACAGGGCTTGCCACTCAGGAGAAAGGAGAGGTGTGCCAAACTGCCTGGGTGCACTCTGCCCAGCAGGCGGGGGATTTTTCAGGAGCTCCAGGTGCTCCATCCCCCTGGCTGGCCTCGCTGCTCCGAGGCCCCTTACCATGCTGTGACTGGTACACGACCTGCCTCACCACCAGCACCAGCATGCAAAACGCCCCACCCCTACCTTCGGCAGCTTCTCCCTGCGTGTTCTGCAAACTGGCCATTTCAGTGGAGATGGGCACTGTGGTCGGGAAACAGGAAAGACCTCTTTACTCCCGGCGGGATTGGGCACTGGCACCGCTCCCCTGGGACCCCTGCCATTCCTCCAAGGGCTGAGCATCTCCAGAGAGTAAAGCTTCTGGGAGCTAGAGGGCGCCACCTACAAGTATGAACCTTCAAAGGAACCTGGTAACTGGACTCAAATAAATCTTCCTGAGAAAGAGATCTAAAAATAAACATCAGGAGCATGCTCAGGGAGCTACAGAAAATAAAACTGCCCCTGTCTCTCGAGCGCAATTGTCTATATCTCTCTCTCTTTCTCCGGGAGCGCTGCTGAGGCCCTGTCCCGCGAGGGGTGCTGCAACAGCCCAGCAGGAACGGCACAGCTCTCGGGTCCACCCAGCCTGGGTCAGGACATTCCCACATGGGCTCTGACTGAACTGCATATGGGGGACGCTGTTCATCTAACACCGCAGGAAAGACAACAGTGCCGCATGCTAGCCTTCCCATCAATGGCTAGAGGCTATGTGGCTCCACAGGTACCATGTGACATCAACACCCCGGGCTTCATCTCCTTGGCAATCTTTTTTCCCTATGACCCTTGAAAGCAGCAAATGGCAAGATACAACCTACCAGTCTCCACACCACTTCACCTCTCAGTTTTACGCTAGATGTTCCTGCATCACAGCTTCTCCTTTCATTCCAATTTTCTCGGCTGGTTGGTGTTCTGGAAAAAAGGAATAATTAGTCAGATTTGGAATGAAGTGGTAGGGAGTTTAGTAAGATTCTGTTTGACCACCATCAGTTGAACCAAAAGACATACTTCAGTATTTGAGAATATATTCACTGATGAGACATTTGATAAGGCGTTGCCATGCAAAACATGTATCAAGAGCTCACAAACCTCAACACACAAAAAGCAAATGAATCCAATTACAAAATGGGCAGAGGATATGAACAGACACTTCTCCACAGAAGCAATTTCAGGTGGCCAACAGGCAAATGAAAAGATGTTACACATCGCTAACTATCAGAGAAATGCACATTAATCCACAATGGGGTATCAATTCACAGCAGTTAGGATGGCCACCACCCAAAAGACAGACAACAACAGATGTCGGCAAAGGTGTAGAGAAAGGGGAGCCCTCCAACACTGCTGGGGGGAATGTCAGTCAGTTCAACCATTGTGGAAAGCAGTATGGAGGTTCCCCAAAAATCCAAAGAACAAAAATACTATTTGAACCAGGAATTCCTCACTTGGAATTTACCCTAAGTGTGCAGGAGCCCAGTTTGAAAGAGACAGATGCACCCCTATGTTGATCGCAGCACTCTTTACAATAACCAAGAAATGGAAGCAACCTAAGTGTCCATCAGGGGATGAATGGATAAAGAAGAGGTGGTACATACACACTATGGAATATCATTCAGCCATAAGAAGAAAACAAATTCTACCACCATTTGCAACAACACGGAAGGAGCTAGAGGGTGTTATTCTCAGTGAAATAAGCCATGTGGAGGACAAGTACCAAGGATTTCACTCCTCTGTGAGGTATGAGAACAAAGGAAAAACAGGAAGGAACAAAACAGCAGCAGACTCACAGACCCAAGAATGGACTAACAGTTACCAAAGGAAAGGGACCTAGGAGGATGGGTGGGAATGGAGGAATAAGCGTGTAAAGGGGGCATTACGATCCGCACACAGAATGTAGGGCGTGGGTGCCACGGGGATTGCAGTATAACACACAGAAGACAGGTAGTGATTCGGTAGCATCTTACTACATTGATGGACAGCCACTGTAATGAAGAGTGGGGAGTTGACTTGATAATGTGGGGGAGAAGGTAGGAGGGGAGCCTAGTAACCATAACGTTGCTCATGTAATTGTACATTACTGACAATAAAAAATAAATAAATAAAAGTGATTCTGTTTGAGTGCCCAGAGAGACAGTCAGTAGTAAATAACCCTTCCTGCCACCATGGATTCTTTCTATTCGGTTTTGGCAGTGCTCAGTCATATATTCAGTGGTATAGCGAGGCCCTTCTCATTTTTTCTCACCTCAACAACTGAATTGCTGTAATAATATGCATCTGGGCTTTTGAAATCAGTGTATTTTATGATGTTAACGAATGTAAAGAAGCAATAACCAGATACCGAGGGAAGTTTGGATGCTCAAATGAAAACGTCACTCCACAACACACTCTTTGCTCCCAACTGCTCCCGTCTAGAACTCGGTGTTCCTTTCTACCTGTCCCTCCTCCTATCAGCGGTGATGCCGATGTCCCTCAAACATGGTGGTGAGTAAAGCACCAAGTTTACTCTTCTGTCAACAACAGGCCTGTGGTACAGGTCCTCTCAGAGGAAAAGCAGTAGCATCGGGAGAAAACCCAAAGACATAGAAATAGAAGATGGTACAGTACAATGAAAACTGACACAAGGGACTTCTGAGCCCATACTTAATTCCTTCAGAGACACGAAAGGAGCCACCCCCATATAACAAAACTACACCACTACGGAGAAAGCACAGGCAGAGAACAAGAAGAGATCTGGTATCTTACCCCACTGGGCTAGAGAGAGGAGTCATCACAGCAGCAGCAGTAGCAGCAGCAGATGGGGCCTGCCCAAAACGCCCTCTGCTCATCGCCGTTAAAGATAAGTTCATGGGCTCGGATCGCTGGGCCTCTCCCTAAGCACCCGGAGGGATACACAGCAGGGACTGAGGGGTGGTCGGTTGCATCTTGCCCGCATTTATGTTCCGCATGGTTTGGAACATAACGAAAAGTTTTCAGAGGAGTGAGTGGCACCAGGTACCACTGAATGGGCAGCTGAGCTTTGAAGCCGAGTCCAGTCATTCACTGTCACCACTGTTCAACAGATCCCGTGACCCGAAGAGTGATGTGCACGAGATGACACACTCATATTTGATAAGGGAAGTTCTCACCAAGTAGGGAGAAGGGAGAGGTAGGCACGCCTAATTGAGATTGCATGGAAGCCTCAAAGAGGAGGTGACTATAGAGGTGGGTCTTCAGTGATCCATGTTCTTTTGCTGGGGTGAAATGTCTTAAAAGCCAGATGCAAGAGGCGGCAAACCCCAGAGGAAATATTTCAGAGACAAAAAGGCAAGAGACAGGGTCTTTTCAAAGAGCAGGGAGCTTGGCTCATAATGATGGAGATGTAGACAAAGTGAAGGCGAGACCGTGAATTGGGGCTGGAGAATTTAATATTTTATTCTGCAACAATGTCAGTGCTTCCACAGTGAAGCAGTGAGCAAGCAGGGCCTACGTCCACCAGGAAAGACCTGAGAAACTAGAAGCAGGGTTACTGACACGGGACACGAGTTTCACAAGTTATAACATAAATTATGAACAGTCAGGATCAGGAATGGACAGGTTGACTGCTGAGAGGAGGCGAGGTCACCACACAAGCATCCAGCTTGGCTGACGGGCAAGAACAGCGACGCCACTGAGACCAAGAGTCTAAAGGAGAAGCATTTTAAAAATAAAAAGTGTTTCCCAGGTTACTGTGTTGTGTTATTCAACTATGAGACACAGGCCCCCAAAACTAGATCAGAGAGAAAATCTGGGTGGCAAAGCCCAGTCAGAATGCGGGATGTGGCTATGCTGAGACCCGTTGGTCCCTGACCTATGCTTTCTGTGAGAAAGAAAGGAAGAACCTGCCCCTAGATAGAAAGGCAATTCATGGGGTCTGCACACTTCTCAGCAGTCAGCCGCCAGGCTGTCCATGGCCGAAAAGGCATGCCTGGCTGCAGGTGTCCCAGAGAAGCTGGGAAGGCCCAGGAAAGGCTGGGCCGTGCTCCACACATCCACTGGGTGGCTCCGCACCGGGCCGAGAGCACGCCCTGGGCTACGGGATTTTGCGGGGTAGGGCGGGGCAAGGCACTTGACACCCGCCGCACCCCGGGTGCCAAGCCCATTCAGAGCCGTCACCCAGGCAGGCTGAGCTCTCATAGATGCGGGCACGGCAGCCCTCGACGGTCCGCATGTAGGCCTCATTTGTCCGAACACCTGCACGGCCCACAGCGGGCATTCCAGGGGCTAGAGATTCTACTGGGGTTGCCCTTTTGGCCGGACCATGGGCTTGGACCAGGGTCTCCTCTGGGCGGTGCCGGTTTGCTTAAGGCAATAGGGGCTTGGTTAAGTGTTCCCTGGGTGACGTCACAGCAGCCCAGGCCACTTTGTGATGCATCCCCTAGGTGACATACAGACCAGGCTCGCCCTAGCTAAACAACTCAGTGCGTGCTTGGCCTGAGAAAGAGTTAGTATCAAAGGAGACCCTCTCCCTAGCTTCAGAACCTTTCCTCGGATTGTTTGGCACACACCACAACCCATTTTTCCATGTCGACTGTTTCCTCCTTCCTAAGGTTCGTGACCCACACCTCTCGCTGCCTTCCCAGCCCCACCTTCTTTGCCCACCAATCCTTCCCGTTCCCGGGCGCTGAACCCTATCCCTCCTGCCAGGGAGCACCCTGCACCTGCACGCTGCACTGGTCACAGGCTGTTCCACTGGGATCCTGTGCCTTTAGCGGCTGGCTTCTCCCACTTCTTCCAGCAGAGTTCCCACTTCCACGGGGAGCATCCCTGGGCCACTGGACCATCCTAGTCTCCCAGCAGACGGCTGGAGAAAGACAACCCAGACGAGCTATTCCTCTGCAGGGCACACGGGCACCACTACCAGCCCGCCGCGTGGTGTCCTGCCTCTGCAAAATCGCCATCCAGAGTCAGCCAACAGACAAGGCCTTGGGCAGCACAAGCGAAGGCCCGATGGCTGGCACTGACACTCGGGACGAGCCTATGGAGAAGACACCATCCTTGATTGCCGTCATCTTCCGTTAGCCCCCGTCCGCAAACGAGGCTGTGGGCAGCTCCCCCTTTGGCACAAAGGCCGGCAATGACACTCTAGACGAGCCCATGGACACGACACCACCCTCGATGGCCATCATCTTCCGGTCGCACCCGACCCCGCACGGGGCTGTGGGCAGCACCAACTTTGGTGTGAGGGCCGGTAATGATGCTCAAGACGAGCCCATGGACACGGCACCACCCTCGATGGCCATCACCTTCCAGTCGCCCCCAGCCCTTCACGAGGCCGTGGGCAGCAACACTTTTGGCCCGAGGTCCGGCAATTATGCTCAAGACGAGCACATGGACACAACACCCCCTTTGATGGCCATCATCTTCTGGTCAACCCCCAGCCCCACACGAGGCCATGGGCAGCAGCACTGCTGGCCTCCTGCACACCTCAGACACCCACCATGTGGGAAGTCATCCTCCAGACTAACCTGGACACACACAATGCCGTGGAAGGCACAGATGACGGCCTAGGACCTACACGCAAGTCGGACGATGAGCCTATGGGCACGCCACCACCCTCAGGAAAGGCACTTCCTAGACCCCAGGGCCCCACACGAGGCCATTGGCGGAAACACTGCCGGCATCCTGTGCATCTCAGACACCCACAGCACAGGCGGTCATCCTCCGGTCAGTCCTGGACCCATACAATGCCATGGTAGGCACAGCCGACGGCCTCGGCCCTACCCCTAACTCAGGATCCGACACGGTGGACACGCCACAGCCCTTGCCAATGGCACCTACAGGTCTAACCCGGTTCCAGACAAGGCCTATGTCCATATCCATTTAACAAGATCTTTCCCACAATACGTGTGTATATTATATATTCACACTAAACCCTGCTCTTGCTAGTATGCCTCTGCTCTGTTTACTCTTTGACTCGGCAACAGAGGAAGAACACATATACATGAGTGATAATGTTCTGAGCCACACTTAACTATGCAACGTGTTAAATGCCCCAGTGACTGGGATGTGGAGGTAGACGTGTTTTATGACTGTGCGTGCTCACCGCGAGGTCTGCGTGCTGAGTGATTAATGGATGACAATCCAGGGGAAAGCAAGTCCAGAAGAAGGAGACTGGGTTGGCTTATGTGGCCCCTTTCCTCTCGTCTCCCACTGCTCTGAGCTCACTGGAGACTAGGGAATACCTGCTGTGACACAGGAAACGACTCATCATTTTGGTTTTTAAACATGTTTAATTCTGTATGTGTGAGCCTTTTGTAACTTAAGACTTTGGCCAATCATCCTCACATATTCCCACTTCCCCACGAGACAATGAATTTGGCATCCAGGTCCTCGAGGCTGGAGGAATGACAGAAGGAACTGCTTCTGCCTGCTGTGTGATTATTGAATTTTTTTATTCTTACTTAGAATTTATCAAGTAGCTTATTAATATCAGAAAAGGTCCTCTTTAATGAATGCCTGACCTGACTCTAACCTAAACTGCTAACATGTCAAACCACGTAGAGTTACAACTGTGCGCACTTCTCACTGACCCTAGAGTCTGCATGGTCTCCTCCAGACTTAATAAACACAGAATTCCTAACCTGTGAAGACCACGTTCTAGTTGGAGGGGAAGAAAGAGACAATGAATATCTGTAAGTTTTCCGGTAGCTTAGCCGGTAACAAATACTATGAAGAAAAAAAGCAAGATATGGAGGACTGAGCTTATAGGCAGAGAGAAGCAGGGCTTTAAAAATAAACAGGGGACAGGTTAAGCCTCACCAGGGAGGTGGGGCTTGAACAGTATAGAAGGAGGTGACAGAACCAGGTATCTGAGGGAAAATCATTCCATACAATGGGATAAATTACTGAAAAAGCCAAGAGGAAGGATGCTTGTGTTCTTCAGGGAGCAGTCAGTCAACAAATGCGGCTAGAATACTGTCAGCAAGGAGGGCAAAGAGGACTGGGGACAGAGATATGGGTTGAAGTCCACGCATCACCATTTACTAGTTTTGTAGTCACACGCTGTTGACTCGATGTGCAAATGCCTCGAAGAACCCAGTGCTGTCTGTCTCTAGTGCCTAGTTACCTTGCAGGCTTTTGGAAACTTATGTAGGGAAGTGACATATAAGCTACCTTGTGATCTGTTCTGTACATAATTATAGATGGGTAGACAAAAAGATGATGATAGATAGGACAGATAGATAGATGATAGATTAGATAGGATAGATAATAGGTATAGATAGATTGAACAGATAGGTGATAGATAGATAGATAGATAGATAGATAGATAGATAGATAGATAGATAGATAGATAGATAGATAGATAGATAGATAGACAGACAGATAGATAGCTAGCCATGTTATATGGCCGTATTGTTAACTGTTTGTAAGGCTGGGGGCACTGATGGGAGGAGCGAGCACGTCGGACACTGATGATGTGCCTAAGTTCTTGGCTGTTGTCCCCTCCCAAACTGAAATATATGCCTTGGGCTAGCCAATCCTCGCACTGCTGTAAATCTAAGCTCTGCCTCCCCCTACCTTCTTTAAAATCTCGCTGCCTGTCTACCTAAGTGGGAATTCCCCAGCCTCCATTTCTATAGACTGGGGAAATCCCGCCTGGGTATATGCATTCAAATAAACTAACGGGCCCTTTGTTGCCTCTCTTCACCTGCTTCTTTCAGCTTGAATTTATCTTACACTGTTCTGTAAATAAGGATGGATGGGTAGACAAAAAGATAAAGACAGGTAGATGAGATATAGTTGACAGGTGATAGATGATACATTAGAAATAGGTACATTAGATAGATGATAGATATTTATAGATTAGATGAATAGATTGAAAGAGATGACAGATAGATAAGATATATATAGATGACAGATGATAGACTAGATAGGATAGATGATATAGGTAGGTAAGATTAGACAGATAGATGATAGATAGAGACAGAGTTATGAACTGAATTTTTTGGCCCTCACCTCATCATCTTCTGCTCCTATAAACCCCTGCCGCCACCACACACACACACACACACACACACACACACACATACACACACACAAGTTCATATTTGAACTGAGACAGGGTTGAAGACCTAACCCACACTGTCATGGTATTGGAAGGTCTGGCCTTTGGAGGTAATTGGGTTTGGAAGATATCATGAGGGTGTGAGTGGAGCTGCCATTATGCAATCAGTGCTATTAAGAGGAACTGAGGACAGAGCATTCTCCCTCGACCCTGTGAGGACACATCAGGGATGCGGCCGTATGCAGAAGAAGGGACCTCACCAGGAACTGAACCTGCCTTGTTCTTGGACTTCTGCTCCCAGAATAGGGAGAAATCAGTGTCAATGGATGAAACCCACACTCAATGACACTCTGGTTATCAGTTTGAGTAGACTAACATAGACATGTAGGTATACAGAGATGCACATAGACGATGGATGGAGAGAGCCTACACATACATATATGTTCTTAGCTGTCTGCATAGGTATCTGTATACAACCACCTCTGCAATTTGAAGTCTGCTCCTTATGGTGGGAAAACCAAGAGCACAAATTATGCACGTTTCCTTTTTAAAGTGTGGGCTGCAGTTTCTGATAACTGGGGTCTCCATTAACTCTCAGCCATGTGTGTGTGTCTGTGCATGTGTGTGTGTGTGTGTGTGTGTACACCACTGCCCCTATCAGTGTACAATCACAGGAGATGAAAAAGTAACAAAGGAACGCAGGATAAGGCAAACATCTTGCAAACTATGACCAGAAAGAGTAAAATTTTCCACTAGCCTCTGGGCATATCTTTGCCAAGTGTTTCAGGGCAATTTTAGAAAGATATTGCTGGAAATGTTGCTGGGACCACTCTAAACCATCAAGTTAGTTAAGGTAATAAGCCAGGACAGGAGAGCAGCAAAGAGCACCCGCGGTGTGTCTCCTATGTATCAGGCCAAGGTGTACAGGCTTTAATTCTACTACACCACTTCATCTCACCATGGCTGATGCGGGATGAGCTTATGCAACACCTTCATCTGTGAGTAAAAAGTTACTTCAGAATCACCTCCCTTAACAGAAAATTAATAAGTGCGGGGACATAAACATTCCTAGAATTCCTGCCACCATTACCCAACACTTTATGCTCAGCGCCCTTTTCATACTAACGGAAACAGCTCTCAATGCTACTATTCCATTACAGATAGACCTCACTCACATCTAAATGCCTAAATGCACTGAAACTCCACATCCACCTTGACAGTAGAGGGGAGCAGATTTCCCACAAGCTAGCTGGCATGCCACCTCAGCAAGCCCATAGGCCACCGATCCACAAGAGCCCCGTGTGTCACCAAAAGGCAGTTCCCTTTACTAGTGACTACACGCATGCTCTCTGGAGATGGGCCACCAAGCAGGGCCACTGAGGTGACATCAGTGCACAGGCAAAAAGATATACTACAGGGCATGCTCCTGCCTCGGACCCCGCAGGCCCGCCAGTGTACTGGCTGCATGGGGCCTCGGATAGGCCCCGCAGCTCAAACAGCCACCACAGCAGGAACAGCCCAGGGGCAGAGCAGTCGGAGGGGCCTGGCCCGCACAGGTTCAAGAGCCCAGCCCACCAACCACTCTATCCAAACCCAGCAGACTCGTGCCACCTACGCAGGATAATTTCCCACACAAGGACACTCCTCTCAAGACCCAAACACACAGCTAATTCACATAAACAAACACAAGGAATTGAGACTGAGAAGGACACAGAGGAATCAAAGTACACCTAGTGACAGAACGTTGACAAAAGTGAGAAAACAGATACATAGACAGACAGATGATTGATACATAGCTTGGACTGATATATATACATATAGATGATAGATTAATTAGATAGATACACAGAAGATAGAAGATAGATGATAGACCATAGATAGATGACAGATAGTTACATAGGTATACAGACTACATAGATAGATAAAGAGATAGGTAGGTAGATAGATAGGAAAGCATCATACTAAACATGCTATCTTTCCCTCAAGACCATCTCCATGCTCCCTTACAGGAGACTTACTTGAGATCCAAGGACACAAACAAACTACAAGCTGAAGGGGCGGGGAGAGGTACCCAACACAAGTGAAACTGAGAAACAAATAAACAAATGGATTCTGTTTGAGTCCCCAGAGACATTCAGTAGAAAATAGCCCTATATAGCCACTGTGAATTCTTTTTGTTTGGTTTCAGCAGTGCCCACACATAGATTTAGTGGTACAGCAACATCCTACTCATTTTATGTTAAATCAATAACTGAATTGCTGTAATAATATGCATCTGAGCTTTTGAAATCAGTGCATTTTATGATGTTCACGAATGTAAAGAAGTAATAACCAACTAAAGAGGGAAGTTAGGACACTCAAATAAACACGTCACTCCACAACACACTCTTTGTTCCCAACTGCTCCTGTCTAGAAATAGGTGTTCCTTTTTATTTGTCCCTCCTCCTATCAGCAGTGATCACGCCGATGTCCCTCAAACTTGGTGTTGAGCAAAGCACCAAGTATACTTTTCTGTCTACAACAAGCCCAGAGGAAGGATACTTGTGGTCTTCATGGAGGACTTAGTCAATTAATGTGGCTAATTACAGTCAGCAAGCGAGAACGAGGTAAAAGAAGACAGTGGACAGAAATACGGGTTCAAGTCCGTGCAGCAAAGACAGGCGGAAGACTTCGAAAGAGTTGAGATTCCAGCCACTTGTGGGACAACACAGGGATCCACATCTGGCCACTGTGGGACAAAAGAAAGGCGGACACTCTGAGAGACTTCCTAACAGCGAGAGAACTGCTAAAGGGGCAAGGCTTCCACAGGGCTTGCCGCTCAGGAGAAAGGACAGATGCGCCAAGCTGCCCGGGTGCATTCTGGCCGGCAGTCGTGGGAGCTTTCAGGAGCTCCGGGCATTCCATTCCCCTGGCTGGCCTCGCAGCTCCAAGGCCCCTTACTGTGCTGTGACTAGTACACGGCCTGCCTTCCAACTGGCACCGGCCTGCAAAATGGTTGCCTCCACCTACGGCAGCTTCTCCCTGCATGCTCCGCAAACTGGCCCTGGCAGTGGAGACGGGCACTGCGGCCGGGAAGCAGGATAGACCTCTTTTCTCTGGGCATGGGTGGGCACCAGTACCGCTCCCCTGGGACCCCTGACATCTGCCCAAGGTCTGAGCATCTCAAGAGAGTAACGCTTCTGGGGGCTATAGGGCACCACCTACAAATATGAACCTTCAAAGGAGCCTGGTAAATAGACTCAAATCAATCTCCTTGAGGTAAGTGAACTCAAAATAAACATCAGCAGCATGCTCAGGGAGCTAGAGAAAACAAAACTGCAGGGTGGAGAAAACATGGCGGCATGAGTAGGACAGTGGGAATCTCCTCCAAAAATCACATATATTTTTGAAAATACAACAAATACAAATAATCCTAAAAGGGAGAGCAGAAGACACAGGACAACATCCAGACTACAACTACACCAGTGAGAACCCAGCGCTTGGTGAAAGGGGTAAGATAGAAGCCCCAGCCCGGCGGGACCCGAGTGCTCCTTCCCCCAGCTCCCAGCAGGAGAAGAATAGGCAGAGCGGGATGGAGACAGAGCCCGACTGCTGAACACCCAGCCCCAGCCAATCACACCAGAGCACAGACACAGTGCATGTGCGGGGGCCCTGGATACTAGGGAAACAGGGCAGCAAGTCCTCTGAGCAGGTGCAGAAGCTGATGCCCCTGTGACAAAGAAAAGCGGGGGCTTTTTGAAAGTCTTAAAGGGACAGGGGCTTAACAGCTAGACGGAAACCACACAGGACACAGTCCAGCAGCTGGAAAGTACTGGGAAACCTGGGCACACAAACCCCCTGGGCAACAGCTCGGAGACCCCTCACGGAGGTAAACCACGATACAGATCCACCGTCCATTACCCGTCCATGAGCTGTGAAAGCAGAAAAGCAGCCTAAGGCAAAATGCACACAGAAAGAGAAGTTCCTACATTCCGGCCAGGCAAGACACAAAGACCCAGTCTACACACAATTACCCAACACAGCACAAAACACCCAACATATGAAGAATCGAGGAGGAGGAAAAAGAAGGGAGAGAAGAAAAGAATCTCCAGACAGTGTATATAACAGCTCAATACGCGAGCTAAGTTAGGCAGTAAGATACTAAAGAGGCTAACCTTGAACCTTTGGTAACAACGAATTTAAAGCCTGCAATGGCAATAAGTACATATCTTTCAATAGTCACCCTAAATGTTAATGGGTTGAATGCACCAATCAAAAGACACAGAGTAATAGAATGGATAAAAAGCAAGACCCATCTATATGTTGCTTACAAGAAACTCACCTCAAACCCAAAGACATGTACAGACTAAAAGTCAAGGGATGGAAAAACATATTTCAAGCAAACAAGAGTCAGAAGAAAGCAGGGGTTGCAGTACTAATATCAGACAAAATAGACTTCAAAACAAAGAAAGTAACAAGAGATAAAGAAGGACACTACATAATGATAAAGGGCTAAGTCAAACAAGAGGATATAACCATTCTAAATATATATGCACCCAACACAGGAGCACCAGCATATGTGAAACAAATACTAACAGAACTAAAGGGGGATATAGACTGCAATGCATTCATTCTAGGAGACTTCAACACACCACTCGCTGCAAAGGATAGATCCACCGGGCAGAAAATAAGTAAGGACACGGAAGCACTGAACAACACCGTAGAGCAGATGGACCTAATAGACATCTATAGAACTCTACATCCAAAAGCAGCGGGATATACATTCTTCTCAAGTGCACATGGAACATTCTCCAGAATAGACCACATACTAGGCCACAAAAAGAGCCTCAGAAAATTCCAAAAGATGGAAATCCTACCAAACAACTTTTCAGACCACAAAGGCATAAAACTAGAAATAAACTGTACAAAGAAAGCAAAGAGGCTCACAAACACATGGAGGCTTAACAACACGCTCCTAAATAATCAATGGATCAATGACCAAATCAAAATGGAGATCCAGCAATATATGGAAACAAATGACAACAACAACACTAAGCCCCAACTTCTGTGGGACACAGCAAAAGCAGTCTTAAGAGGAAAGTATATAGCAATCCAAGCATATTTAAAAGAGGAGGAGCAATCCCAAATGAATGGTCTAATGTCACAATTATCGAAATTGGAAAAAGAAGAACAGATGAGGCCTAAGGTCAGCAGAAGGAGGGACATAATAAAGATCAGAGAAGAAATAAATAAAATTGAGAAGAATAAAAAAATAGCAAAAATCAATGAAACCAAGAGCTGGTTCTTCGAGAAAATAAACAAAATAGATAAGCCTCTAGCCAGACTTATTAAGAAGAAAAGAGAGTCAAAACAAATCAACAGTATCAGAAACGAGAAAGGAAAAATCACGACGGAACCCACGGAAATGCAAAGAATTATTGGAGAATACTATGAAAACCTATATGCTAACAAGCTGGGAAACCTAGGAGAAATGGACAGCTTAGTAGAAAAATATAACGTTCTAAGATTGACCAGGAAGAAACATAAAATCTAAACAGACCAATTACCAGCAACGAAATTGAAGCGGTAATCCAAAAACTACCAAAGAACAAAACCCCCGGGCCAGAAGGATTTACCTCGGAATTTTATCAGACATACAGGGAAGACATAATACCCATTCTCCTTAAAGTTTTCCAAAAAATAGAGGAGGAGGGGATACTCCCAAACTCATTCTATGAAGCTAATATCACCCTAATACCAAAACCAGGCAAAGACCCCACCAAAAAAGAAAACTACAGACCAATATCCCTGATGAACGTAGATGCAAAAATACTCAATAAAATATTAGCAAACCGAATTCAAAAATACATCAAAAGGATCATACACCATGACCAAGTGGGATTCATCCCAGGGATGCAAGGATTGTACAACATTCGAAAGTCCATCAACATCATCCAACACATCAACAAAAAGAAAGACAAAAACCACATGATCATCTCCATAGATGCTGAAAAAGCATTTGACAAAGTTCAACATCCATTCATGTTAAAAACTCTCAGCAAAATGGGAATAGAGGGCAAGTACCTCAACATAATAAAGGCCATCTATGATAAACCCACAGCCAACATTATATTGAACAGCGAGAAGCTGAAAGCATTTCCGCTGAGATCGGGAACTAGACAGGGATGCCCACTCTCTCCACTGTTATTTAACATAGTACTGGAGGTCCTAGCCACGGCAATCAGACAAAATAAAGAAATACAAGGAATCCAGATTGTTAAAGAAGAAGTTAAACACTCACTATTAGCAGATGACATGATACTGTACATAAAAAACCCTAAAGACTCCACCCCAAAACTACTAGAACTGATATCGGAATACAGCAAAGTTGCAGGATACAAAATCAACACACAGAAATCTGTGGCTTTCCTATATACTAACAATGAACCAACAGAAAGAGAAATCAGGAAAACAACTCCATTCACAATTGCATCAAAAAAAATTAAATACCTAGGAATAAACCTAACCAAAGAAGTGAAAGACTTATACTCTGAAAACTACAAGTCACTCTTAAGAGAAATTAAAGGGGACACTAACAGATGGAAACTCATCCCATGCTCATGGCTAGGAAGAATTAATATCGTTAAAATGGCCATCCTGCCCAAAGCAATATACTGATTTGATGCAATCCCTATGAAACTACCAGCAACATTCTTCAATGAACTGGAACAAATAATTCAAAAATTCATATGGAAACACCAAAGACCCAGAATAGCGAAAGCAATCCTGAGAAAGAAGAATAAAGTAGGGGGGATCTCACTCCCCAACTTCAAGCTCTACTATAAAGCCATAGTAATCAAGACAATTTGGTACTGGCACAAGAACAGAGCCACAGACCAATGGAACAGACTAGAGAATCCAGACATTAACCCAGACATATATGGTCAATTAATATTTGATAAAGGAGCCATGGACATACAATGGCGAAATGACAGTCTCTTCAACAGGTGGTGCTGGCAAAACTGGACAGCTACATGTAGGAGAATGAAACTGGACCATTGTCTAACCCCATATACAAAAGTAAACTCAAAATGGATCAAAGACCTGAATGTAAGCCATGAAACCATTAAACTCTTGGAAGAAAACATAGGCGAAAACCTCTTAGACATAAACATGAGTGACCTCTTCTTGAACATATCTCCCCGGGCAAGGAAAACAACAGCAAAAATGAGTAAGTGGGACTATATTAAGCTGAAAAGCTTCTGTACAGCAAAAGACACCATCAATAGAACAAGAAGGATCCCTACAGTATGGGAGAATATATTTGAAAATGTCACATCCGATAAAGGCTTGACGTCCAGAATATATAAGGAGCTCACACGCCTCAACAAACAAAAAACAAATAACTCAATTAAAAAATGGGCAGAGGAACTGAACAGACAGTTCTCCAAAAAAGAAATACAGATGGCCAACAGACACATGAAAAGATGCTCCACATCGCTAATTATCAGAGAAATGCAAATTAAAACTACAATGAGGTATCACCTCACACCAGTAAGGATGGCTGCCATCCAAAAGACAAACAACAACAAATGTTGGCGAGGCTGTGGAGAAAGGGGAACCCTCCTACACTGCTGGTGGGAATGTAAGTTAGTTCAACCATTGTGGAAAGCAGTATGGAGGTATATCAAAATGCTCAAAACAGACTTACCATTTGACCCAGGAATTCCACTCCTAGGAATTTACCCTAAGAACGCAGCAATCAAGTTTGAGAAAGACAGATGCACCCCTATGTTTATTGCAGCTCTATTTACAATAGCCAAGAATTGTAAGCAACCTAAATGTCCATCAATAGATGAATGGATAAAGAAGATGTGGTACATATACACAATGGAATACTACTCAGCCATAAGAAAAGGGCAAATCCAATCATTTGCAGCAACATGGATGGAGCTGGAGGGTATTATGCTCAGTGAAACAAGCCAAGCGGAGAAAGAGAAATACCAAATGATTTCACTTATCTGTGGAATATAAGAACAAAGGAAAAACTGAAGGAACAAAACAGCACCAGAATCACAGAACTCAACAATGGACTAACAGGTACCAAAGGGAAAGGGACTGGGGAGGATGGGTGGGTAGGGAGGGATAAGGGGGGGAGAAGTAGGGTGGTATTAAGAGTAACATGCTTGGGGGGTTAGGAGAAAAGGGAGGGCTGTACAATACAGAGAAGGCAAGTAGTGATTCTACAACATTTTGCTATGCTGATGGACAGTGTCTGTAAAGGGGTTTATAGGGGGGACCTGGTAAAGGGGAGAGGCTAGTAAACATAATATTCGTCATGTAAGTGTAGATTAGTGATAGCAAAAAAAAAAAAAAAAAAGGGCAGTTCCTGTTTGGTAACCTCCAACGAGTTCTACACAAGGGTATAAAGGGCATATAAAAGTGTAGGCAAAGGGTCTGTTTGTGTTTATATAGAGGATCAAAGCCTAATTGGGCTACCCCGAAAATGAACTAAGATACGATATGAAAAAGAACTTCCAACATCTGCAATCTCTGGAAGACTCATGCCAGAAGATAATCATCAAAAAACCCCAACAAAAATCCACGCACTGCTACAGCTGTAGATGCACTCATCCCACCAGTTCCTGGACTTGCCATGGGAATGAGGAAGGAGATATCTAAGCTGGCCTGTGCATACAGTAAAACAACAAATTTGACTGGATCTGTACTGTTGGAACTCAACCAAGTATTTGGACAAGTGCAAATTGTAGCGCTCCAAACTCTTACAACTACAGACTATTTACTGTTAAAAGAAAATATGGCATGTGAACAGTCCCCAGGAATGGGTTGTCTTAATTTGTCTGATTTCTCTCAGACTGTTCAAGTTCAGTTGGACAATATCCACCATATCATAGAAAAGTTTTCACAAATGCCTAAGGTGCCTTAATGGTTTTCTTGGTTTCACTGGAGATGGCTGGTAATTACAGATATGCTTTGGTTATGTAACTATGCTCCTAGTATGTTAATGTGTGTGCGCAATTTAAGTAGTAGCTTAAAACCTATATATGCTGAAGTTACTCTACAAGAAGATTTGTCAAAGAAATAATCAATCTTCCCATGTTTTCTTCCGCCTGCTACTTCTATAGCTTTTCTTCTTCCTTCCTAATTACAACCCTTAAATAGAATTCGTGCCTCATATCAAATTTACCGAGTATCATAACTCCTCCAAGTGGTAAAGATACCTCAAGACAAATGTGGGCATAGAAGCCACAGGGCATAAATATGCATAGAAGTAAAAAGCTAACCTTTTCAAACAATAAGGCTTCCCTCTCACTTACCAACTTCACATTTCCCTGTATGGCCCCGGAAGATGACTGGTTAGCCAGAGACGGGTAAGATTCCTCAAGGGAGGGACAACCTAAGACAGGCACAGTCGCAGGGGGGCCATCAGGTGAGAAATTGGGGATCAACAGAGGTGAGGCTTAGAACCTCACCCCCCTGTTCTGAGAGAAATCTTCTGCATATGTGGATGTTTTATTGCCCTGGTCTAGCTTGGATTAACACATAGTCTACAGTCACACACCTGATCATCTACATTTGCTCTCTTACAACACTAAACTATGTTTTCTACCTTTATCTTGCATCTACCTACCACTTCAGCATTTTATTAAAAATAATAATAATAAAGAGAGAAATGTGGTATCCACATATAAATCAAGTATAAAAACCAAATGAGTATTCATATTTGAACTGACTGTTTAGAGTTTATAATGCATGAGCAAAACCGAAAGTTTCTGTGATGACTGCCCTTGTACTGTTCACTATGTAACTTATTCATTATGTAAGAATTTGTTCTACATGTAAGAACTTGTTTGTTATGCCTCAGAAGATTGGAGACTGACGAAAATTAGGCTTGGGGTGGATTAATGATTGTGCATTGAGCACTGACTCCCCTATGCAGAATTTTATTGTCGTTAACAACCATTTGATCAATAAATATGAGAGATGCCCTCACAAAAAAAAAAAAAAAAGGACTGACTTCCAATGGTAAAATAAATAAGTAACCGGGATGTAATGTATACCATAAGGAATATAGTCAAGATATTGTAACAGCTTGGTAGGGTGATAACTGGAACCTAGAATTATGTATATAAATGTTCTACCACTGTGTTGTACACTTGAAACTAATGTAATGTAATACTGTGCATCAACTACCTTTCAATAAAAAATAATTATTTAAAAAAAAAAAAAAACTACAATGAGATATCACCTCACACCAGAAAGGATGGCTGCCATCCAAAAGACAAACAACAACAAATGTTGGCAAAGCTGTGGAGAAAGGGGAACCCTCCTACACTGCTGGTGGGAATGTAAATTAGTTCAACCATTGTGGAAAGCAGTATGGAGGTACATCAAAATGCTCAGAACAGACATACCATTTGACACAGGGATTGGACTCCTAGGAATTTAACCTAAGAATGCAGCAATCAAGTATGAGAAAGTCCAATGCACCCCTATGTTTATCGCAGCACTATTTAAAATAGCCAAGAATTGGAAGCAACTTCAATGTCCATCAATAGATGAATGGATAAAGAAGATGTGGTACATATACAAAATGGAATACTACTCAGACATAAGAAAAGGGCAAATCCTAATATCTACAGCAACATGGATGAAGCTGGAGGGTATTATGCTCAGTGAAACAAGCCAAGCAGAGAAAGAGAAATATCAAATGATTTCACTCATCTGTGGAGTATAAGAACAAAGGAAAACCTGAAGTAACAAAACAGCAGCAGAATCACAGAACTCAAGAATGGACTAACAGGCTCCAAAGGGAAAGGGACTGGGGAGGATGGGTGGGTAGGGAGGGATAAGGTTGGAAGAAAAATTAGGGTATTAATATTAGCATCCATTGGGGGGTGGGAGAAAGGGGAGGGCTGTACAACACAGAGAAGACAAGCAGTGATTCTATAACATTTTGCTACGCTGATGGACAGTGACTGTAAAGGGAAATATAGGGGGGACATGCTATAGGGTTGAGCCTAGTAAACCAAGTGTTCGTCATGTAAGTGTAGATTAATGATTTTTAAAAAAAAAGCACGTTCTGTGTGGTGACCTCCAATGAGTTCTACACAATGATATAAAGGGCATATAAAACTGTAGGCAAAGGGTCTGTTTGTGTTTATACAGAGGGTCAAAGCCTAATTTGGTTACCGCAAAAATGAACTAATACGATATGGAAAAGAACTTCCAACATCAGCACCCTAGGGAAGACACACGCCAGAAATGATCATCAAAAAAACCCAACAAATGTCCACGCACTACTACAGGTGTAGATGCACTCATTGCACCAATTCCCAGACTTGCCATGGAAATGAAGAAGGAGATATCTAAGCTGGCCTGTGCATACACATAGAACAACAAATTTGACTGGATCTATACTGTTGGAACGCAACCAAGAATTAGGAGAAGTGCAAATTGTAGCAGTCCAAAATCTTACAACTACAGACTATTTACTGTTAAAAGAACATATAGATATGAACAGTCCCCAGGAATGGGTTGTTTTAATTTGTCTGATTTCTCCCAGACTGTTCAAGTTCAATTGGACAATATCCACCATATCATAGATAAGTTTTCACAAATGCCTAAGGTTCCTAACTGGTTTTCTTGGTTTCACTGGAGATGGCTGGTAAATATAGGTCTGCTTTGGGTATGTAACTGTACTCCTATTATGTTAATGTGTGTGTGCAATTTAATTAGTAGTTTAAAACCTATACATGCTGAAGTTACTCTACAAGAAGATATGTAAAAGAAATAATCAATCTTCCCATGTTTTCTTCTGCCTGCTACTTCTATAGCTTTTCTTCTTCCTTCCTATTTACAAACCTTAAATAGAATTCGTGCCTCATATCAAATTTACCGAGTATCATAATTCCTCCAAGTGCTAAAGATACCTCAAGACAAATGCTGGGCATAGAAGCCAAAGGGCATAAATCTGCATAGAAGTAAAAAGCTACCTTCTCAAACGATGAGGCTTCTCTCTCACTTACCAACTTTACATCTCCAAGTATGGCCCCGGAAGATGACTGGTTAGCCAGAGACGGGTAAGATTCCTCAAGGGAGGAACAACCTAAGACAGGAACAGTCGAGGGGGGCCATCAGGTGAGAAATTGGATATCAACAGAGGTGAGGCTGAGAACCTCACCCCCCCCCCGTTCTGAGAGAAATCTTCTGCATCCGTGGATATTTTATTGCCCTTGTCTAGCTTTTATTAACACATAGTCTACAGGTACACACCCGATCATCTTCATTTGATCTTTTACAACACTAAACTATGTTTTCTACCTTATCTTGCATCTACCTACTACTTCAGCATTTTATTTAAAATAATAATAATAATGAGAGAAATGTGGTATGCACATATAGGTATAAAAATCAAACGAATATTCAAATTTGAACTGATTGTTTATAGTTCATAATGCATGAGCAAAACCGTAAGTTTCTGTGATGACTGCCCTTGTACTGTTCACCATGTAACTTATTAACTATGTAAGAATTTGTTCTCCATGTAGGAACTTGTTCGTTATGCTTCAGAAGATTGGAGACTGATGAAAATTAGGCTTTCGGTGGATTAATGATTGTGCATTGAGCACTGAGCCACCTATACAGAATTTTATTTTTGTTGTTGTTAACAAACATATGATCAATAAATATGAGAGATGCCCTCTCAAAGAAAAAAATAGTACAGACTTCCTATTGTAAAATAAATAACTGGGATGTAATGTATTACATAAGAAATATAGTCAAAATATTCTCACAACTTTGTATGGTGATAGCTGGTAGCTAGAATTATCATGTATATAAATGTTGAATCACTGTGTTGTACACCTGAAACTAATGTAATACTGTGTGCAACTACCCTTCAATAAAAAATAATTACTTACAAAAAATTAAATAAAAATAAAAAACCCACCACAGTCCTGATTTGGTTCAAAGCAATCATGCAGTCCTACTCTACACATGCCTTCCAAAAACAACTTTTAACAGCAAGCAAAGCTACCAGTGATGCACGTGGTTTGTGCATCAGTGACACACCAGGTACGCAGGTGTGTGCTGAGTACCAGGGGAGCTCCAAAATGCACCTCCATGATCTTCCACTTGTCTTCCCTAAGGTTCCACTTATTTATTTTTTAAAAAGTAAGTTACTGGATTGTGTTTACGAGAAAATTCACATTAGCAGTACCATTGTAAATGTAATGAACAGAGATATTGGGAATCAAAATAGACTGATAACCTTAACCCAAAGGCCAGATTTAAATCTCACCTTCCTGACCTGCCAGATGTAAAAGTGGAAAGGAACCTCATTTCCAACCCCTGTTGACTCCTCAGAGGTGCGGCTCCGTTGCCTCAGGGGCGCTGCAGGTGTTTGTGGGCCGCCCTACTCAGGGCCTGCGGAATACGGCCACAGGCGAGGTGCACACCTGCCACCCCTAGGGTGGCCCATGGTCAGCTGCTAGCTACCGGGACCAGGACAGGATTTACCAGTTGTCTTGTCTCTTGATTCTCCCCCTGAATGGCAGGGAAGTAGAAACTGCTATTTCTGGCCCTACCTGAATCTACCAAAGTAACACACTTGATGATTTTCTTCCTGAAAATTAGGAGTGAAAAGGCTTCCTTTTCTCTTGGGTAGGAACATGGTGGGCCCACTACTGGCCAACCAGCCACAAGAGGAAGTGGGTCCTGCCATGGTTTCATTGCCTTCCAATTTCTCAAAAAAAGGGAGAAATCTGTATTTTAAATAAAAGCAACCCACTTAAATTACTTTAGAATTCTGTGCCAGACAAACACCCAGAGCCAATATGACCTGTGTTCTGTGACCACCTACCTCTAGCCCTGTCCACTTCTGAGAACTGCCCCACACCCACACTGGGCCTGCAGGCCATGAGATGCTCTGTCCTGCCTGTGTAGGGGCAATTATGCACACTCATGCTATCTGTATCTGTCTCTGGGTGGGCTTTCAGGCCCTCTCACGTGTATGTACTGCAGCGAGGGTAGGAAAGGGGCTCCACCTTTCAGAGCCTGTAGCTGCGAGTGCTGCCTTGGCCTCACAGGGCAGGCTCAGATTGAGAGACTTCCAGGACAAAAAATGAACAAGATGGGACAAGGCGGAATGGTTCTGAACGGGAGGCTCAAATGCTGCCCCATGGACTTCCACCCTGGCTCAGGCTGAACATCTCAGGCACCAAAAAATGGTAGGCTGAGTGGGTGGGTACCCCCATAGAGCTTCTGCTTCTGAATCTTCAACTGAAATCAAGAAAACAAAGTTAAATACTAGGATCCACTTTCTATAGATCATCTGCTTCCAGTGAAATTGCTGATGTAATAAATATATTTTTTGAGAGGGCTTATCTTATATTTATTGATCAAATGGCAGTTCACAACAATAAAATTCTGTATAGGGGACACAATGCACAGTCATTAATCAACCCTAAGCCTAATTCTCAACAGTCTCCAATCTTCTAAAGTATAATGAACAAGTTCTTACATGGTGAACAAATTCTTACATAGTGAATAAGTTCTCACATGGTGAACAGTGCAAGGGCAGTCATCACAGAAACTTTTGATTGTGATCACGCTTTATGAACCATAAACAATCATGTCAAATATGAATATTCGTTTGATTTTTATACCTGATTTATATGTGGATCCCTCATTTCTCCCTTTATTATTATTATTATTGTTTTAAATACAATGCTCATGTGGTAGTTAGATGTAAGATAAAGGTAGAAAACATAGAATAGTGTTGTAAGAGAGCAAATGTGGATGATCAGGTGTGTGCCTGTAGACTATGTGTTAATCCAAGCTAGACAAGGGCAGTAAAATATCCACGGATGCAGAAGAATTCTCTCAAAACAGGGGGGGGAGAAGTTCTAAGCCTCACCTCTGTTGATCCCCAGTTTCTCACCTGATGGTCCCCCTGCGACTGTGCCTGTCTTAGGTTGTTCCTCCCTTGAGGAATCTTACCCGTCTCTGGCTAACCAGTCATCTTCAGGGGCTATAAAGGGAGATGTAAAGTTGGTAAGTGAGGGAGAAGCCATATCGTTTGAAAAGGTTAGCTTTTTACTTCTATGCAGATTTATGCCCTGTGGATTCTATGCCCAGCATTTGTCTTGAGGTATCTTTAGCACTTGGAGGAATTATGATACTCGGTAAATTTGATATGAGGCATGAATTCCATTTAAGGGTTGTAATTAGGAAGGAAGAATAAAAGCTACAGATGTTGCAGATGGAAGAAAACATGAGGAGATTGATTACTTCTTTGACATATCTTCTTGTAGAGTAATTTAAGCATGTATAGGTTTTAAACTACTAATTAAATTGCACACACACATTAACATAATAGGAATACAGTTACATAACCAAAGCAGATCTACAATTACCAGCCATTTCCAGTGAGGCCAAGAAAACCAGTTAGGCACCCTAGGCATTTATGAAAATTTGTCTGTGATATGATGTATATTGTCCAACTGTACTTGAACAGTCTGAGAGAAATCAGACCAATTTAAACAGCCCATTCCTGGGAACTGTTCACATCCCATATGTTCTTTTAACAGTAGATAGTCTGTAGTTGAAAGATTTTGGAACGGTACAACTTGCACTTCTCCTAAATGTTGGTTGAGTTCCAACAGTGTAGATCCAGTCAAATTTGTTGTTTAACTGTATGTACAGGCCAGCTTAGATATCTCCTTCTTCATTACAAAGGAAAGTCCACGAACCAGTGGGATGAATCCAACTACAACTGCAGCATCGCCTGGAGCTTTGTTGTGGTTTTTTGATGATCATCTGCTGGTATGACTCTTCCAGAGTGTGCTGATGTTGGAAGTTTTTCTTCATATCATATCTTAGTTCATTTTCTGGGTAGCCACATTAGGCTTTGATCCTCTGTATAAATACAAACAGACCCTTTGCCCACACTTTGATCTGCCCTTTATACCATTGTGTAGAACTCATTGGAGGTCACCACACAGGAACTGCTTTCTTTAATTTGGAAGAGCAAAGAATATTATCGTAATAGTGTTCCTCCATAGCAGATCATCTGACACCCTTTAAGTAATCGAAGTTCAGGATATTTAAAGCATGCATTAATTGTTGATTTACAGTTAGTTTTATCCTATCATGGAGTAATCACCTTTTTCTTTTTTGTTATCTTTAATCTACACTTACATGAAGAATATGATTTTTACTAGGCTCTCCCCTATACCAGGTCCCCCCTATAAACACTTATACAGTCACTGTCCATCAGCAAAGCAAAATGTTGTAGAATGACTACTTGTCTTCTCTGTGTTTTACAGCCTCCCATTTCACACACACACCTATGCATGCTGATCTTAATACCCCCGTTCTTCCTCCCAAACTTTATCCCTCCCTACCCACCCATCCTCCTCAGTCCCGGTCCGTTTGATACCTGTTAGTTCATTCTTGGGTTCTGTGATTCTGCTGCTGTTTTGTTCCTTCAGTTTTTCCTTTGTTCTTATACTCCACAGATGAGTGAAATCATTTGATATTTCTCTTTCTCCGCTTGGATTTTTTAAATGAGCATAATACTCTTCAGCTCCATCCATGTTGTTGCAAATGGTAGGATTTGCCCCCTTATGGCTGAGTAGTGTTCCATTGTGTATATGTTCCAGATCTTCTTTATCCATTCATCTACTGATGGACATTAAGTTGTTTCCAATTCTTGGCTATTGTAAATAGTGATGCGGTACACATAGGGGTGCATCTGTCTTTCTCAAACTTGATTGCTGCGTTCTGAGGTTAAATTCCTAGGAGTGGAATAACTGGGTTAAATGGTAAGTCTGTTTTGAGCATTTTGATGAACCTCCATACTGCTTTCCACAATGGTTGAACTAGTTTACTATCCCACCAGCAGTGTATGAGGGTTCCCCTTTCTCCACAGCCTCGCCAACATTTGTTGTTGTTTGTCTTTTGGATGGCAGCCATCCTTACTGGTGTGAGGTGATACCTCATTGTAGTTTTAATTTGCATTTCTCTGATAACTAGTGCTGTGGAGCATCTATTCACGTGTCTGTTGGCTATCTATATTTCTTTTATGGAGAACCGTATGTTCAGTTCCTCTGCCCATTTTTTAATTGGATTATTTGATTTTTCTTTCTTGAGGCGTGTGAGCTCTGTATATATTTTCGACGTCAAGCCTTTATACGATCTGTCATACACAAATATATTCTCCCATACTGTAGGGTTCCTTTTTGTTCTATTGATGGTGTCTTTTGCTGTACAGAAGCTTTTCAGCTTAATATAGTCCCACTTGTTCATTTTTACTTTTGTTTTCCTTGCCTGGGAAATATGTTCAAGAAGAGGTCCCTCATGTTTATGTATAAGAGGTTTTTGCCTATGTTTTTTTCCATGAGTTTAATGGTATCGTAGCTTACATTCACAATTTTGATCCATTTTGAATTTACTTTTGTATGTGGGGTTAGGCAATGGTCCAGTTTCATTCTCCTACATGTAGCTGTCCAGTTTTGCGAGCACTATCTGTTGAAGAAACTGTCATTTAGCCATTGTGTGTCCATGACTCCTTTATCAAATATTAATAGACCATATATGTTTGGGTTAATGTCTGGAGTCTCTAGTCTGTTCCACTGGTCGGTGGCTCTGTTCTTGTGCCAGTACCAAATTGTCTTGATTACTATGGCTTTATAGTAGACCTTGACATAGGGGAGTGAGATCCCCTCTATTTTATTCTTCTTTCTCAGGATTGCTTTGGCTATTTGGGGTCTTTGGTGGTTCCATATGAATTTTTGAATTATTTGATCCAGTTCATTGAAGAATGTTGCTGGTAGCTTCATAGGAATTGCATCAAATCTGTATATTGCTTTGGGCAGGATGGCCATTTTGACGATATTTATTCTTCCTAGCCACGAGCATGGGATGAGTTTCCATTTGTTAGTGTCCCTTTTAATTTCTCTTTAGAGTTACTTGTAGTTTTCACAGTATAGGTGATTCACGTCTTTGGTTAGATTTATTCCTAGGTATTTTATTCTTTTTGTTGCAATTGTGAATTGAATTGTTATCCTGATTTCCCTTTCTATTGGTTCATTGTTCGTGTATAGGAAACTACAGATTTTTGTGTGTTAATTTTTATCCTGCAACTTTACTGTATTCCGATATCAGTTCTAGTAGTTTTGGGGTTGCATCTTTAGTTTTTCTATGTACAATATCACGTCATCAGCAAATTTTGACAGTTTAACTTCTTTACCAATCTGGATTTCTTGTATTCCTTTGTAATGTCTGATTGCCGTGGCTAGGACCTCCATTACCATGTTGAATAGCAGTGGGGAGAGTGGGCATTCCTGTCTAGTTCCCGATCTCAGAGAGAAAGATTTCAGCTTCTCGCTGTTCAGTATAATGTTGGCTGCGGGTTTATGATAAATATCCTTTATTATGTTGAGGTACTTGCCCTCTATTCCCATTTTGCTGAGAGTTTTTATCATGAATGGACGTTGATTTTTGTCAAATGTTTTTCAGCATCTATGGAGATGATCTTGTGGTTTTTGTCTTTCTTTTTGTTGATGCTGTGGATGATGCTGATGGATTTTTGAATGTTGTACCATCCTTGCATCCCTGGGATTTATCCCACTAGGTCATGGTGTATGATCCTTTGATATACTTTTGTACTCGGTTTGCTATTATTTTATTAAGTATTTTTGCATGTACATTCATCACGGATATTGGTCTGTAATTTTCTTTTTTGGCGGGGTCTTTGCCTGGTTTTGGTATTAGGTTGATTTTGGCTTCATAGAATGAGTTTGTGAGCATTCCCTCCTCTTCTATTTTTTGGAAAACTTTAAGGAGAATGGGTATTATGTCTTCTCTGTGGGTCTGATAAAATTCCGAGGTTAATCCATCCTGCCCGGGTGTTTTGTACTTTGGTATTTTTTTATTACTGTTTCAATTTCTTTGCTCGTAATTGGTTTGTTTAAGTTTTGTGTTTCTTCCTTGGTCAGTCTTGGAAGGTTTTATTTTTCTAGGAAGTTGTCCATTTCTTCTAGGATTTCAAGCTTCTTGGCATATAGATTTTCATAGTAGTCTTTAATAATTCTTTGTATTTCTGTGGAGTCTGTCATGATTTTTCCGTTCTCATTTGTGTTTCTGTTGATTTGTGTTGATTCTCTTTTTCTCTTAAAATGTTTGGCTAGAGGCTTATCTATTTTGTTTTTCTCAAAAAACAAGCTCTTGGTTTCATTGAATTTTGCTATTGTTTTATTGTTCTCAATTTTGTTTATTTCTTCTCTGATCTTTATTATCTCCCCCCTTCTGCTGCTTTAGGCCTCATTTGTTCTTCTTTTTCCAATTTCGATAATTGTGATGTTAGAGTATTCATTTGGGATTTTTCTTGCTTCTTCAAGTGTTTCTGGATCTCTATATACTTTCCTCTTAAGACTGCTTTTGCTGCATCTCACAGAATTTGGGACTTTCTGTTATTGTTGTCATATGTTTCTATATATTCCTTGAACTCTATTTTAATTTGTTCGTTGATTAATTGATTATTTAGGAGTATGTTGTTTAGCCTCCATGTGTTTGTTACCCTTTTTGTTTTCTTTGTAGAAATTATTTCTAGTTTTATGCCTTTGTGGTCTGAAAAGTTGGTTGGAAGAATTTCAATATTTTGGATTTTGCTGAGGCTCTTTTTGTGAGCTAGTATGTGGTCTATTCTGGAGAATGTTCCATGTGCACTTGAGAGGAATGTATATCCTGTTGCTTTTGGATGTATAGTTCTCTAGATGTCTATTAGGTCCATCTGCTCTACTGTGTTGTTCAGTGCTTCCATGTCATTACTTATTTTCTGCCTGGTGGATCTATCCTTTGTGGTGAGTGGTGTGTTGAAGTCTCCTAAAATGAATGCATTGCAGTCTATTTCCCCCTTTAGTTCTGTTAGTATTTGTTTCACATATGCTGGTGCTCCTGTGTTTGGTGCATATATTTAATATCGTTATATCCTCTTGTTGGACGGAGCCCTTTATCATTATGTAGTGTCCTTGTTTATCTCTTGTTACTTTCTTTGTTTTGAAGTCTATTTTGTCTGATATTAGTACTGCAACCCCTGCTTTCTTCTGACTCTTGTTTGCCTGAAATATATTTCTCCATCCCTTGACTTTAGTCTGTACATGTCTTTGGATTTGAGGTTAGTTTCTTGTAAGCAGCATATAGATGGGTCTTGCTTTTTTATCCATTCTGTTACTCTGTGTCTTTTGATTGGTGCCTTCAGCCCTTTAACATTTAGGGTGACTATTGAAAGATATGTACTTATTGCCATTGCAGGCTTTAAATTCGTGGTTACCAAAGGTTCAAGGTTAGCCTATTTAGTATCTTACTGTCTAACTTAGCTCGCTTATTGAGCTGTTATATACACTGTCTAGAGATTCTTTTCTTCTCTCCCTTGTTATTCCTCCTCCTCGATTCTTCATATGTTGGGTGTTTTGTGCTGTGCTCTTTCTAGGAGTGCTCCCATCTAGAACGGTCCCTGTAAGATGTCCTGTAGAGGTGGTTTGTGGGAAGCAAATTCACTCAGCTTTTGTTTGTCTGGGAATTGTTTAACCCCATCATCATATTTAAATGATAGTCGTGCTGGATACAGTATCGTTGTTTCAAAGCTCCTTCTGTTTCATTGCATTAAATATATCATGCCATTCTTTTCTGGCCTGAAGGGATTCTGTCGAGAACTCTGATGTTACCCTGATTGGTTTTCCTTTATAGGTGACCTTTTTCTCTCTAGCTGAATTTAAAACTCTTTCCTTGTCCTTGATCTTTGCCATTTTAATTATTATGTGTCTTGGTGTTGTCCTCCTTGGATCCTTTCTGTTGGGGGTTCTGTGTATGTCCGTGCTCTCTTCGATTATTTCCTCCCCCAGTTTGGGGAAGTTTTCAGCAATTATTTCTTCCAAGATTCTTTCCATCCCTTCTCCTCTCTCTTCTTCTTCTGGTACCCCTAAAATACGGATATTTTTCCTTTTGGATTGGTCACACAGTTCTCTTAATATTGTTTCATTCCTGGAGATCCTTTTATCTCTCTCTATGTCAGCTTCTATGCGTTCCTATTCTCTGGTTTCAATTACATCAATGGCCTCTTGCATCCTATCCATTCTGCTTATAAACCCTTCCAGAGTTTGTTTCATGTCTGTCATCTCCTTTCTGGCATCTGTGATCTCCCTCTGGACTTCATCCCATAACTCTTGCATATTTCTCTGCACCTCTTTCAGCATGTTTATGATTTTTATTTAGAATTCTTTGTCAGGAAGACTAGTTAGGTATGTCTCCTTCTCTGGTGTTGTCTCTGTGATCTTTGTCTGCCAGTAGTTTTGCGTTTTCATGGTGATAGGAATAGTTTGCAGAGCTGGGACGAGTGACGGCTGGAAGAACTTCCCTAATTGTTGGAATGTGGCCCTCCTCTCCTGGGAGAACAGCGACCTCTAGTGGCTTGTGCTGGGTAGCTGCGTGCAGACAGGGCTTCTGCTTCCTGCCCAGCTGCTATGGAGTTTATCTCCGCTGTTGCTGTGGGCGTGGCCTGGCTCGGGCTTCTGCACCAAAGTGGTGGAGTTGCATTGGAGAGGGAACGTCCAGGAGGCTATTTATCTCCGTAATGGGCCTCCATGCTCCCTGCAGCTCATGGGATTAGGGTGCCCAGAGATCCCCAGATTCCCTAACTCTGGATTAAGTGTACTGCTCTGCACCTTTAAGACTTCCAAAAAGCACCCACCAAAACAAAAGAGCCACAAAAAAAAAAATTTTTTTTAATAAAATAAAATAAATAAATAAATAAATAATGGCCTCTCACTTTTCTGAGGTCCTCTAGCACCAGGCCTCCCGTGCCAGCTCACTGTTCTTTCTGCCCTGTTTCCCTAGTATCCAGGGCCCCGCACATGCACTGTGTCTGCACTCTGGACGGGATCCCTGGGGCTGTGTATTCAGCAGTCCTGGGCTCCCTCTCCCTCCCACTCTGACTCCTCTTCTCCCACTGGGAGATGGTGCGAGGGGCTATCGAGTCCCGCCGGCCTGGAGCTTGTATCTAACCCCCTTCATGATGCACTGGGTTCACGCTGGTGTGGATGTGGTCTGGATGTTGTCCTGTGTCTTCTGGTCTTTATTCTAGGAAGAGTTGTCTTTGTTATGTTTTCATAGATATATGTGGTTTTGGGAGGAGATTTCCACTGCTCTACTCACCCCGCCGTCTTGTCTCCACCTCCTTATGTAATAAATATTTTAAAGAGTAAAGGAGTGTGACTGCAGCATCTCCAGGGATCCTGCACCTTCAGGGAAGATGAGAACAAAGATGGCAAGCACACAATGTTTTTTAAAGATTTTGCAAAGACAATGATGTCCACTGGATTCATGTGTCTGTACATGTAACTCCCACCCCAGTTTTTTCTAGTTCTTTGAAGATAAATCTGGTTTAATATGATTAGATTAAATATTATAAAAATACTATTACTTTCTTAACAATTATTCTAATATCCTACCCTTATAAAATAGTCTTGAGAACCTTTAAAAACTATATATGTGGGTTTTTCCTCTATTTAAAACGTACTTGGAAACCACCCAAACCATCTGTGGACTTACTGATGTAAAAACAAAGCGAAATTTTATATTGGTTGTGAACTGCAGGTGCTGGTGAATAATACACATTACTGAGAATCTCTGTCTTCCTCCCACAGGTTCTCCAGAAATGGTACAAATCCTTGGTAGCCTCAAAAGACCTATCACTTACAGACGTCAAAGTTCCCAGTAATGTACTTTCATTTCATTTCAGTGTTATAAATAGACACTTTAGAATCCACTCTCATTTGAAATAAAGTCAAATCCTCAATTGCTATGTATATAAAGAGTGCAAAGAAATATACCAAAAATATTAATGTAGTTATCTATGGGTGGTGGAATAGGGATGGTTTTATTTCTTACATTATATGTTTTCATATTTTCCCAATTTTTCCAAGTGAGCCTAGTCTACTTTTATAATCTAAAAAAAAAACAGTAGTTTTAAGATGGAAAAAAAATTTTACCTTAGTTAATAAAGAAATGTTACTTTTTATTTTGAAAGTGAATCCATGTGCTTCACAAAGTTGAGGTAACATTTCTAAGTCTAAACCTTAGAAAGCTTGGGCCTTTTATCTTCTCTCAAACAAGTAAGACATAACAAATGGCTTCAAAAATATTTTGCTTAGTTTAGAAATTATACTGTTTTTTTTTCCCAAGGCTGGCCAGTTGTTACTGCAAATGACCTAACTTCCAATGTAAATGAATTAAACATGTAAAAGGCCTTAAAAATATGACAACTTAAAAAAATGTAAAGTAGTATAAACTTTCAGTTTAAAATAGAAAGCACGCAGTACTTTTTGGTACCTTAAATTCTTAGAAGAAGAGATTATAAATTATAAATAAACTAAACTATAGTAAAAATAAACTCCAACACGTAGTAACACTTAAAAATTATAAAGGAAAAACACTGGTTTCCTTGTGATTCTACCCCAGAGAGTTTCTAATTGTGCATCTGAAAGAGCAAAAGCCAACAATAAAGGGGATTACATATGCATTCCTGCAACACCTTCATCCTTAATCCGTAAGAACAATACAAGAGACACAAATTTTAAAACAAGAAAAGATGTACCTAACTTTGAGGCCAACTGCGATTTCAGGCATAGAATGAGAAGACCGTGTAGCTCTCCTTTGATTCAAAAAAACTGTCATAATCCTACAAAATGGTGGAGAAGAAGACAAAAGAAATTAGCCCTGTGTCTGGTACTCTGACAAATACTTCCAGAAATAATCGATGTGCCCCTGCTCCGTCCATGCCAGGGGAGATAGATGTAGATCTACAGGACTAGCTCTGTTTGAGCTGAAAGATGTCCTTGACTGTGATGGCGGATGGGACTTGAGGCAGAGTCAGAATGTACAATGATGACAACAGAAATCAACCTGTGACACATTCCTTTACCTGTGCCCAGCCACACTACCTGGTGTTGAACCACTCCGGCCTGAGGCTCTGTTTGATCCTAGCACTTCTTTACAGAAGGCTGCCTCCCTATTCTAATCTTGTTATTTTGTTATCAGGACTTAAAAAAAGTGAGAGTGAACAGAAAGCTGAAAAGGTCGCCCTATGTCACTGTGAGCACTTCTACTCTGCTTTTGAAGTTTCCACATTACTTGAGCCTGTCTTCAGTGGGTCTACGATCAAATGAAAACGAAAGGAAATATTCTCTGCAACACTCATCTTGGCCTCAGAGTCATTTCCTCTTCCTACTTTCATAAGAGAAGCCTTCATGGAGCTTGTTCTGCTCATCAATGGTTTCTTTTCAAAAATTTGCGTGTATAATAACTACATCGTTTCTAAGTTAATGTGAAGTAGACTAAAAATTTGGTAAAAGTACCTCTGATTACTTTATCCTGAAGAGAAACAGAAGCAGAAAATGATCCGGCTCATTTTTAGGCATTTGCTCTGTGCTGGGTGTCTCATGATCTGTGCATTGTTTAAACTCCACCACAGCCCACCAGGCTGGAGACTGGCTCAGAACAAAATCATGCCATCCAAGTTGGACAGCCAGTACTCGAGAGAGCTGAGATTTGGGCCCAGTTCTCACTGATGCTGGATTGATGCCTTTTGTACTCTACAACGCTTTCTGCCCAAGAGGCAAGCAGGTTTGGGGCACCTTGTATACCAGGGACACTGAGCCTAATATGTCCACTGCTGAACTCAGGAAAAGTCTTCACAAGTCTGTGTCATCACAGACATCACAATGCCCTCATCCAAACTAGACTTTGGCAACAGCACCCAATTTTTCAACTATTTTCTGATCTAACCTATTCTTATCCAATCACTCTCAAGTGAAGACAAACTGACCTTTCAAAATCGCAAATTTGATCACACTGCTCTCTGCTAAATACTTTCCTTTAAGACTTCACAATGCTCTCAGAATACAGGTTAAAATTCTTCCTATGGCACAAAAGGTTCTGTACGGTCCAGCTCTAGCTCAGTCAAAGACGGGGATAAGAGTGGCACACCTCCACCCCCACCAACCACCGCCCAGGGCAGATTCCCTTCTGAGAACTGGTACACGTGCTCAGTCAGCAGTGGTGCAGTTTCTGGAAATCTACCATTTGAGCTATGTGACTTCGACCAACGCATTCAACCTCGTCAGACTGTCCCTCCTTTTCCGTAGCAGATACTACAATTCCTCTGAAGCCCAGAATTCTATAAAATTATGGCACATTTGTTAGCTGTGATCATGAAGCCTACTGTAGGTAAAACTGTACTACTTCTAGAATATCTCGCCTGCTTTAGTGCATCTGCATATCAACAGGTGTTCCTCAGGGGGTGGAGAGTCATAGGTCATCTCTATGTCAATGGGTAATTACCTGGGCAACCCAGAGCTTATCTGAATCTGAGAGGCTAGGGGGAGGATTTACATGCTTCTGCCCCAGCAAGAAATAGATGGCCCAGACTGCAGTTTGTAAGCAATAAACGGGTTTTAAACTTCATTTTTCCCTTTGAATGATTTTGGTTTTAGAGGTATTTTGTCCTGGGATTTCCTTTCCCTGGAGTTACACCTACACATTACAGTTACTAGAGATACTTGTTTGAAAAGTTTACCCCTGGTAACTGGTTTAAATGAACAGGAAAGGGAAGGGACAGAGTGGGGGAAAAAATAAGGACTGGTGGCTCAGGCATCAAAATGCTGCCCATTCCCTGAAGGCCTTTCACCTGCTCCTGCTTGATTAATGACTCTGATGTCAGTGAGGATGCACAAATGAGAAATAACATGGGAAACAACACCTCACCCAGTCTCTACAGACGTAGTGGGAATTCCACTTTGAAAGACTCAAGTGTTAACATGAAAATACCATGCACATGAATGAGCAAAAAAAGTTACAGTGAGATTCAGTGCATATAATTCAGTTTTCAATGTTTACATTAAAAACCTTAATCTTAAAATGATCGTAATTCACCAAATCACAAACCTGGAAATAAGGTACTCTTCTAAGCAAGTTTCATATAAAACAAGACATATAAAATATATACATGTAACACTTAGAAAGAATATGTAACATTATAAACAATCCATTTAACCACACATTGACCCAAAACTATTCTCCTACATTTCAGATACTAACAAAGGTATTTAGAAATTTCAGATATTTAGAACTCTCATAATGGCAACATTCCTTATTTATATAAAAACTCTCTTTAAGTCTACTTTCTACAAAATTTGAAGCATTATTTAATTTTATGGTCCCTCAACTCAGTGCTATGTCATTACAGCTGGAGACCTTCTTACCTAAACACTGATGGATGCTCCCACCCAATTGCTTAGAAACTGTCCCTTATGGTAATTAACTCTTTCTAAAGTGACAAATACAAGATTTTCTAGTCAACTTTAAAAGTGGAATAATTGAAAGGAAATCACTTTTAAAATTAATGTTAGGACCTGGCACAGCAGCTTACCAATAGTAATTGTCAAGTTGATGAATGAGTTCTCTTTGCTAGTTAATGACCAATGTGCCATGCTTTAGATTAACCTCATGCTAGTAACATAATTTGAGTAAATCTGATTTCTACTCTATTAACTTCAGGTTTTAAAGAATTGTGGAAAAATTTACTTTCTGACATTCAAAAGTTTTTGAGTGTCCTGATGAATCTCAAATAAGAGGTTAAATTGTTTTCTTTGTCACATTTAAGCAGAGTAGGGGAGTGATAATCTAAAATCTAGGATTCATTAATAGTTAATACCTCCTTTCAGAGATAATAACATACAGTATGATGTGAAATAGTTTAAAATAGAAATTTAAAAATCACATCCTATTAAGATATACATTCTTATATTTGGTCCTGAGGCATTCCCCAATAAAAGAGGAAGATCTGTTTTCTTATATTCACTTCACTTATCAGGCATCTATTTTTAAATATATATATTAGAGTTCATACTATGAAAGTTAAAAATACAGTATTTTTAAAACTCACTATTAAGTCTCTAGATAGGCTTGCTGAATTTCTTATGGTCAAAGATACTGTCTCTGAAGTGCTTGTAAATTCACACCTGCAAATTGCACATTCTGGACAATCAACCTTCTGTAACTATAACAACAATTGTCAGATAATATGTCTTTTGAGAAGGCACAGACACACAAAGTGTATTCAAGATAAATTTGCCCCATTTCAGAAGACAATACATTTTTATTTCATTTAGGAAAAGGGATGATAAATTCACTTTGTTTGTAGTGCCAACTGCCTATGAAAAGAAAATTTCTGCATTATATAGACATCAGCATAACTGACACTTTTCCTATTGGCACATTTAACCAAACACTACAATTTTAAGAATACAGCAAGCTAAACAACTGTTAAAAAGGAAAAGAAAAGAAAAGCTTCCTTCACCTGTACTTGTTAGTGTTCCAGTGAGAACCAGTGTGAGAGACATTCATAAGCTCCGGATAAAATCTACAACTGGCAGAGCCCACAAGAGCCTTTCTTCAGAGCTCACTAGGGAACTCACTGGTTCTACAATGGGATGGTCATGGGCTCAACAACCATCTTAGACAGAGACAGGGTTGTGCTCCATCCACCCAGTGCCCCAGGATCAGTGAGGGGGGCCCACAGCAGGCACACTGGAAGGCTGTCCCATTCCCCATGCTCACTCGTGACACTTTGCTGACAGGACAGTACAAGGAGCAAGAACAGCATGAGGCCCGAGAGAAAAGTGGCAGCCACGGGTCCTCAGTGAGCCACAGCACACCTGGTTTCCCAAAGAATTTTTTAAGACTCTCTTTCAAAGACTATGAGTTGCTGCAGCTTTGGAAAATGACCACAGGCTACTTCTAAAAATGTCTTTTAAGCCTGAGGGAAGCCTCTGGGCAGTTTCCTCATTTAGTGGATAAGGACCATTAATGCTGTATTCCATTTTATGGAATCTGAGTATAGAAGGAAAACACAGTTGGCAGTTCTAATCCTGGTAGTATATGTGTGATGCAGTTGTCTGAAACAGTTTCATTCAGCTATTTTTATGCCAAATACAACAAAAAAGAGTATGCTGCTGAGGATTTTAAATTCCCAATTCAAACCCTACTAGTACAAGATGGAAGAGCAAGCAGGTGTGTCTACAAGCACCAACTGAAATTGCATGGGAAAAGTTTTCTTGTGCTCAACAGGAAAAGAATTCATCAATAAAATTTTAAGACATATCAGAGGAATAAGTGGAAAGGAAAAAATCGATTAAGAAAGATAATCTCTTGGCTATTGACATTTATGTCCTTCTTAAACCACAGTAATTTGGTAAAATAGGATTATTTGCCCTCCTCTCACTGCTCACACAACTGAACAGCTCTGTAGAGAACAGTTTTACATGTCTAAAACAATACAAATATAACATGTATTGTATTTTTACTTAATAATAGTTATTACAGTTACAGAAGAGAATGAGACTTAAAAACTAACAATTTTGTGTGTATAAATCAAATGGTTGAGATGAGAGAAGTTCTAAGAATGCTAATTTGTCATGTTTTAAAGAAAGAATTAAATACCGTCCAAATTTAAAATCAAGGATTATAGACACTAGTATGAGTGACAGGGTGATCATAAAACTGCAAGCAGAACCTCTCAAAGAAGATACATCTTGGGGACCTGGGAGAGGTCACATGAAAGTAGGGGCAGAGGAAAACTTACTCTTTACCTTTGACAATCCTGTCAACAGGCTTTACTGTCTGAACATTGGCACTAAGATGGCCCTAGTAACTTAAGCGTTCTGTTTCCTTTTCATTAACTTTGCTGCATAAGGTTAAGAATTAGAGAAGAATATTAATGGAAAGAAAATCACCAGTTTGGATTACTTAAGATAAATGGCTGGAAGCACAACTGTGGTGGCCTTTCAATATTCACAGCACAAGGCATTGTTTTTAAGGAAGACATGCCCCAGATCCTCATCACTGTAGAACACTGTGGCAGACATCTCAGTAAAGTGAAAATGGAAGATTAAACATTCGGAGAGAAGGTAAGACAAGTGAAGAACTCCTTGATTAGGTAAGTGATGTTTTAGACAGTATAATACTGATTTTTAAATTCAGATCAAATTTCCTAAGAAAATATTAACTGCAGGATATGCGAGCTTCTAATTTAGGCAATTTCCCAAACAGATTTCATCATAAAAACCAAAGGTTCAGTAAGCTTGCTTTGGAGACACTTGGCTCTGACTGCTATTAGAACAAGAGTGCAAATGCTGCATGAGGCAAGACCCAAAAGAACTAATTACACACACTCAGCTGAAAACACCTGTAGCTATTGCCCCTACACATAACAATTTTTATTGAGTACGTTCTGTTTTCCTAGCATCACAACAGGTGACAGACACTACAGTAAAGACACCACAGAGCCAGCTGAGGAGAAGCACAAGGTACTCAGAGTCTAGCTGAAGGCAAAGACACGAAAAAAAAAAACACTCCAAGATAATAAATGTCCTAAGAGTAATAAGGTTTTCTGGGCATGGGGGAGAGAGAAATGATGAGAGTCCTGGTCAATTAGAGGAAGATCAACAACAAGGCCTGCTCAAATTGGGTTTTGAGACAGAAACAGTACCGACTTATGCAGGAGGTGAAAAGACAGGATTTGGCAATAAACTGGGTAATGAGGTGAGGCAAATGGGGTGGGGCTACTTCCAGGGCTTCACTCTGTAGATGTAGCCATTAACCCTATATTAATAACGTGTACATTTTAAAGACAGAGCAAAATCTCCTGTGAACAACAATGAAATCTGGAACTTGTGCTTCCCTTTTTGTCTCTGAACAAACCAATATGGCTAGTAACAAACTAAAAAGCCTATAGCAGAGAAATGATTTCATTAACGATAATAATCCTTTAAAGGAGTGACATGTATCTAAAAATAAGTCACCTCTATTTGGAAACTATTTTTGTTAGACAACAAAGGAGGGCACAAAATGGTACATACTGTATGATCCAAAAAAAAAAGATGTATGGGGGGACACAATAATATGGGTGATTGTAGTAAACACAGTGTTTTTCATTTGAAACCTTCATAACAGTGTATATCAGTAATATCTTAATATTTAAAAAAACACATAGACCAAAAGTTTGCTGTCTTCCTTGAAAGATAAAACTGATTACTCCCACTCTTCTTTCTCTTTCTCATTTTTCCAATATTCACTGCTTTCATATTCATTTTAGTGCTGGGAAAAAGAAATAATGACAAAAAACCACTGAGTAACCAGTTCAGTTTGAAAACTTTAAATAACCCTTTCTAACAACTTCCTGTGAGACCGTTGTCTAAACAGCATTTCATATATTTATGTGTGGGAATCTGTGTGTGTGACACACATACATATGAATAACTCTTACTTTTGAATAATCTATGTATGAATCAGGGATTTGAAAAACTGCTATTTAAGAGAGATGGTTCCTCATGCTTCAAAAGACAACCCCAAATACTCTAAATATCCCTCACTATGATCTTCCCAAAAGTCTTACATAAACACTTCACTTGGGAACGACACAGCTTCATAAAACGTAGGAGATTTTGTGGTGCATTTCTGATCCTCCACCAGTGGTTAGAAGATGCTAATACATCTTGTCTCCATTCATGGAAAAGAAAAGGAGAAGAGATGCCACTATTAACCACTGCAGGGTAATGAGCCTTTCTGCAACTCCTCAAGACCAGCTGCAACCATCTCCAGTCTACTTCATTCTAAAATTAACAAAGTAAAATGGGGAAATGCTGTCACAGTTGGCCCCAAATCAATCCTTACATAAGGAAACTTTTATATAAACTTATTTGGTTACCAATATACATAATGCTTAGGTACAAAATTAATACTCCACAAGTATCATCTATTATTACAAAAATTCAAAAGTTTTAAAAGACAAATAATCTTTAAACTTGCTTCATGGAAAATGGCCGAAAGTTTATTCTTCTATAAAAACAGTCTTCTTTCTCTCAACTGAGCCATCCTCTCTTTATGATCAAACAACACTTACGTGAAAAAATTCTGGAAATGTGTTTTACAATGTGAATAAACTTAACATTACTGAAATGTACAATTAAAAACAGTTAAGATAGTAAATTCTGTAATATGTTTTTACCACAAGAAAAATTTTAATGGAAAACAAAATTAAAAAAACATTTAATGAAACCCACATCATTTTTTCCCTGAAAACATAAGACAAGAAACGAAAGGGGAGCAAATATTCTCCTATGGTGTAGTAGATGTGTGTGTTTTCATTTCTGGTGTATTCCACACATGCAAGTTCCATAGAGAAACAACAAAGTTTAAAAACCTTGAACATGAGGACCTGAGTTTCCTAAAGTCCAAATCAGACACTAAAGCTTCTCAGAAAAGACTAGGTGTTGGGACCACATTTCAAGAGAGAAATCTAGCTCACGGTGGGACACCAGAGGGAAATAGCAAGAACAACCAGTCTGTGAGAATCTGGTTCTTAACTACAAACAACAGAAATGAACACTGGCAACTTAAAAGGGAAAGGAAACCGTGGCGGTACAGTAGGAGCTCACAGAGTTCACACTAAAGGCAGAGGACCAGTTTACTTAGAATAAATTTCCATGACTGTACACAAGAACACACCTGACCTTACCCCAGGATCAGCCCATCCCCCCTGTGCACTTACTACCACCACCAACTGGTCCTGTGTTTCTGTATTGTTCCCTCAGTGTTCAGATTCTGGGGTGGGAAGAACTGACTGGGCATGCCAGGGAGCTTCTTTTCAGTGGAGAATTCCTCCCAATAGGCAGCATATTCAAATGCTGAGGACAGAGAGAAGGCAATTTTCCACAGTGGATACCAAGGAGCTTAGCAGCCATTTATGTCTGCAGGCCTAGCTCATTACATTAAAAATAAGTAAGTTTGCAGACAGTTCAAGGAAACAGAATCTTCATGCTCACTGGATCCTCCCACTTGCGATGCGGTAGGTTTCCACACATTATCACCAGATAAGACTTGTCATAGAGCATCGTGGGTTAAGCAAGCTGCACAAAAGCAGGTGGAATGAATGAGGCCATGGTTAGTTGCCCTCTAAGCCTTTTGCTTTTGTCTCAAACCTGCTTGACCTAGATCAGAGCAGACACTGTCTTCCAAACTCATGCCAGAACAGAGTAAGGACAGAGTGTACACACCAGCATTATGGGGCTAACAATGCCCAAGCAGAAAATATGCCATTTATCTGGCACAGTTTGGTCAATATGAAAGCCTCTAACCAGCTTCCAGTCTATCTGAACAAACTCATACAGATACTGTAGGGCAAAGATGCACAGAGATTTAGAAAGTCACAAAGAGGTGAAAGTAAGGACAGAGAACTTTCATAACATTACATTCTCTTATTCATTCAATACATTTCTCTACTTAAAAGGCTTTGAAATTCCTCTGTTCAAAGGGCTTCTACTTTTATGATGATAGAGCAAAGATGTCTCTACCACCTTTATTTTCTTAAAAAGTCAACAGAACAAGCCTTTTAAAAAAACTGAACTCCATTTTTTAAATTAAAACTAGGAGACATCTAGATCCCTGCACCACAGCATATGCAAAATGTATGTTGAAATGGTGAGGGATGTGAGACACAGAGGATGGCCAAACCTCAGTGTCTGAGGAGGCAGCATCAACATAAACAGGCTGCAGGGACCACCTGTGAAGGTGCGTGTGGGCAAAGGCAGAAACAGGGAGACCATTTGAAAGCCTGTACAAGGAGCAGTAAGACTCCAAGTCTACTCCACTTTCCCCTTTGTTGTAGAGCAACAAAACTGTAACACCAGCAGTGAAGAAAATAAGGGTGAAAACAAGGTTAGAAAGTAAACATGTGCATGTCAGAGCATGAGATCCCCCAGGCCTACAGGAACTCTCTCCACACATGTCAAGAACTCCAGTATCTGGGCTGATATTCCCAAAAAAAGAGACCAAGGGTCCATCCTCTAGGAAAATTAACCCATCTACTGAAAAGATTTACAGATAAAGTATCAGGATCTGCAATGAGAATGCCACCTGGGGCCCAGTCACCCTACAAAGTCTGGCAGAAAACAAGCCCGCAGACATATAGGTGCACATGCACAAATGGGCACACTCCATTTCTTGATAGATCTCCAGTGCCTCACCTCTTAAATAAGCAAAAGAGAAGGATCACCAGACATCTGAGTAAGCCCACGATAACTAAGAGAAAATACCAAAATAACGTGAAAAAATGTATAATAGTGGAAACAGACAATACTGGTAAAAGAAGAAAACTTCAAAGAGATCATACTAATTATCTCCGTTGAGCTAAGATACTGCATTCATCTCATAAGAGCCTATTATCAAAAAGAAAAAAATCAGGAAGAATGGAAAAGAAACAAAAAATTCAAGGAAAGGATTCAGAGGTTAGTTAAAGAAATCTCACGGAAAGGAGAACAAAAAGTTAGAGAAGTGGACAATACAAAGAAAAAGGTAAGAACACTGGAAAATCAATGTTAAAAAGTTTTATACAAAAATTAATATGCAGTCAAAAAAAGGGAAACAGGAGAAAATCTTCAATGGAAATACTATAAGAACATATTCAATAACTCAACCACATAATCTTAGGTTATAAGGACCCACTGAGCACTCAACTCAATGAAGGAAAAATAGTTTACATTGTGGTTAATTCACCAACAATTTCTAGGATAAACTTGAGTAAGAGACCTAAAATACTAGCACAGAAGAAAATGACAAAAACATGCAAAGATCAAGGAAAACGACCTCAGAATTGTCCACTGCAGCACTGGAGAGCAGATGATAATAAAGCTGGGTGGCCAGAGAATTTCCCTCCTAGGGTTCTGAACCCAGCAGAACTACCAGGCAGCCTGAGACCACTTTCATGCCTGCAAAGTCTGAGGAAGATGTCGAAAAGGGACGGAATTTGTTTGAAGCCTCCTAGCTGTATTTGATAGCCTCACTCTATCACATTACCCTAACCCTAACACTAACCCATTCCTGTACCCTATCCATAGTTCTAACCCCTTCTCTTCCCATTGTCTTATTTCAAATAATACCCCTAAGACAAACCCTACTCTTCACTGTGTTCCAATCCTCCATTTAATAAATATTAGGCAGTATTATTTTAATCCTAAATATCTAAATTATTAAATCCCAAAGCTCTGAACCCTTAAATTCCAAATGTAAGCTTCTAAATTAACTAAGTGAAGTTACAAGAAAAAAGAACATTACACAAACATGTTTTCCTTGTATACATTAGCAATGAATAATCACAAAAGGAATTTTTTAATTCTCTACTAAATAATGTCAACATTAATAATATACATGGGAAAAGACTTACTTTAAGTGCAAGTATTATTCATTTAAAATTATAAAACATTGATAATAGGAAAAATAAAGAAAAGCAAAATAAATGTATTGTCCTGCTGTGTTGATGGCAGACTTAATATCTATAAGATGGCAATGGCACAAATGCACCCTACAGACTCAATGTGGTTCCTATGAAAATTCCCAAAGCTTTTTGTGAAGAATTGCTCCAGCTGATCCTGTCACATATAAAACTGCAAGGGACCACAATGAGCCCTTGATCAGAATCTTGATAAGAAAATCAAAGCTGGAGGCACAGGCTTCCAAAAATCAAATCTTAGTACAAAGTGAGCAGTAAATGAAACAATGTGACACTGTCATAAAATTACACAGTTGACCCTTGAACAGTAGGCATGTGAAGTCCACAGGTCCACTTAAACTGACTTTTCCCCACAAATATATTTTGAAAATGTTAAGTCAACAATTTGAAACATTACCTTTTCTATAGCTTACTTTACTTAAGAATATAGCACATAATAGGTATAATGTACAAAATATTGATAATCGAGTGTTTATATTATTGGTAAGGCTTCCAGTCAAAACAGGCAATCAGTTTTAGGATAACAAAGTTTTGGCAGAGTCAGATGTTTTATGTAGATTGCGATACTGTGGGGGAGTCAGCACCACTAACCCCCATGTTGTTCAAGGGTCGACTGTATATACAGATCAACGTACCTGAATGGAGAGCCCAGAAATGGCCCTAACCAACAATGTCCAGTTGATTTCTGACAAGGGTGGACAACATTAACTTATGGAGAGAAAGTGTTTTTCCAGTAAATGGTGCTTGGCAAACAGCTGTCCACATGCAGAAGAATGAAAATGAATCCTAACTCATATCACATACAAAAATTAACTCAAAATACATAACGGCTTACATGTAATAGGTAAAACATGGGGATAAGTTTTCATGACCTTGGATTTAGCTATGGTTTCTCAGATCTGAAACCAAAGTACAAGCAATAAGAGAAAGAATAAATTAATTTCCTCCAAATTAAACTCTTTTCTGCATCAAAAGATTTTAACCAAGAAGTGAATAAAGTCGCGGAATAGAAGAAAATATCTGCACACCGTACATCTGACAAGAGCCTGTTATCCAGAATACACCGTGAACTTGTACAGTGCAACAAGACAACATCCCAACTTCTTAAATGGATGAGAGACTCCAAGACGTACAAATGCTCCAAATAGCACATGGAAAGGTGTCACATAGAATTCCCTGCACACACATGGGAATGCCTATGATCAGGAAAACAGAAAATCACACATTGCCAAGGATGCAGAAGAACTGGAGCCCCTAACCTTTGCTCGTGGAAATGTAAAACCTGCAGCCTGTGTAGAACACCTTGGTGTTTCCTCATAAAGATAAAATACAATTACCTAACTGTGGTTCTACACCCACTCCTAGATAATACTGCAAAGAAATGACTATGATGTTCAAACAGAAACTGGCCCACGAGTTCTTGGCAGCATTGATCAGCACAGCAAAAAGTCAGAAACAACTCAAATGCCCATCAAGGGGTGAATGGATGGATAAAAACGGGTTGATCCATAAACTGCATTTTTCTGCCATATACAGAAAGAAAGGAAAATGGTCCACAGCCTCCTGGAAAACAGTGTGGGGAGAGGGGAAGGTGTCCCCAGAAACTTGAACATACAGTTAATATATGAGCAGCAATTCCATTTCAGGGCATCTGCCAAAAGCAGGGACTTAGATATTTGGACACCTGTGTTCACAACTGCATGACTCACAATGGTTAAAAGGTGTAGAAGACCCACGTGTCCACAGACAAATGGATGAACAAAGTGTTGTCTCCACACAGTGGAGTGAACAAGGGCATCCTGGCACCTGCTGCATGGATGGACCCTAAAGCCAATTTTCTCAGTGAAATGCACCAGTCACAGAAGGATGAATACTATGTGATCCCACTTACGTGATATCTCGTGGAGCCCATCTGAGCTAAAGACCCTGGAACAGTTCCAGAAAAAGGAAAAGTGATCAGAATTGAAAGACATTTGCACACAGCTGGGGTAGGTGGAAACAGCTGTGATGGATCTGTGCACTGGATTATCATGTGGATACTCTAATACTTTCCTCATTTAGGGTCACATGGTTGCTCCCTATAAACTTGTCCCTATTTAGGGTAGAGGCCAAGAGAATTTTGTGTGAAGTGGCAGGTGTGGTAAAGTGGGGCCATGGGGCATTTAGTGTAAAGAGTGTTTGTACTGACACTGCAAGTTTTCTGTGTGTTTGAAATTGCTGGAAAGTAAATTACTTTGCAGAACAACCATGTCAGTCCTGCACCAGAAAAGCAGAGCAGACATCACACCCGGTCACAGAGGCCAAGCTCTGCCCATTCAGTTCACCCAAAGTGGACCACTACTTAGCCTGCGGGAGTCACTACAAGACACGTGGTAAAATTCCCTTGCAGACACTGGGCTTGGGTGTTGGGACGACCTGGAGTGGAACACTGGGATTTTTAAATTCCAATTTACACACTGCTCCACCAAATACCTGTTACAGATAAAAATAAAATCAATAGTCTTGCAGGAAACAAAATCAATATACAGAAGTTGTTTGCTTCTGTTCACCAATATCCAACCATCAGGAAGAGACATTAAGAAAACAATGCCCTTTACAACTGCATCATAAAGAATGAAGTACCTAAGGACAAGCCTAACCAATGAGGCAGGATGCTTGAAGCTTGAGGCCTGAACACTGTGGAGACTGCAGACCAGGATGGGGCGGGGGGGGTTCAGTTATTACAAGTCCTCTCCACCAACAGGAACCTTCAGACTCCGTGGGACACCCCCATCGAAATTCCACCACAATTCACCAAGAAGCAAACAACCTACAGGCTGGATAGAACTACACAGGACCCCATCCCCACAGCCGTCATGAGAAAGCAGAGCCCAGGCATCGTGCCCTGACCTCCCACTACACTGTGGACCTGTAGCAATGGAGACCCCATGTGGCGGCCAAGCAGAAGCGGGAGATGAAACAGAACACCAGGTGCCCTTCATCCCTCAACCTGCTCGGCATGAAGAACTAGCTCACGAGGCCCCGGTCGCAGGCCGTGGGTGTGGGCCACCCTCAGTGAGCCAGGCTGTGTCAGCGACTTGCTGTGCCCAGGGGGAACTCCCAGGTGGACCCCACCTCGGGGACCCTTCCCGGAAAACCACCCTGTGTGCTGGGCACTCAGCAAAGGCTGAAGCACAGGTAAGCGAGCCGCTTAAGCAGCCAAGTCCCCTCCGACCCCATTCCCATTTCAGAGCCTTGTTAGGAAGGATGACTGCAGCCCGGTGGGTGTCCCGCAGGTGTGGACAATCCACTTACTGCACGGGACCCGAGGCACGCAGCATGGAGAAAAAGGCTCCCGGGGTAGCGCTGGACACCACATACCTGCCCCAGCCCTGTCTCAGCCCGGGCCCGAACTCTCCCTGAGTGCCGCCCGCCACACCCTGAACTCAGCCACACCCCGCAAAGACTAAGTTCCCCATCGCAGGCCTTCCTGAACCGGCCCCTGAAGAGGAGCGCTCAGCAGGAGATGCACGGAAAGCTTCTCCTTACCGTTCCCTACCGCAGCTCCTCAGGTAACCGAGCTGTCCCTGCCGACACGGCCCGTGGTGTCACAGAGCTGCACGGGAGCCGGAGCAATTCTGGCACATGTCAGAGCCGGGAGAAAAGGCCTACGTCCTGACCGCGCATGAGCCCTGCTGGTCCACAAAGAGGGCATAGGCACCACTTGTGGGTCACAGTGAGCATTGCAGGCTATGTGCTTACAACTCAGGAAAGGTGGTTCCCCCTTGTGGCTAAACTGATGAACCACAAATCTTTGGAAATTCAAGCCACAATGGGCACAAATTTCCTGTGTCTTCTCCACTTTGATTGAGAGTGAAATGAGTGAAATGAAGTAGGCAAAGGCTGTACAACTTACACCAAAATTAACTCGAAATTCCCCACAGGCCTGTTCCTTAGAAAACTAAAAATAGAAATACCATTTGAACCGGTAATTCCACTCTTAGGTATTTACCCAAAGAATATAGTTTCTCAGATTCCAAAAGACATATGCACCCCTATATTTGTTGCAGCACTTTTTACAATAGCCAAGATATGGAAGCAACATAAGTGTCCATCAGGAGATGAATGAATAAAGAAGGTATGGTACATAAACACAATGGAATACTACTTGACCATAAGAAAAAACATATCCTACCATATGCAAGAACATAGATGGATCTGGAAGATATAATGCTCAGTGAAATAAGCCAGGTGGAGAAAGACAAATGCCAAATGATTTCCCTCATTTGTGGAGTATAACAGCAAAGTAAAAATGAAGAACCTAAACAGAAGCAGACTCAAAGACTCCAAGAAGGGACTAGCAGTTACCAAAAGGGAGGGGTGTGGGAGGGCAGGTGAGAATGGAGGGAGAAGGGGATTGAGTGGTATTATGATAGGCACACATGGTGTGGGGGACCACAGGGAAGACAGTGTAGAACAGAGCAGACAAGTAGTGACTCTGCGGCATCTTCCTACACTGATGGACAGTGACTGCAATGAGGCATGGAGGGGACTCGATAATATGGGTGGATGTAGTGACTGCAGTTCTTTCATGTGAAACCATCATAAGAGTGTATGTCAATAATACTTTAATTTTAAAAAATTTTTAGTTGTACACTCATAAAAAACTCTTCATAGGCAAATTTTAGATGCAAAATTATAAAATTTATAGGTAAAGCAAGAAAATCTACAAATCCTTGCTGAACCCAACACCAAAGGCCTATCCACAAAAGAAAAATAATCACATGTGCTTTATAGAGTTATAATTTCTACTCTAAAAGACCTTGCTCAGAGAACCCAAACACAAGACACAAACTAAAAGAAAATATTTGCAAAATACATTTTTGATAAAGGATTTGTACTCAAGATATAGAAAAATCCATAAAACAAAAATTAGCCATTAAAAATATTTTACAATTAAGAAAAGGTCTCACCTTGACATTCAAGAATTACATCGCCAGGATTTATACAACTGCTTTGAAAAATTAAGCCCCAACAAAGCCACCATGCAGTTTTACATAATAGCTCTATTCATAAAGGCTAAAAATTTAAAGAAATCAGGATGTGTTTCAGCAGATGAATGCTTTAGCAAATTGGGGTACATCCATTACATTTCACTACAATTTGTGAAGTGAAATGTACTGTGATTTGCCCAGTGAAGCAGGGGCCTTGATCACTGGAGGTCACAGGTGTACCCACATGAGAAATGGTTTCTAACAGCTTCTTTGGGATTATGAAGGCATCGGCCTTGTGCCAGCAGAAGGCTTCATTCTTCCCTGTGGGGTTGGAACACATCGCCCTCCCAGTACACGACATGGATGTGTTTGCCAAACTGGAAGCTCTCCAAAATCCATATTTTGAGACACTTGTATGATGTATTATTAACTCCATTTTTATCCCCTCCCCTTTTTCTGGAGAATGGAAGGGTGAGGAAGAAAATCCCAAGTTTCTAATCATGGCATGGGCTTTCTGCCTGTCAGACACCCGAGCAGAACCCCCCCAGAACCACCTACTTAGTATAAAAGACTCTCTTACCCAGGAAATTCCCAGGGATTTAGGAGCCCAGGATCACGAATGAGGCAAAGACCAGAATATGTTTTCTGTTGTATTTCTGTGTTCACGGTGGCACATCCCAGGAAGAGGGTCAGGAAGTTCTGCTTCTGCTATCCCAGGATAAGGAGGATTTACAACAAAAACTGTTTACTTCTTTAAAATGTTATAATGTTTTACCCCATGGTGTATGAATTAGATTCCAACTAAAATGCTGATATGGCTGTAGTGACAAGTATTAGCTTCCACAGCTATTTGAGGGTCTGACCGAGGCAGTTTCTATGACTGTCCATTCGCAGGTCTGGGAGGGGAGTGTAGGCCCCTCCCCTGGGGTGGTGGAAAGAGCCCTGGGCTCAGAGAAAAAGCCTATCTTACACCAGAACTGGGACTTTGGTCTAAAGTTGCCATAGAAACACAAGTTAAATTTGAATTTCAGAGAAGAAATAATTTTTTGGACATACTTATATTAACATAATTCTTGCTATCATCTGAACTATATCCTGTGTTTTTACCCCAATACTGGCAGCCCTATCTTAGGCCAGTCATCTAAATTCTTGGAGCTTCAATTTCCTCATTTGAGTGATAGAATGATGCCCACTGTAGAGTGCTGGGCTTAGTATCAACTGGGACCACTGCAAGGTGTGGGGGAGTTGTTCTTGACACACTTAGGGTTGCTGGGTCTGACAACGAAACTGACAAAGATTAACCAGAGAAAAGCACACCCATTTATTAATAGGTTTTATGTGATATGGGAGACTTCACAAGGAAGTGAAGACCCAGAAAAGCAGTTGGCCCTGAGCATTTTTGTGCTGGGTTTGATAAGGAGTGGACAGTTGTGGTGAAGTATGACAGGTTAAGGAGTATGAGATAGTGTCGTAAATAGCGGGAAATAATCAAGGCCTTCTCATTAAGATTCCTCTTTCTGTCCCTGTGTCTTCAAAGAAAAGGATTTTCCTTTCCTCTTGGTATAGGGAGGGTACCTCTCACATAAGACTTAAGACAGTTAGAAACACTTGATTTTTTCTAGCTTACCTTACAGTTAGAATACAGCACAAAACGTGTAATGTACAAAGTATGTGTTAACTGTTTATATTATTGGTAAGTCTTCCAGTCAAAATAAGCAATGAGATTAGGATAATACTTAAGTTTGGGGGGTGTGAGATGTTTTATGTGTACTCTGACTCTGTGGGATGTCAGCTACACAACCTCCCATTTTGTTCAAGGGTCAACTGTATGCACAGATCAACAGAAGTGAGTGGAAAGCCCAGAAGTGACCCAAACCATATACAGTCACTTGCTTTCTGACAAGGGTGGACAACATTAAATTAGGGAAAGAATTTTCTTCCTTGCAAACGGTGCTGGGCAAATAGCTGTCCATGTGCAGATGAATGAAACTGAACCCTTAACACATATCACATACAAAAATTAACTCAGAACAGACAAAGGGCTTACATAATAGGTAAAAAAAGAAACAGAGTCTAGAGGAAAACATGAGGATAAACGTTCATGACCTTGGATTTAGCCATGATTTCTCAGATCTGACACCAAAGGACAAGCAACAGAAGAGAGCATAAAATTAAAAACTTTTCTGCGTCAAAAGTCACCAACCAGAAAGTGAAAAGCAGTCACAGAATGAAAGGAGATTATCTCCACTTTGTACATCTGAAAAGAGCCTGTATCCCAGGAAACACCACAAACTAGAACAAGGCATCAAGACAAGACAAATGTTTAAAGTGGATTAAGATTCCAAGTAAAACATACAAGTGTTCAACAAGCACATGGAGAAGTCTCACACAGGACTAGTTGCTATGGAAATGCGAATTAGACCACAGTGACCCCCACCCAATGCAAGCACATGGCATTGGCCATACTCAGGAAAATTCAAAATCACATGTTACCAAGGATGCATAGGAATTAGAGGCCCTAACCTTGGCTTGTGGAAATATAAAACATGCAGCTTGTATACAACAGCTTGGCATTTTCTCATAATATATAATACAGTTACCTAATTGTGGGTAAAGAACCGCTCCTAGATAAATACCACAAAGAAATGAAAACGCTGTTCAAACAGAAACTTGCCCAAGTGTTCTTAGCAGCACTGCTCACCAAAGTAAAAAGGTAGAAACAACTCAAATGCCCATCAAGGGATGAACAGATGAACAAAACAGGGTTGATCCATAAACTATATTATTCTGCCTAATATAGAAATAAGGAAAAGTGGTCCAAAGCTGATTTGAAAGCACTGTGTATGAAGAGTGTCCCCCAAAACTTGAATATTGTTAACATAAAATTAGCAATTCCATTTCAGGGCATTTGCACAAATGACATGAAAGCAGGGCCGTAGATATTGCACACCTCTGTTTACAGCTGCATGATTCACAACAGCCAAAAGGTGGAGACGACCCGGGTGTCCACAGACAGATGAAAAAAATGTGGTCTCTACACAGTGGAGTAAACAAGGAGTCCTAGAACCTACTGCACAGATGGACCCATAAAGCCATTATGCTCAGGGAAATGCGCCACTCCAAGAAGGACAAATATTATGTGATCCTGCTTATTCAAGTTTCCAGAGAAACCAACTGAGGTAAAGTCTTGGGAACACTTCCAGAAAAAGGAAACTGCATCAGGATAGAAAGACATGTGCACACAGCTGGAGCGGATGGTGACAGCTGTGGTGGTTCTGTGCATTGGATTATCATGTGGAGACCCTAATACTTACCTCATTGCAGTCAGGTGTTGTTTCCCTGGAAGTGTGTCCCTGTTTGGGGTAGACACCACAGAAATTTTGTGTGAAGTGGCAACTGTGGTAAAGTGAGATGCTAGGAAATTCAGTATAAAGTGAATCTATACTGACACTACAAGTTTTCTGTGTGTTTTAAATTGCTGGAAAGTAAATTAGTTTGCAAAATAAACATAAGAAAAGAACAGCAGACATACCACTCTGTCAAGAGAGGCCGAGCCCTTCCACCCAGTTCAAACAAATGGCACCTTGCAGAGGTCCAGGACTCATTAGAAGGACTGTGGGAGGATCCCCTGCAGCCACTGGGCCTTGGACTTTGGAAAGATCTGGGGCACGAACAGTGGGATTTTAGAATTCCAATTTCCCGCCCTACTTCACCAAAGACCTGTTAAACTAAAAATGAATTCAGTAAACTTGTAAGATACCAAACCAACTTTCAAAAGTCAGTTGCTTCTATTCAGTAATAACCAAACATCAGAGATTAAGAAAATAATGCCCTTTACAAGTGCATCATAAAGAAGAAAGTGTTGTGTAAGAATAAAACAATTCCTTCCATTTGCAACAACTTGGATGGACCTAGAGGGTACTATGCTCAGTGAAATAAGCAAGACGGAAAAAGAGAAGTACCAAATGATTTCACTCATACCTGGAGTGTAAGAATAAAGAAAAATATGGAAGAAACAAACCAGCAGCAGATTCACAGAACACAAGAATGAACTGACAGTTACCAAAGGGAAAGTTCCTGGGAGGGAGGGTGGGAAGGGAGGGTAAGCAGGGAAAGGCATTATGATTAGCACACATAATGTGCCAGGAGGGGTATGGGGAGGGCTGTCCAACACAGAGAAGACTAGTGATTCTACAGCATCTTACTAAGCTGATGGTCAGTGACTGTAAAGGGATGCGTGCTGAGGACTTGATGATGGGGGGAAACTAGTAAACATAATGTTGCTCATGTCATTGTAGATTAATGATACCAAAAAACGAAATAAATAAGACTAATATGCTGTGGAAAAAGCTGCAGTATTTCCAAAATATCTCACCTGGCCTTCGTGCATCTCCACATCAGTAGGTGCTTCCAAGAAGTGGAGAGAAGTAGTTCATCTCTCTATCAACAGGTAATTACAAGGGCGAGCGAGGGCATATCTGGGCTGGAGAAGTTCGGTAGGGCCCCTTCTTCTGAAGCCTGGTTGTGACAGACACGGGCAAGCTGAAGTGGATGACTACTTGTAAGTAACAAACGGGTTTCTCCCACTTTATTTCTCCCTTTGACTGATTTCGGCTCAAAGGTATTTATTCCAGGAATTTTTTCCAAAAGTTACAGGTACCTAAGAACAAAGTTAACTGAGGAGGTGGGAGACCTGAAAATTGTGGACCCTGCAGACGTGGACGGAAAGAGTTAGGTTGTTACAAGTCCCTCCGCGCACAAAAACGTTCACAACTCCTGCGACCCTCACCAAAATTCCATCGCACTTCTCACAGAAACCAAGCAAACACCCTACAGGCTGGATGGAACTGCACGGCACCCCATCCCCACAGATGTCCTGGGAAAGCAGAGCAGGAACATGGCGCCCTTTCATCCCATTACACTGCGGATCTGCAGCCAGCGAGACCCCATGTGGTGCCCAAGCAGAAGCGGGTGTGGTAACAGAACACGGGGCGCCCTCTGCTTCCACAAACTGGCTCTGCCCTAGGAGGCGGCTCACGAGTCCTGACACAGGCCATGGATGGGGGGCAGCCCTCGGGAAGCTGGGCTGTGTCAGTGCCTTGCTGAGCCTGGGGGGAGCCTACCAGGCGGCCCCCACACTGGGGAATCTTCTCAGGAACCCACCCTGTGTGCTCTGTGCACCGCAAGTCCTGAACCCCGGGTAAGTGGGCCATTCAACAACCAAGTCCCCTCCGCCCCATTACCATCTCAGAGCCTCATCAGGAAGGACGCCTGGAGCCTGGAGGGCATCCTACAGGTGCGGCCAATCCACTCACTGCACGGGCTCCCGGGGACGCGCTGGGTGCCCCTCACACGCCCCGGCCCGGACTCACCGCCCTTTCACGGACTCACCCGCAACTCAACTCCACCCGTCGCGTCAGCCGCTTTCCCAAATTCCACAGAGACCCCGTTCCCTGCCGCAGGCCTTCCACCCCAGGCCCCTGAATGGAGCGCTCTGCAGGTGACACACGTTGAGCCTCTCCTCAACTATCCATCCCGTGGCTCCTCAGAAAACTGAGCTTTCACGGCGGCCACAGACGGCGGTGTCCTGGACGGAGCCGCACAGGAGCCTGAGGAATCCTGGCTGCCGCCAGAACCAGAAGGATGTCCTGGGGCCTGACCGTGCATGCGCCACGCAGGTCCACAGAGAGCGCAAAGGCGTCGCCTGCGTGCCACGGTGGGCGGAGTACACCCACTTATTTCTATGTTTCATGTGATATGGGACGAGCACTCACAGCTCGAGGAAGGTGGCGCCCCCTCGTGGCTCGATTGATGAATCACAAAATTTTGGTAAATCAAACCCCAATTTGCAGGAATTTCCCATGTCTTGTATAATTTGTTGTAGAACATACAGATGCATTGAAGGTACGCACAAGCTTTACAACTTACACAAAAATTCACTCAACATTCTCAATAGGCAATTTTTAGGTGCAAAATTATAAAAATTCTATGTAAAAGCAAGAAAATGTATACACTCTTGCTGACGACTTTTAACCCCCAACACCAAAATCCTATACAAAAAAGAAAAAGGATACATCATGTGGGATTTATAGAATTAAGATTTCTACTCTAAATAAACCTTTTTCAAAGAACCCAAACACAAATTATACACTGGGAGAAAATATTGGCAAATGCATATTTTATAAAGTATTTGTACTCAAGTTACACAAAAATCCATAAAGCAAAAAAGAACCATTAAAAACTATCTTACCATTGAAAAGATAAGTTTCACCTTAAGATCCAAGAATTGCGTCGCTGTTATTTAGACAACTGCTTTGAAAAACTATGTCTCAACAAAATCCACCATGCAATTTTACACATTACCTCTATTCATAATGGCTAAAAACCTAAGGAAATCAGGATGTGCTTCAGTAGGTGAATGCATTAGCAAACTGGGGTACATCCATTACCTTTGATTGAGACATGTACGATTTGCCCAGTGAAGCTGGTGCCATGATCAATGGAGGTTACAGAAGGTTTACCCCATGTGAGAAATGGTTTCTAACACTTTCTTTGTTACTGTGAGGGATCACCCTTGGGCCAGCAGAAGGCTTCATTCTTCCCTGTGGGGTTGGGACTCATCACCCTCCCAGTACACCACATGGATGTGTTTACCAACCTTGAATCTCCCCTAACTCCAAATTTTGAGACACAGGTATGACCTATTATTAACTCTGTTTTTATCCACTCCCCTTTCTCTGGAGAATGGAGGGGTGAGGCTGAAAATTCCAAGCTTCTAGTCATTGCTTGGGCTTTCTGCCTTTCAGGCACCCAAGCAGAGCCCACCCAGAACCACCTACTTACAATAAAAGATGCTGCTATTACCCAGGAAATTCCCAGGGCTTTAGGAACCCAGTGTCAGGAATGAGGACCAGACCAGTATACACTTTCTATGGTATTTCTGTGTTCATGTTGGCTCATCCAGGAAGAGGGTCAGAAAGCTGTGTTTCCACTATCCCAGGAGAAGGAGGATTTACAACAAAAACATAGTTGACTTATTTTAAAAAGTTGTAATGTTTGACCCAATGGTGTATGGATTAGATTCCAACTACAAAGGTGACATGGCTGTAGTGACAAATGTTAGCTTCCACGGCTATGTGATGGTCTGACTGAGGCAGTTTCTATACCTGTCCATTTGCAGCTCTGGGTTGGGAGTGTGCACCCCTCCCCTGGAGTAGTGGTAAGAGCCCTGGGCTCTGAGGAGAAGCCTGTGTTACACCAGAACTGGTAGTTCAGCCTAAAGTTGCCATACAAATACAAGTTACATTTGAATTTCAGAGAAGGAATTATTTTTTGGACATACCTATATTAAAATATTTTTTGCTATCATCTGAACTATATCCTGTGTTTTCACCCCATTTAACAGCCCTAACTTAGGCCAGTCATATAAATGATTGGAGCTTCAGTTTCCTTATATAAATGATAGTATGATGTCCACTGTAGAGTGCTGTGCTTAGCATCAACTGGGACCACTGCAGGAGGTGGGACATTATTCTTGACCATCTTAGGGTTTATGGGTCTGAAAACTAAACTGACAGACTAACCAGAGAAAAGTACGCCCAATTATTTATAAGTTTTGTGTGATAAGGGAGACTTCACAAGGAAGTGATGACCCACAGAAACAGTTGGCCATGAGCATTTTTGTGCTGGGTTTGATAAAGAGTGGACAGTTGTGGAAAAATAGTACAGGTTAAGGAGTATGAGGTACTGTAATAAATACGGGGAACTTATCAAGGCCTGCTCATTAGGATTCTTCTTTGTGTCCCTATGTCTTCAAAGAAAAGGATTCTCCTTTCCTCTGGGTATAGGGAGGGTACGTCTCATAAGTGATATATGATCTGTTTCAGGGGATAAGGACAGGGAGAAGGTCAGAGTGAAATTCCTGCCTCTCTGATTTTACCAAACTTCTTCAGTTTAAAATATTCAACATGCCAAGTTACCATAATTTGGGTTAGCATATGCTGGACCCCATCATTACAGTGGTTGAGATGACCTAGAATCTGTAGTCTTAGCCACACCTACAATCATTCTACAAAAGTTATAAGTCTTCCTGGAGTAAGACAAATTTGTGTTTTAATTCTTCTACTAAATATTGTTCTTGAATATCCATAAAGTGATATAATAATAGTATTTACCTCAAATTGTATTTATGGGGCTTAAATGAGTTAATGAATGTAAAATGTTTAGTCCTGGGCATGGTACATCATAAATGCTTAATAAATAATACCTTGTTACCCCTGCAGTTTTGCACATATGATGTAATATCATCCAAATGAATTGAGGAGACTTGGAAATGAATCATTCAACTGAGGATGATTTGCTGAGTCATATTTCAGCACTAAGTGCTGATGGGAAACACTTTACCTTCCCACTGTTTATCATAAAGGGACATAAATGGCCAAGATTAGATGGGGAAGACATTTACAAGTCTTCCTGAGTATGTAAGAGACAAAGATAACACCTTTGTGATCATTTCTGAAGGGTATAAAACAATTTCCTGAATCTTAGCCCATTTTTTAAACTCGAAACAAACTGACAGCTGATGCCTGCATTTTACCAGAGGCAAAAATATGCCTCATCAGCAAATGGTGGGTTCACTGCAGCCTTAGGTGTACTACCAGCGGAGGCTAAGACTCTTCCTATTTATCAAATGTAGCTGCGCCAATCTGTGTCACAGCATCGTTGAATGGCAAGATGACCTTTCAGGAATTCCCTAGATCACTTATGGCAAAGGAGAATGAATTAACCAAATAGAGCCCATCAGGGGATTTCAGGAAAGGCTCTTAATACAGGAAAGCATTAAGATGTAACCACACAGATTGGTGGAAACACAGCAAGATATTAGTGGCAGCAGTTTCCGTTTTAAACATTTTTTTACCTTGTTTAAAAAATGGATATTTGTTCAGCTGCATCTCCTGTACCGTCAGTGCTGACCTGTCAGGGACCTGAGATCTAGTGGAAAAGTGAGCTGATATGCAAATGACAACATCAGACCCAGCAGCTATCAGACAAATGCAAAACCCAGCTTTTCTCCCCAACCCTGAGCCTATCATGATTTGGGTTGAAGATATTTAATGCTCCTTCTCTCTTTCTCTCTGCTGTTTTCCTTACCAACATTTTCCATCCTAAAACTTTCACAACCCAATCTCCATTTTGCTACCTCCTAACTCATTTCTAACTTTTGGTAGGTTTTCTTGCAGAAATAATTGTACCTTTCCATGAACTAATGTGCTGGATGTGGAGTGGATAAGGATCTGTTTATAGCACTTGAAGGGCAATAGGCAGAATCACATCAATCAAGTGACTCAGTATGAACTGCCACTTAAGATACCCCTGGGGAGTGATTTTTTGCTTTTTGTTCAGTTGAAGTGCTTGTCATTTCTTTAAATTTCATATTTCTTCAGATGCAACCAAGGCATGTTAGCTAATGTAAAATGCACAAGTAAAACATTTATTTGAAAATCAACAGTTTTGAAACAATATAGCATTCACAAGTCAGATACAGTTTCTTATTCTGTGAAAAGCATTTGCTAACGTGAGGCTTTATTGTGTAAACCCAACTGCATATGCAATGGTAAACATTTTCCTGACAACTTTGGTTGAGTCATGAAATAGTCTGAAAGCTGAAACATAAGTTACAATTTCTGGTAAAACCTGGGTTCTTCTGTGAAGCCTCAGGAGTTTGATTTCCCATGAACCTTTTTAGATTACCTTGTGATTCCCAAGCCTCTCTTTTGATTCCTTTTCTCTCACTTTCTCTTTCTTTCACAAAGAAAAATTTAGAAAGTCATCATTACTGAACATGTGTTGACTGTTTCCCACCATACTCTCCATGTGGCTTTGCATCCCAGAAGGGGGCAGCTAGGCAGTGGAAGCGGCAGTCTGGGTGTCTGTTCAGCTGAGCAGGCTGATATAACCACTCTATCACCCTCATCTCCCCTTCTCCTCACTTCCACCCTCTGCCTTCCCACCTTCTCCCACTCTCCCCAGGACTTTAGACTAAGGCAGTAGAACATGAGCTTTGGGGTCAGGCACACCTGTCTTTGAATCCTCCCACCTCCAAAGCTGTGTGACTTGATAAGCTGCCTGCTCCAACCTGCCACTGTTTCTTCAGTTGACATGTGGCCAAGGTCACCATATGACCTGCTATTTCTGGGCAAGTCTAGGTGTATGCTTTGTATCCTGACATACTCATCAATATTGCCTCTGTTCAATGTCTCAAGTATCCTGAACAGACTATAAAAATGAGGCATTTTAGGTCTCTACTATAGTGCCCAGTACATAGTTCCTTGAGATCGTAACTTCTACTGTTATTAATAATTATTTGAAGTGATCTTCCCACCATACCTCAGTGGATTACTTGATGTGGTGAGCTGGATGTGAGCTTAGTACTGAAAAGCCACTTTGTTTTTGCACTTTGTTTTAGAAACAAATAACGCCCACCTAATTTCATTTTACAATCTCAACTGAATGTAGGGCTCACCAAAATAAAGTCACCAAAGCAAGAAGCAGTAATGACCAGTTTAAGCTGGAAATGAGAATTAAAACTAGGCACAATTTCATTGTGAGCAGGGAAAAAGTGACACTTAAAGCAAAAACAAAACAAATAAAGCATTTCAGAGCAGGGTAGAATAAAGGTCAGGCATAGATGGCTTTTCCAAAATTTGTTCTCCTCAGTGACCTCCATGTTTAGAGCCTGAGATGAACAGCATGCCAGCACAGGGCCTTGGGAAGACAGGTGAGGTGTCTCAGCAGAGAGGAGGGGACCCCAGTGATGCTCAAGGTGAAACATCATCTATAGTGGAAATAGCAGACGAATTCACAGGAAAACCTTTGTTAGAGAGAAAAGCAATAATTGGCCTTGTCTTACTTTTCCTGAGTCATCACCCCACTGCCAGACAGATTAACTGCTCAGATATAAGCCAGACCATGGATGACACCCTCTTCATGTGGGACGTGACACGCATTCCCTGCCCCAAGTAGCTCAGACTACAGACAAGGAGAGACACATGGCAGTGACAGCACTCTGTGCTGTGGAAAGGCATGCTGTGTAAGTTGGGAAGGGTAACTTCAGTAACAAAGGGCACCAAGCCCTTTTGCTAGCCACAATAGACGGCATTTCCTGCTGTCATTGCAGAATAGTGCAGGAGTTTGCAAGGTAGTTTTCTTGTGGCTCTAACTATTCCCAAGGCCTTAGAGTTCTCTTTAGGATTCTTCACTTAAAGTCAACAGGTAGAAGAAAGAGGAAACTACAGGGTGTCACAGGAATAATTTTTGGGCGAGGTTTGGAAGTGGTGCCCACAAGCCATTTGTCAGAGATAGTCACATATACCCCACATAATGCAGTACCTGGGCAGCCATTTTCTGGTAACAATTCTACAGGATGAAGGGGGAGAATTAATCTTTTCTGAACATAAGTCGTGGGAATTATACATGGAGGTGGTATGTGAGGGCAGCTCAGAGGAAAGAGATAACCCAACTGTGCATATGTGTGTGTGTGTGTGTGTGTGTGTGTGTGTGTATTTCTTGGGTGAGGGATAGATCTTAGCAATATCTCCATGGAATAATTGATATTTTAACCAAGTTTTACAAGAGATATAGTATTTAACTCACGAAGGGCATTGGGAGAAGGAAGACAGTTTAAATATAAGGAACAGCATGTGCAAAGGTACTGGAGAATTCATCCCATCAACTATCCAACAAATCCTATAAACGTGTCTTTGAAATGCCAGAAATCATTCAAAATTCTGGGAATGCTGCTGTACACAGAACAGACAAACCTCAACTCTCCTCACCCCATATTCTAGTGGAAGGAGACAAACCACACAGAAGCAACTAAGTACACCACTCCAAACATCAAATAGCGTGTTGTGTGGGAGAAGCGCATGTCTGTAAGTAGGGCTGGAGCAAAGGGTGAATGTTGAAAGTGTGGAAAAAGGAAGTGATAAATGATGAGACTGGAGAAGATGGAAAAGGCCAGCCAGGAAGTGGCCTTCATGCATTAATGGGCACCAGCAAAAGGACACGGGCAGAGCTGTGAATTGTGGAAGCTCCCTGGTTTATGGCAGAGAGACGCCAGGTGTGGGTGCAGGAGGCTGGTTATAAGGTGTCTGAATAGACTCACGATGAAATAGGAGCCATGATTGGAGGGGTGGAAATGTGAATGGGTGCAGTGCACACAGGGGGCTTGCCTCTCCTTCCAGGTTTCAGGCAGAAAAAAGGAAGAATGTATTTACCTAACCCAGTTCAGACCTTTTGGTTTGTGTACATTTTTATTTTTTAAAATTTGTATATATACAGACACAGAAAAATCTAAAACTTAAAATGTTACCGTGAGATATCAGACAGTGCTGGGTACAGAGGAATACATGTACGTGTCTGTGTGTACACAGATACATATATATTTATGTCTATGTGAATAGATATATTTTGTAGACTGTGCTCCACCTGTGTGTACACAAGCTCCCCAGCTGTCTCTGCCCCTTTCCCCACCGCATACACTCTCCTCCCTCCACCTGTACTCTGATATTTGCATCAGTTGGAATCACTGTGTGGAAGCCCACACCTTGCTGGGGCTCCAAAGTAGCCCCCCTCGGAATTCCCTCCACACCCTGCTCAGACTCTGACTACTTATCCCAAGCCAGGCCATCACCTACTGAGGCTGCCCCCTTCATCGTGCCTTGGCTCTGGGCCCTGCTTCAGTCATCACAGCATCCCTACACACCTCAACAGCCACCTACCTCACTCAGACCTCCTTAGGAGCTCTACAACAACACATTTCCAGAAGAGAAGGGGGGAAAGAACAAGGGCAAGACAAAAAGTTGAAATGCACACATTTTTTTTTGAATCAGAAGATGGAGTTGACAGAGATGGAAGCAAGACTCATGTGTTTTTATTTAATGTTCATTTTTTGACCAAGTAATTCCTTATATATTTAAAACAAGAGTTCCTAAAATTGAAAGTAAGTACACTAACATCCCTAATTGGTAACACATCAAGAAAATAATTGTTTCAATGCTTTAAGGCAAATATTTTAGTCTGCTTAGGGGGATGTGTTCTCAGGATAAAAGTAATGTAAAATTTAACTCAGGAGTTAAAAGCAATAATAGTGATATTGTTATTTTAGAACTAATATATGTATTAAAAGATACAGAAATCAATATGTTAATATTAGCAAATGTTTTCTGTGTAAGAGAAAAGCAATGTAAGTATAAAAATTTAAGTTAAAGTAGAACTTCAGTATTGTTACATTTGTATATAAAATTTCAATATGAACAAAGAATTTAAAAATATACACATGTGTATTTTCCCTATTTTTGACCATTGAAGAGCCTAGAAGTATTGATGACCCAGTGGCAGTGAGCACCCTCAGTAGCCAGAGTTTTGCCTTTACCTAGATTCCCCACGAAAGGAAGCAGGGCTCTTTAGAGAAGTGGCTGGTTCTGGGTCTGGGAGAGGGAGTGCACTTGGTGAGCTGGGGACACCTTCCTGTGCCAGGAAAATAGGCAGTTTCAAGGTGCTCTTACTGGCCAAAGATGGAAAATTGTAACTTCAAAATGAATGAAATCCACTGACTATATGCAAACCTGTAAGTCTATAAAATGATACTCAGAAAAGAGAAAAGCAAAGATAAAACAGGCAAAAAACATTTGAGGTCTACTCCTTGCTATTAAAGGGACAATCCAAATACATAACTATATACCTTGCCTTTCCAGAAGAAGCAGATAAATCTCTCCCTCGCTCTTTCTCTCTGACAAAGACGGCCAACTAATAAACATAAAAGGAATGATAAAAATAGAGAAATCTACATTTTGCAAACCCTGGTGAAGTCACTGCTGGAGGCAAGAATCATCAATGGATGATTAAGCCATTAATTAGGTGATACACTGATGGAGAGCTGGATCCCCTAGTACTGCTCAAGTCTGACTCCACAGATCATCTGATGGTTTAAAAATAAATAGAACTTTATGAGAGAGAGATGAGGCTGTCTTTGCTACTGATAAAGAGTCAGTTAGATGTACCTCATGAGGTAAAGTAATATCATATAGCATCAATGATGATGTCTTGCCTGAAATGTTTAACCTGAATGTAATTCAGCCTCTATATCCACACTCCAGGTTACAGAGAATTCATGGGTAAGTTAAATAAGGTAAATGCCACCAAAAATTCAGAAGCTGGACAAATTCAGAAACTAGGCCATTCTGAGGGACATCTGGCCTTGTCTCTTCACCAAGTTTATGTCATGCCAGAGAAAGGGGCAGGGGAGCACCATTCTAGATTATAAGTGACTTAAGAGATGTGGCAACCAAATACAGTGGGGAGTGGATCCTGGTAGGACAAAAATGGGTGTAACATACAATTTTTGGAGCAATTGGAAAATTTTGAATATGGATCAGATATTAGATGATGATAATAGAAAATTACCATTATTTATGTTAGCTATACAATGGTATTGATTTTAAGAAGGTAAATGTTCTGATTTTCATGATGTCCATTTAACTTATTTAAAATATTTTGGCTAAAATTTGATGATGTAAACATGGCAAAATTGTTAATACCTATTAATCTAGGTAATGGATATATAGGCAGTCATTATACTCAATTTTCCTTGTGTTTGGAAATATTTATGATAAAAAGTTAAAAGCAATTCTGATTCCTAGGCTCCAACCCAGAAACACAAAATGAACCTAAATCCTTGCTGGCATCTCTATTTTACCACATATCCCATCTCAATGAAGGAATGAGTGAAGTAATGACTTTTTCATCTCGTGTAATCTTTCTAAAAAAATGTTTATCAGGCCCCTACTAGAGCCAGGAACTTTTCTAGGTGCTGAAGATTCAACTCTGAATGAAACATACACAAAGGATCATAAACCTGTGGAGCTTGGTACCCTGCCTTGTATACAGTAAGCCTCTTTAAAGCCAACCTACTTTTTTAAAATGTTAAATATAACACAAACCCAGAACACTGCCTAAAACAGATGGACAGATTAATGAATTGTTCGGCAGTAATAACCCCACCTCCCACAGGACCCAGATTGCTGCCCATCAGCCAGGAGTCTCCCAGGCCCCCGCTCACCTCCTCACCCTCCCCAAGAGCAGGACTCAGAATGCCACTGTGAGGAGCAGAGGCAGAGTTCAAAACCCAGCCCCCAACATTCCTCTGAGCATTACCTTGCCCCACAAAAGGAAGATCCTGCATTTTCCCTTTTGTTCAAAAGGACCTATTTGCAAACTTTCACAGAACATCACAACTCAGACATGTGTATTACACATGTGACCCTCACTTTATAATATCAAGTAAATGCAGCAGCTCCAGGCAAGCTTTTTCCTGATTCACAGCTAATTTCAAGAACATAAAGTCATAAAAGGTGCAAAAGCATAATTCTATGATGGTGGGATGAAGAAATTTAAGTGTTATTTAGAATAACCTCAGTGTCAGCCTCAAATGAGTAATGGTAATGTGAAGGAGACTGTCTGCTGTCATGTGCAGTGATGTGAAGAGGTGACCTGAGGTGTTGCTTGTTACTTAGGCTAGTTGAATCAACAGAGAAATAAGCTTTTCTCAATTTTTAGTTTAAAAAAAAAAGAACTTAAATCTTCTCCGCATATTTTATTAATTTTTCCCCTCTTCTGATCTCTAGGTCTTTCAGACCCAGAGATGAAATATTGTGAAAATGGACAATGTGTCCCCTGCCTGACTGTTCTCAGAATGCCCAAACCTTGGAAACAATGCAAGGATTGAAAACTAAAGAGACTGCATTTCCTGCAGCAGTCTCAAAGCTCTAACACTAGGTGATTGTAAATGCACAGTGACACACCACGTAGGCAGGCTGCCGTGAGCATTAAGTAAATAAATGGCACACAGTGCAGCTTGGGGCATATCCCAGGAGAGGGAGAGTTCAGGGGCAGCTGATGAGCTTGGGCAGGTCTCCCCTTTCAGCAACTCCATTTCCTGCCTATGTGGCCTGGGGCCCATGTGGAGCAGTAGCCTCAGCCCCTTGTGTGCCAATGGGGAAGATGCCGTTGCCTCCCAGGAATGCTGTGAGGACTGCTGGCAACTCCCATACACCTGGCGTCCGCATGGCCACTCTGCCTCCATTAACTACTTCACACCTCCTCGAGTTTTCTTCCCCCTTGCTACTCAGGAGCAACTAGAAAATGTAGGAAACACACGTCTTTTTAAAGGGGGCGCTTTTGCCATTTCTACCCTCACCCCGGACAGGAGACACCATGATTGCATCCTGAGACATCTTTTAATGGTTGTAATCACTTCCAACCTCTGTAATCTCTCAAAACCTCAATTTCCTCAAGCACAATATGAGGATGGAGACACCCTTACAATGGGTCCGAGTGAAGCGTAAACGAGATAGGGCATTTTTGTTTCTGTTATTGGCACGTCTGCGATGTTTCCCCAGGTCTGCTGCGGAGACAGGACCCATGTCATCCCTCCTGGCATGAACACAGCCGAGTCCGCGGGCCTTGGGATGCAGCCGTGGGGGCTGAAGGGTGACAGACGTGGCCTCGGGCACATGGAGCAAACTCCTGCCACAGACATGGATCCCACAGTGAGACCTGTAAAATGTCAGAGATGATCAAGGGTGATGACTCTCTGCTTCTCTCCATCTCTCCCTGCCTTTCCCGGGTGGTTAAGTCTCCAGCTACGGCCTCAGCATCTTCCTTGGGGTTTGGAGCTTGACACTCTATATGTTTTAATGAGGAATAATAGCCAAATTTGTCTCTTTTTGTTTTGTCTTGTTCAAATACTTGTATTTGTTTGCTCTCTGGATGAAAAATAGAAGTGTATCATGTCAGTATTGGGCTGGACATTAAATAAAAGTTAGACCGCATGGAGTGTCGGCAGTGGAGCAATGGGAGTTACCCTTTGGCTCTGGGTTTCAGGGTATAGTCTTCCTGGCCACTGAGTCACTGGGGTGTGGCATCCTCACCAGGAGTTAGAGGCACAGGCCATTTCTTTCTGGAATCTTGTTAAAGGGCCTGTGGTATCACAAGTGTGTTCTTTACTTTCATGTTTTTAATTTTTTTCATTTAAAAGAATTCCATGTATTCATAATGTTTTTTAAAAAATTGGAAAGCCATATCAGATGAATAAGTCATTTTCGGAGTAGCTATTTATTGTGGATTTGACTTTTGGCAGACTTTTTTACTTCAATATATGATAAATTTTTAGGACTACAAAACAATGGTTTCTTCTATAGGAAGCTATTAAAATATCAAGGCATTAAAATTTCTATCACTCTTTTTCTCTCCTCTTTTATAGCTATAGATGTAATTTAATGGAGTGAATTATTCCATCTAAAGGCAGACCTAGAAGTAGTAATTCTATGCAGGCTGCCCAGTAAAGGTGGCAATATTGATGGATTGTTTCTTTCAGTAATTGTTGATAGAAATATCTCATAATCATTAATATTTTTAAAGCCAGGCTTACATGATATAGAGTCATGTTATTAGCCCTATATCAATGGTCTGCTCAGAAGAGAATTTTGAAATGTAAGATCAACTGGGTAGATATAAATGTGATATCAAGAAGTATATACCAGGAGGAGGGATCGTAAGATGGCTTCGTGAGTAGAGCAGCGGAAATCTCCTCCCAAAACCACATATATCTATGAAAATATAACAAAGACAACTCTTCCTAGAAAAAGACCAGAGGACAAAGGACAATATCCAGACCACATCCTCACTTGACAGAACCCAGCGTCTGAAGAAGGGGGTAAGATACAAGCCCCGGACTGGCGGGATCCGAGTGCCCATCCCCCTAACAGCTGGCGGGAGAAGAAAAGGCAGAGCAGGAGGGAGTAGGAGCCCAGGACTGTCGAACACCAAGCAACAGCCATCCGGGCCAGAGTGCAGACACAGCGCGTGTGCAGGGGAACCTGGATACGAGCAAACCAGGGCAGCAAGAACAGTGAGTGGGCACCGGAGGCCTGGCGCCGGAGGACACCAGAAAAGCGAGTGACAGGTTTTTTTTTTTCTTCTTTTTTTACTGTTTTGTTTTGGCGAGTGCTTTTTGGAAGTCTTATAGGGATAGGGACCCCAATACTAGGGAAACAGGGCAGGAAGACCGGTGAGCAGATGCCTGAGGCTGGCAACAGAGAATAAAGTAAAACGAGCGGACACTTTTTTTGTTGTTAAATAATTTTTTTCTTTTTGTGGTCATTGTTTTGTTTTGGTGGGTACTTTTTGGAAGGCTTAAAGAGGCAGGGTGGGACACTTAATTCAGATGTAGGGAATCAGGGGATCTCAGGGCACCCTAACACCTGGGCTGCAGGGAGCAGGGAGGCCCCTTACGGAGATAAATAGCTCTCAGTCACTCCAACTCCAAAATGTCTCAACCACATTTTAGCAGCTGCCTGAGCCAGCCCACGCGCACAACAAGAGCGGAGATAAACTCCATAGCAGAAAGGCAAGAAGCAGAAACACTGTCTGCATACAGCTGCCCAGCACAAGCCACTAGAGGTTGCTATTCTCCCAGAAGAGGAGGGCCACAAACCAACAAGAAAGGATGTCCTTCCAGCCATCACTCATCCCAGCTCTGAAAACTATTCCTATCACCATGAAAAAGCAAAGATAAAGGCAGTCAAAAATCACAGAGACAACACCAGAGAAGGAGACAGACCTAACCAGTCCTCCTGACAAATAATTCAAAATAAAATCATAAACATGCTGACAGAGATGCACAGAAATACGCAAGAGATATGGGATGAAGTCCAGAGGGAGATCACAGATGCCAGAAAGGAGATGACAGAAATGAAAGAAACTCTGGAAGGGTTTATAAGCAGAATGGATAAGATGCAAGAGGCCATTGATGGAACTGATATCAGAGAACAGGAACGCATAGAAGCTGAGATAGAGAGAGATAAAAGGATCTCCAGGAATGAAACAATATTAAGAGAACTGTGTGACCAATCCAAAAGGAACAATATCCGTATTATAGGGGTTTCAGAAGAAGAAGAGAGAGGTAAAGAGATGGAAGGGTATCTTAGAAGAAATAATTGCTGAAAACTTCCCCAAACTGGGGGAGGAAATAATCAAAGAGACCACGGAAATACACAGAAACCCCAACAGAAAGGATCCAAGGAGGACAACACCAAGACACATAATAATTAAAATGGCAAAGATCAAGGACAAGGAAAGAGTTATAAAAGCAGCTAAAGAGAAAAAGGCCACCTATAAAGGAAAACCCATCAGGCTAACATCAGACTTCTCGACAGAAACCCTACAGGCCAGAAGAGAATGGCATGATATATTTAATACAATGAAACAGAAGGGCCTTGAACCAAGGATACTGTATTCAGCACGACTATAATTCAAATATGACGGTGGGTTTAAACAATTCCCAGACAAACAAAAGCTGAGGGAATTTGCATCCCACAAACCACCTCTACATGACATCTTACAGGGACTGCTCTAGATGGGAGCACTCCTAGAAAGAGCACAGCACAAAACACCCAACGTATGAAGAATGGAGGAGTAGAAATAAGAAGGGAGAGAAGAAAAGAATCTCCAGACAGTGTATATAACAGCTCAATAAGTGAGCTAAGTTAGGCAGTAAGATACTAAAGAGGCTAAGCTTGAACCTTTGGTAACCAAGAATTTAAAGCCTGCAATGGCAATAAGTACATATCTTTCAATAGTCACCCTAAATGTTAATGAGCTGAATGCACCAATCAAAAGACACAGAGTAATAGAATGGATAAAGATGCAAGACCCATCTATATGCTGCTTACAAGAAACTCACCTCAAACCCAAAGACATGTACAGACTAAAAGTCAAAGGATGGAAAAATATATTTCAAGCAAACAACAGTGAGAAGAAAGCAGGGGTTGCAGTACTAATATTAGACAAAATAGTCTTCAAAACAAAGAAAGTAACGAGATAAACAAGGACACTACATAATGATAAAGGGATCAGTCCAACAAGAGGATATAACCATTCTAACTATATATGCACCCAACACAGGAGCACCAGCATATGTGAAACAAATACTAACAGAACTAAAGGGGGTAATAGACTGCAATGCATTCATTCTAGGAGACTTCAACACACCACTCACCTCAAAGGATAGATTCACCGGGCAGAAATTAAGTAAGGACACGGAAGCACTGAACAACACAGTAGAGCAGATGGACCTAATGGATATCTACCAAACACTACATCCAAAAGCAACAGGATATACATTCTTCTCAAGTGCACATGGAATATTCTCCATAATAGACCACATACTAGGCCACAAAAAGTGCCTCAGAAAATTCCAAAAGATCGAAATCCTACCAACCAACTTTTCAGACCATGAATTCATAAATCTAGAAATAAACCATGCAAAGAAAGCAGAAGATGACAAACACATGGAGGCTTAACAACGTGCTCCTAACTAATCAATGGATCAATGACCAAATCAAAATGGAGATCCAGCAATACATGGAAACACATGACAACAAAAACATTAAGCCCCAACTTCTGTGCGACACAGCAAAAGCAGTCTTTAGAGGAAAGTATATAGTAATCCAAATCCAAGCATATTAAAAAAAGGAAGAACAATCCCAAATGAATGGTCTAATGTCACAAATACCGAAATTTAAAAAAAAAGAACAAATGAGGCCTAACGTCAGCAGAAGGAGGGACATAATAAAGATCAGAGAAGAAATAAATAAAATTGAGAATTATAAAACAATAGAAAAAAATCAATGAAACCAAGAGTCGGTTCTTTGAGAAAATAAAATAGATAAGCCTACAGCCAGACTTATAAAGAAGAAAGGAGAGTCAACACAAATCAACAGTATCAGAAACGGGAAAGGAAAAATCACGACAGACGCCACAGAAATACAAAGAATTATTAGAGAATACTATGCAAACCTATGTGCTAACAAGCTGGGAAACCTAGGAGAAATGGAAAATTTCCTAGAAAAATACAAACTTCCAAGACTGACCCATAAGAAACAGAAAATCTAAACAGAGCAAATTAGCAGCAATGAAATTGAAGCGGTCATCAAAAAACTACCAAAGAACAAACCCCCCAGGCCAGATGGATTTACCTCGGAATTTTATCAGACATACAGGGAAGACATAATACCGATTCTCCTTAGAGTTTTCCAAAGAATAGAGGAGGAGGAGTTAGTCCCAAACTCATTCTACGAAGCTAACATCAACCTAATACCAAAACCAGGCAAAGACCCCACCAAAAAAGGAAACTACAGGCCAATATCCCTGATGAACGTAGTTACAAAAATACTCAACAAAATATTAGCAAACCAAATAAAAAAATACATCATAAGGATCATACAACATGACCAAGTGGGATTCATCCCAGGAATGCAAGGATGGTACAACATTCGAAAGTCCATCAACATCATCCACCACATCAACAAAAAGAAAGACAAAAACCACATGATCATCTCCATAGATGCTGAAAAAGCATTTGAAAAAGTTCAACATCCATTCATGATAAAAACTCTCAGCGAAATGGGAATAGAGGGCAAATACCTCAACATAATAAAGGCCATCTATGATAAACCCTCAGCCAACATTATATTGAACAGCGAGAAGATGATAGCATTTCCTCTGAGATCGGGAACTAGACAGGGATGCCCACACTCTCCACGGATATTTAACATAGTACTGGAGGTCCTAGCCACGGCAATCAGACAAAACAAAAAAATACAAGGAATCCAGATCGGTAAAGAAGAAGTTAAACTGTCACTATTTGCAGATGACATGATACTGTACATAAAAAACCCTAAAGAGTCCACCACAAAACTACTACATCTGATATCGGAACACAGCAAAGTTGCTGGATACAAAATCAACACACAGAAATCTGTGGCTTTCCAATAAACTAACAATGAAACAACAGAAAGAGAAATCAGGAAAACAACTCCATTCACAATTGCGTCAAAAAAAAATACCTAGGAATAAACCTAACCAAAGAAGTGAAAGACTTATACTCTGAAAACTACAAGTCACTCTTAAGAGAAATTAAAGGGGACACTAACAGATGGAAACTCATCCCATGCTCATGGCTAGGAAGAATTTATATCGTCAAAATGGCCATCCTGCACAAAGCAATATACAGATTTGATGAGATCCCTATGAAACTACCAGCAACATTCTTCAATGAACTGGAACAAATAATTCAAAAATTCATATGGAAACACCAAAGACCCCGAATAGCCAAAGCAATCCTGAGAAAGAAGAATAAAGTAGGGGGGATCTCACTCCCCAACTTCAAGCTCTACGATAAAGCCATAGTAATCAAGACAATTTGGTACTGGCACAAGAGCAGAGCCACAGACCAACGGAACAGACTAGAGACTCCAGACATTAACCCAGACATATATGGTCAATTAATATTTGACGAAGGAGCCATGGACATACAATGGCGAAATGAAAGTCTCTTCAACAGATGATGCTGGCAAAACTGGACAGCTACATGCAGGAGAATGAAACTGGACCATTGTCTAACCCCATATACAAAAGTAAACTCAAAATGGATCAAAGACCTGAATGTAAGTCATGAAACCATTAAATTCTTGGAAGAAAACATAGGCAAAAACCTCTTAGACATAAACATGAGGGACCACTTCTTTAACATATCTCCCTTTGCAAGGAAAACAACAGCAAAAATGAATAAGTGGGACTATATTAAGCTGAAAAGCTTCTGTACAACAAAAGACATCATCAATAGGACAAAAAGGAACCCTATAGTATGGGAGAATTTATTTGAAAATGACACAACCGATAAAGGCTTTACATCCAGATATATAAAGAGCTCACACGGCTCAACAAACAAAAAACAAATAACTCAATTAAAAAACGGGCAGAGGAACTGCACAGACAGTTATCGAAAAAAGAAATACAGATGGCCAACAGACACAGGAAAAGATGCTCCACATCGCTTATTATCAGAGAAATGCAAATTAAAACTATAATGAGGTATCACCTCAAACCAGTAAGGATGGCTGCCATCCAAAGGACACACAACAACAAATATTGGCGAGGCTGTGGAGAAAGGGGAACCCTCCTACACTGCTGGTGGGAATGTAAGTTAGTTCAACCATTGTGGAAATCATTATGGAGGTACATAAAAATGCTCAAAACAGACTTACCATATGATCCATGAATTGCACTCCTAGGAATTTACCCAAAGAATGCAACAATCAAGTATGAGAAAGATCAGTGCACCCCTATATTTATCACAGCACTTTTTACAATAGCCAAGAACTGGAAGCAACCTAAATGTCCATCGATAGATGAATGGATAAAGAAGATGTGGTACATATACACAATGGAATACTACTCAGCCATAAGAAAAGGGCAAATCTAGTCATTTGCAGCAACATGGATGGAGTTGGTGGATATTATGCTCAGTGAAACAAGCCAAGCGGAGAAAGAGAAATACCAAATGATTTCACTTATCTGTGTAATATAAGAACAAAGGAAAAACTGAAGGAACAGAACAGCAGCAGAATCACAGAACTCAAGAATGGATTAACAGGTACCAAAGGGAAAGGGACTGGAGAGGATGGGTGGGTAGGGAGGGATAAGGGGGGGGAGAAGTAGGGGGGTATTAAGAATAGAATGCATAGGGGTTAGGAGAAAAGGGAGGGCTGTACAACACAGAGAAGGCAAGTAGTGATTCTACAACATTTTGCTATGCTGATGGTCAGTGGCTGTAAAGGGGTTTATAGGGGGAACCTTTTATAAGGGAGAGCCTAGTAAACATAATAATCGTCCTATAAGTGTAGATTAGTGATACCAAAAAAAAAAAAGAAAAGAAAAAAAGGCAGTTCCTCTGTGGTAACATTCAATGAGTTCTACACAAGGATATAAAGGGCATATAAAAGTGTGTGCAAAGGGTCTGTTTGTGTTTATACAGAGGATCAAAGCCTTATTGATCTAGCCCGAAAATGAACTAAGACACGATATGAAAAAGAACTTCCAACATCAGCACTCTCTGGAAGACTCATGCTAGAAGATGATCATCAAAAAACCCCAAAAAAGATCCACACACTGCTACAGCTGTAGATGCACTCATCCCACCAGTTCCTGGATTTTCCATGGGAATGAAGAAGGAGATATCTAAGCTGGAATGTGCATACAGTAAAACAACAAATTTGACTGGATCTATACTGTTGCTACTCAACCAAGAATTAGAAGTGCAAGTTGTACCACTCCAAAATCTTACAACTACAGATTATTTACTGATAAAAGAACATAAAGGATGTGAACATTCCCCAGGAATTTGTTCTTTTAATTTGTCTGATTTCTCTCAGACTGTTCAAGTTCAGTTGGACAATATCCACCATATCATAGATAAGTTCTCACAAATGCCTAAGGTGACTAACTGGTTTTCTTGGTTTCACTGGTAATTACAGGTATGCTTTGGTTATGTAACTATCCTCCTATTATGTTAATGTGTGTGCGCAATTTAAGTAGTAGCTTAAAACCTATACATGCTGAATTTACTCTACAAGAAGATATGTCAAAGAAATAATCTTCCCATGTTATCTTCTGCCTGCTACTTCTATAGCTTTTCTTCTTCCTTCCTAATTACAACCCTTATATAGAATTCGTGCCTCATATCAAATTTACCGAGTATCATAATTCTTCCAAGTGCTAAAGATACGTCAAGACAAATGCTGGGCATAGAAGTTACAGGGCATAAATATGTAAAGATATAAAAAGCTAACCATTTCAAACAATAATTCTACTCTCTCACTTACCAACTTTACATTTCCCTGTATGGCTCCAGAAGATGACTGGTTAGCCAGAGACGGGTAAGATTCCTCAAGGGAGGAACAACCTAAGACAGGCACAGTCGCAGGGGGTCATCAGGTGAGAAATTGGGGATCAACAGAGGTGAGGCTTAGAACCTCACCCCTCTGTTCTGAGAGAAATCTCCTGCATACGTGGATGTTTTACTGCCCTTGTCTAGCTTGGATTAACACATAGTCTACAGGCACACACCTGATGATCTACATTTGCTCTCTTTCAATACTAAACTAAGTTTTCTACCTTTATCTTGTATCTACCTACCACTTCAGCATTTTATTAAAAATAATAATATTAAAGAGAGAAATGTGGTATTACGATATAAATCAAGTATAAAAATCAAATGAGTATACATATTTGAACTGTCTGTTTATAGTTCATAATGCATGAGCAAAACCGAAAGTTTCTGTGATGACTACCTTTGTACTGATCACCATGTAACTTATTCACTATGTAAGAATTTGTTCTCCATGTAAGAACTTGTTTGTTATACCTCAGAAGATTGGAGACTGATGAAAATTAGGCTTTTGGTGGATTAATGATTGTGCACTGAGAATTGACTCCCCTATACAGAATTTTATTGTTGTTAACAACCACTTGATCTATAAATATGAGAGATGCCCTCACAAAGAAATAAACAAAAAATGTACAAACTTCCAATTGTAAAATAAATAAGTAACCGGGATGTAATGTATAGCATAAGGAATATAGTCAAAATATTTTAACAACTTGGTATGGTGATAGCTGGTACCTAGAATTATCATGGATATAAGTGTTAAATCACTATGTTGTACACCTGAGACTAATGTAATATAATACTGTGTGTCAACTACCCTACAATAAAAAATAAACATAAACAACAACAAAAAAGAAATAGATGTATTACATAGATGATAGATATTCATAGATTAGAGGAAAAGATTGACAGAGGTGACAGATAGATAAGATATATATAGATGATGGATGATAGACTAGATATAATAGATGATATAGGGAGGTTAGATTAGACAGATAGATGATGATAGATAGGCACAGAGTTATGAACTGAATTTTTGGGCCCTCACCTCACCATCTTCTGCTCCTCTAACCATCCGCAGCCTCCACACATACACACACACACACACACATACATACACACACACAAGTTCATATTTGAACTGAGACAGGGTTGAAGCCCTAACCCCCACTGTCATGGTATTGGTAGGTGGGGCCTTTGGAGGTAATTGGGTTTGGAATATATCATGAGGGTGTGGGTGGACCTGCCATTATGTAATCAGTGCTATTAAGAGGAACTGAGGACAGAGCTTTCTACCTCGACCATGGGAGGACAGAGCAGGGATGTGGCATATGTAAGCCAGAAGAAGGGACCTCACCAGGAACTGAACCTGCCTTGATCTTGAACTTCTGCTTCCAGAATGACTAGAAATCAGTATCTATGGAAGAAACCCCCACTCAATGACACTCTGGTTATCATCTTGAGTAGACAAACACAGATAAGTAGGTCAACAGAGACGCACTTTGACGATGGATGGAGAGAGCCTACGCATAGATATATGTGCTCAGCTGTCTGTATAGGTAGCTGTGTCCAACCACCACCGCACATTGAAGTCTGCTCCCTATGAGGGGAACACCAGGAACACAACTTATGCACGTTTCTTTTCTGAGTGTCGGCTGCAGTTACCAATAACTGGGGTCTCCATTAACTCTTAGCCATGTGTGTGTGCCTGCGCGTGTGCGTGTGAGTGTGTACACCACTGCCCCTGTCGGTCTACAATCACAGGAGATGCAAAAGTAATAAGGAACACAGGATAGGGCAAACATCTTGCAAACTATGACCAGAAATATTAAAATTTTCCACAAGCCTCTGGGTATATCTTTGCCAAGTGTTTCTATGCAATTTAGGAAGATCTTGCTGGAAATGTTGTTGGGACCACTCTGAACCATCAAGTTAGTTAAGGTAATTAGCCTGGACAGGAGAGCAGCAAAGAACACAAATAGTGTGTTTCTTATGTGTCAGGCCAAGGTGTACAGGCTTTAATTCTACTACACCACTTCATCTCACCATGGCTGACGTGGGATGACCTTATGCACCACCTTCAGCTGTGAGTAAAAAGTTACTTCAGAATCACCTCACTTAAGAGTAAATAAATAAGTGCGGGGACATAAACATTCCTAGAATGTCTGCCAAAATAACCCAACACTTTATGCTCAGCGCCCTTTTCATACGAACGGAAACATAGCTCTCAATGCTACTATTCCATTACAGATAGACCTCACTCACATCTAAGTGCCTAAATGCACTGAAACTCCACCTCCACCTTCACAGCAGTTTCCCCACAAGCTAGCTGGCCTGCCACCTCGGCAAGCCCATAGGCCATCGGCCCACAAGAACCCTGCATGTCACCAAAAGGAAGTTCCCTTAACGAATGACTACATGCATGCTCTCTGGAGATGGGCCACCAAGCAGGGCCGCCGAGGTGACATCGGTGCAGGTGCAAAAAGTAATATTACTGGGCATGCACCTGCCTCGGACCCCACAGGTCAGTCAGTGTGCTCCCTGCGTGGGGCCTCGGATATGCCCCGCAGCTCACACAGCTGCCACAGCAGGAACGGACCTGGGGCAGAGCAGCCGGAGGGCCCTGGCCCGCACAGGTTCAAGAGCCCAGCCCGACAACCACACCATCCACACACAGCAGATGAGTGCCATCTACGCAGAAGAAGTTCCCACACAAGGCCACTCCTCTCAAGAACCAAACACACAGCTAACTCACATAAACTAACACAAGGAATTGAGACTGAGAGGGACACAGAGGAATCAAAGTGCACCTAGTGACAGAACGTTGACAAAAGTGAGAAAACAGATACATAGACAGATGATAGATACATATATTGGACTGATATACATACATACAGATGATAGATTAGATAGATACACAGACGATAGTAGATAGATGATAGATCATAGATAGATAGATGACAGATAGATAGATAGGTAGATAGATTACATAGATAGATAAAGAGATAGGTAGGTAGGTAGATAGGAAAGCATCATATGAAACAAAGATATCTTTCACTCAAGACCATCTACGTGCTCCATTACAGGAGACTCACTTGAGATCCAAGGACACAGACAAACTACAAGCCAAAGGGGCGGGGACAGGTACCCTACACAAGTAAAACTGACAAACAAACAAACGGATTCTGTTTGAGTCCACAGAGACAGCCAGTAGAAAATAGCTGTATCTAGCCACCGTGAATTCTTTTTGTTTGGTTTCAGCAGTTACCAGCCATAGATTTAGTGGTACAGCAACATCTTTCTCATTTTTTCTCCCCTCAACAACTGAATTGCTGTAATAATATGCATTGGGGCTTTCGAAATCAGTGCATTTTATGATGCTCACGAATGTAAAGAAGTAATAACCACCTAAAAAGGGAAGTTTGGACACTCAAATAAACACGTCACTCCAGAACACACTATTTGTTCCCAACTGCTCCTGTCTAGAAATAGGTGTTCCTTTTTATTTGTCCCTCCTCCTGTCAGCGGTGAACATGCTGATGTCCCTTAAACATGGTGGTGAGCAAAGCACCAAGTATACTTTTCTGTCTACAACAGGCCCAGAGGAAGGATACTTGTGGTCTTCAGGGAGGACTTAGTCAATGAAGGTGGCTAAATACATTCAGCAAGTGAGAAGGAGGTAAAAGAGGACAGAGGACAGAGATACGGGTTCAATACCCTGCACCACCATTTACTGGTTTTGTAAGCACACACGGGTGACTCGACCTGCAAGTGTCTCAGAGTACCCAGTGCTCTAACTATGGCCCAGTTATGTTGCAAGATTTTTGGAAGCATAATGTAGGGAAGTGACGTAGGCCATGTTGTTAACTGTTCTGTACGTAAGGATAGATAGGTAGACAAAGAGATGATTGATTCATAGATAGATATATAAATAGATGATAGATGATAGATGATAGAAAGATAGATAGATTGATAGATGATAGACATGATAGATAGATGATAGGAAAATAGATAGATAGATAGATAGATAGATAGATAGATAGATAGATAGATAGATAGATAGATAGATAGATAGATAGATAGATAGAAGGATATATAGATAGATACACAGATAGATGGACAGACAGAGAGACAGAGAAATAGCCAGATAAAAAAACATATTGATTAAAACAAAACTATTGCTCATAACCAGGAAATCAATGGAGAAAGCACATAGCAAAACTACAAACAAAAACGAAGAATGAAATCCAGTTTAAAATGTGCAGTAAGCAGCCATAAGAAGAAAACAAATTATACCATTTGCAATAACATGGACGGAGCTAGATGGGAGTATGCTCAGTGAAATAGGCCAGGCAGAGAAAGACAAGTACCAAATGTTTTAACTCATGTGTGGAGCATAACAACAAAGAAAAACTGAAGGAAAAAATCATCAGTAGACTCACAGAACCCGAGAGTGGACTAACAGTTACAAAAGGGAAAGAGACTGTGCAGGGTGGGTGGGAAGGGATTTATAAGAGCAGGGAGAAAGAAAGGGGACATTAGGATTAGCATGTATAAAGCGTGGGGTCGGGGGGCATGGGGATGGCTGTACAACACAGAGAAGACAAGTCGAGATTCTACAGCATCTTACTACACGCTGATGGACAGCGACTGTAACAGGGTGTGGGGGGGGGTACATGGTGAAGGGGTCTACAGAATACAACTCCAGTAATTGACAGCAACTGTAAAAGGTTCTTGGTGGGGACTTGGTGAAGTGGGGAGTCTAGTAAACATAATGTTCTTCACGTGATTGTAGATTAATGATAACAAAAAATGTTTTTAAGTACAATAAGGGCACAGCTCTAAATCATCAGAATAAAAGTACAGGCTTTGAATGCTCCAATCAAAAGACACAGGGTTAGAAGAAGGGATGAAAACTCAAGACCACCTATGTGCTCCCTTACAGCAGACACACTTGAGATCCAAGGACATAGACAAACTACAAGCCGAATGGGTGTGGATAGGTACCCTACACAAGTGAAAATGAAAAAGAAACAATCAAACAAATGGATTCTGTTTGAGTCCCCAGAGACAGTCAGTAGGAAATAGCCCTATCTGGCCACCATGAATTATATTTGTTTGCTTTCAGCAGTGCACAGACATAGATTTAGTGGTGCAGCAACGTCCTTCTCACTTCTTCTCACCTCAACAAATGAATTGCTGTAATAATATGCATCTGGGTCTTTGAAATCAGTGGGTTTTATGATGTTCACGAATGTAAAGAAGAAATAAACAGATAAAGAGGGAAGTTTGGACACTCAAATAAACACGTCACTCCACAACACACTCTTTGCTCCCGACTGCACCTGTCTAGAAATTGGTGTTCCTTTTTATTTGTCCCTCCCTCCTATCAGCGGCAATCACGCTGATCACCCTCAAACATGGTGGTGAGCAAAGCACCAAGTTTACTTTCTGTAGACAACAGTCCCAGAGGAACAATACTTGTGGTCTTCAGGGAGCACTTAGTCAATGAAAGTGGCTAAATACAGTCAGCAAGTGAGGAGAAGATAAAAGACGATAGAGACACAGGTTCAAGTCCCTGCACAACTATTTCCTGGTTTTGTAGGTACACGCGGCTGACTTGACCTGCAAGTGTCTCTGTGAACCCAGTGCTCTCCAAACGGCCTGGTTACCGTGCAAGATTTGGGAAGCATAATGTAGGGAAGTGACATAGGCTATGTTGTTAACTGTTCTGTACACAAGGTCAGACGGGCATACAAAAAGATGATTTATTGATTGATAGACAGACAGACAGACAGACAGACAGACAGACAGACAGACAGACAGACAGACAGACAGACAGACAGATAGATAGATAGATAGATAGATAGATAGATAGATAGATAGATAGATAGATAGATAGATAGATAGATAGACAGATAGATAGATATAGGTACATATCGATTAACACAAAGCTATTGCTCATAACCTGGAGAGCAATGGTGAAAGCACATAGCGAAACTACAGACAAAAGAGAAGACAGAAATCCAGTTTAAAAAGTGCAGTAAGCAGCCGTAAGAAGAAAACAAATCCTACCATTTGCAACAACGTGGATGGAGCAAGAGGGTATTATGCTTAGTGAAATAGGCCAGGCGGAGAAAGACAAGTACCAAATGATTTCACTCATGTGCGGAGTATAACAAAGAAAAACTCAAGGAAATAAACAGCAGCAGATACATAGAATCCGAGAGTGGACTAACAGTTACCAAAGGAAAGGGACGGGGCAGGGTGGGTGGGAAGGGAGGCATAAGGGCGGGGAGAAAGGGAACGGGCATTAGGATAAGCATATATAACGTGTGGCGTGGGGGGTATAACCTCACAGCAGTTCGGATGGCCACCACCCAAAAGACAGACAACAACAGATGTCGGCAAAGGTGTGGAGAAAGGGGAACCCTCCAACACTGCTGGTGGGAATGTCAGTCAGCTCAACCATTGTGGAAAGCAGTATGGAGTTTCCCCAAAAAAACAAAGAACAGAAATACCATTTGACCCAGGAATTCTTCTCCTAGGAATTTACCCTAAATGTGCAGGAGCCCAGTTTGAAAGAGACAGATGCACCCCTATGTTGATCACAGCACTCCTTATAATACCCAAGAAATGGAAGCAAACTAAGTGTCCATCCAGAGATGAATGGATAAAGAAGAGGTGGTACATACACACTATGGAATATCATTCAGCCATAAGAGGAAAACAAATTCTACCACCATTTGCAACAACACGGAAGGATCTAGAGGGTGTTATGCTCAGTGAAATAAGCCAGGTGGAGAAAGACAAGTACCAAGGATTTCACTCCTCTGTGAGGTATGAGAACAAAGGAAAAACGGTAAGGAACATAACAGCAGCAGAATCACACAACCCAAGAATGGACTAACAGTTACCAAAGGGAAAGGGACCTGGGAGGATGGGTCTGAAAGGGGGGACAACAGTGTAAAGGGGGCATTACGATCCGCACACAGAATGTATGGCGTGGGGTCCACGGGGATTGCATTATAACACACAGAAATAGGTAGTGATTCAATAGCATCTTACTGCATTGATGGACAGTGACTCTAATGAGGACTTTGGGAGCGGACTTGACAATGTGGGAGAGGAGGGAGGAGGGGGAGCCTAGAAACCTTGACGTTGCTCATGTAATTGTACATTACTGACACCAAAAAATAAATAAGTAAATGTGATTCTGTTTGAGTGTCCAGAGAGACACTCAGTAGTAAATAGCCCTTCCCGCCACCGTGGATTCTTTCTGTTTGGTTTTGGTAGTGCCCAGTCATAGATTCAGCGGTATAGCGATGCCCTTCTCATTTTTTCTCACATCAACAACTGAACTGATGTAATAATATGCATCTGGGCTTTTGAAATCAGTGGATTTTATGATGTTTATGAATGTAAAGAAGCAATAGCTAGATACCAAGGGAAGTTGGGATGCTCAAACGAAAACCTCACTCCACAACACACTCTTAGCTCCTAACTGCTCCCGTCTACAACTCGGTGTTCCTTTTTACCTGTCCCTCCTCCTATCAGCGCTGACACCGATGTCCCTCAATCATGGTGGTGAGCAAAGCACCAAGTTTACTCTTCTGTCTACAACAGGCCTGTGGTACAGGTCCTCTCAGAGGATAAGCAGTAGCAGCGGGAGAAAACACAAAGACACAGACATAGAAGATGGTACAGTACAATGAAAACTGACACAAGGGACTTCTGAGACCCATACTTAATTCCTTCAGAGATGCGAAAGAAGCCACCCCCATAAAACAAAACTACACCACTATGGAGAAAGCACAGGCAGAGAACAAGAAGAGCTCTGGAAATTAATCCACTGGGTCAGAGAGAGGAGTCATCACAGCAGCAGCAGGAGCAGCTGGAGCCTGCCCCACACGCTCTGCGCTCATCGCCATTAAAGATAAGTTCGTGGGCTCTGCTCACTGTGCCTCTCCCTAAGCACTCAGAGGCATACACAGCGGGAACTGAGGACTAGTCAGTTGCATCTCGCTCGCATTTATGTTCTGCACGGTTTGGAACATAACGAATGGTTGGCAGATGAGCGAGCGGCACCAGGTACCACTGAACAGGCAGCTGAGCTTTGAAGCCGAGTCCAGTCATTCACTGTCACCACTGTTCAACAGATCCCGTGACCCGAAGAGTGATGTTCACGAGCTGACACACACATATTTGATAAGGAAGGTTCTCACCAAGTACGGAGAAGGAAGAGGAGGTCACGCCTAAGTGAGAGTGCATGGGAAGCCTCCCAGACGGGGTGACTAGAGAGGTGGGTCTTCAACGATCCATGTTCTTCTGCTGGGGTGAAATGCCTTAAAAACCAGAATCAAGAGGTGGGAACCCCCAGAGAAAATAATTCAGAGACGAAAAGGCATGAGACAGGAACTTTTCAAGGAGCAGGGAGCTGGGCTCATAGGGATGGAGATGTAGACAAAGTGAAGGCCAGACCATGAGTTGGGGCTGGAGAATTTCACATTTTATTCTGTAACAATGTCAGTGCTTCCACAGGGAAGCAATGAGCAAGCATGGCCTAGGTCCACCAGGAAAGACCTGAGAAACTAGAAGCAGGGTTACTGACACGGGACATGAGCTTCACATGTTATAACATAAAGGATGAACAGTCAGGATCGGGAATGGACAGGGTGACTGCTGAGAGGAGGCAAGGTTGCCCCGCAAGCATCCAGCTTGGCTGATGGGCAAGAACGGCGATGCCATTGAGACCAAGTTTCTAAAGGAGAATCATTTTTAAAAGAAATGTGTTTCTTTGTTTACTGTGTTGTGTTATTCACGTACGAGACACAGGCCCCCAAAACTAGAACAGAGAGAAAATCTGTGCAGCCAAGCCCAGTCAGAATGCAGGATGTGGCTATGCTGAGACCCAGTCGTCCCCGAACTATGCTTTCTGTGAGAAGAAAAGAAAGAACCTGCCCACTAGCTAGAAAGGCAAGTCATGGGGTCTGCGCCCTCAGAAGTCAGCGGCCTGCCTGGCCATGACAAGAAGGCATGCCTGGCTCCAGATGTCCCAGAGAACCTGGGATGGCACGGGAAATGGGGGGCTATGCCCCGGACAGCATCTGGGTGGCTCTGTGCCGGGCTGTGTGCAGTCCCTGGCCTCCGGGATCACGGGGGGGCGGGGGGGTCAAAGAACTTGATGCCCACCATCCTCCAGGTGCCAAGCCCATGCTGAGCCAGCACCCAGGGTTGCTGAGCTCTGACAGATTCGAGCACTGCAGACTTCGACGTACCGCATAGCAGCCTCATTGGTCTGAAAACCTGCACGGCCCTCAGCCGGCAGTCCCGTGGTCCAGGGATTCTACTATGTTTGGCATTGGGGCCTCGCCGTGGTTTTAGCCTAAGGTCTCCTCTGGGCGGGGCTGGTGTGCTTAAGGCAATGGGGTCATGGTGATGCGGCCCCTGGGTGATGTCACAGTGGCCCAGGCCGCTTTGTGATGTGTCCCCTGGCTGACATACATACAAGGCTCGCCCTAGATGGGCAGCTCAGTGCGTGCTTGGCCTGAGAAAGAGTTAGTGGCAAAGGAGACCCTCTCCCTAGCTTCAGACCATTTCCTCAGATCATTTGGCGCCCGCCACAACCCATTTTTCCGTGTTGTCTGTTTCCTCCTTACTAAGGTTCATGCCCCACACTGCCAGCCGCCCTACCAGCGCCACATTCTTCACCCGCCACTCTTTCCTGTCCCTGGGGTGCTGCCACCTACCCCTCCTTCCAGGGAGCACCCTGCATCTGCCCGCTGCCCTGCTCACAGGCTGTTCCACGGGGATCCTATGCCTTTAGAGGCTGGCTTTTCCCAATTTTCACAGCAGAGTTCCCACTTCCACGGGGAGCAGTCCTGGGCCTCTGGACCATGCTAGGCTCCCAGCAGATGCTGGAGAGAGACCACCTAGATGAGCTCCTCCTCTTCAGGGCACATGGGCACCACTACCAGCCCACCTCGAGGTGTCCTGCCTCTGCAAAACCACCATCCAGAGTCAGCCAACAGACAAGGCCTTGGGCAGCACAAGCGCCAGCCCGATGGCTGGCTCTGACACTCAGGACGAACTGATGGTCACGACGCCACCATCGCTGGCCATCATCTTCGGGTCCGCCCCGGCCCTGCACGTGGTAGTGGGCAGCACCACCGCCGGCCTCCTGTGCACCCCAGACAACCACTGCGAGGGCAGTCATCATCTGGTCTCATCTGGACCCATACGATGCTGTGGGAGGCACATACAACGGCCTCGGCCCTACCCGTAAGTGAGCCTCGGACCCGATGGGCATGCCACCACCCTCGGGAAAGGCACCTACTAGCCCCCCAGGGCCCCACACGAGGCCGTGGGCAGCACCATCGCCTGCCTCATGCACACTTTGGACACCCACCTCACAGGTGGTCATCAACCTGTCTCCCCTGGCCCCACACTATGCCATGGGAGGCACAGACAACAGCCTTGGACCTACCCACAATTCAGACTAGGACCCGATGGGTACGCCACTGCCATCGGGAAAGGCACCTACTCATCCCCCAGGGCCAAAGACGACGCAGTGGGCGGCACAAGCACCGGCACGAAGGCTCACTCTGACTCTCAAGCTGAGCCAATGGACACAACGCCACCATCACTAGCCATCATCTTCCGATCCCCACCTGGCCCCACACCAGAACTTGGGCATCACCACCAAAGGCCTCTTGCGCACCTCAGAAACCCACCGCAGGCGGTCATCGTTCGGTCTTCCCTGGACCAACACTATGCCATGGGAGGCAAAGACAACGGCCTCGGCCCTACCCCCAATTCGGATGATGAACCGACGGGCATGCCACCACCCTCGGGAAAGGCACCTACACCTGAATATCCGGCCCCAGACAAGGCCATGGGCAATAAAAGCGCCATCCTTAAGGCCGATGCTGATGCTCAAGATGAACCAGTGGACACGACGCCACCCTGGCTGGCCATGACCTTGAGGTCTCCCCAGGCCCCACACAAGGCCGTGGGCAGCACCACTTCTGGCTCGAAGGCTGACAACGATGCTCGAGACGAGCCGATGGACACAACACAACCCTCGATGGCAGTCATCTTCCAGTCCCCAACGGTCACACACGAGGCCATGGGCGGCACCACTGCTGGCCTCCTGTGCACCTAAGACACCCACCGCACGGGCAGTCATCCACCTGTCAGCCCTGGACCCACACAATGAGGTGGGAGGCTCAGCCGACGGCTTCGGCCCTACCCCTAACTCAGCCTCCGAACCGGAGGACACACCACTGCCCTTGCCATCGGCACCTACAGGTCTCTCCCGGCTCCAGACAAGTCCTATATCCTTCTATCCATCTAACAAAATCTTTACCACAGTATGTGTGTATATTATATATTCACACTAAACCCTGCTCTTGCTAGTATGCCTCTGCTCTGTTTACTCTTTGACTCGGCGACAGAGGAAGAACACACATACATGAGTGATAATGTTCTGAGCCACACTTAACTATGCAACGTGTTCCATGCACCAGTGACTGGGATGTGGAAGTAGCCGTGTTTTATAACTGTGCGTGCTCACCGTGCGGTTTGCGTGCTGAGTGTTTAATGGATGACAACCCAGCGGGAGGCAAGTCCAGAGGAAGGAGACCGGGTTGGCTTATGTGTCCCCTTCCCTCTCCTCTCCCACTGCTCTGAGGTCACAGGAGGCTAGGGAATCCCTGCTGTGACACAGGAAACCACACTTAACATTTTGGATTTTAAGCATGTTTAATTCTGTATGTGTGGGAATTGTGTAACTTAAGAATTTGGCCAATCATAGTCACATATTCCCACTTCCCCACGAGAGAACGGATTTGGCATCCAGGTCCTCGAAGCTGGAGGAATGACAGAAGGAAGTGCTTCTGCCTGCTGTGTTATTATTGAAAATTTATGCTTACTTAGAATATGTCAAGTAGTTTAGTAATATCAGAAAAGTTCCTCTTTAATGAATTCCTGACCTGACTCTAACATAAACTGCTATAAATGTGAAAACCACGTTGAGTTACAAATGTGCCCACTTCTCGCTGACCCTAGAGCCTGCATGGTCTCCACCAGACTTAATAAACACAGAATTAATAACCTATGGAGACCACGTTCTTGTTGGAGGGGAAGAAAGAGACAATGAACATCTGTAAGTTTCCGGTAGCTTAGCTGGTAACAAACACTATGAAGAAAAAAAAGCAAGAAATGGACGAGTGAGATTATAGGCAGAGAGAAGCAGGGCTTTCAAAATAAACAGTGGACAGGTTAAGCCTCACCAGGGAGTTGGAACTTGAACAGTCTAGAAGGAGGTGACAGAACCAGGTATCTGAGGGAAAAGCATTCCATACAATGGGAAAAATTACTGAAAAAGCCCAGAGGAAGGATGCTTGTGGTCTTCAGGGAGCAGTCAGTCAACAAATGCGGCTAGAATACCGTCACCAAGAAGGGCAAAGAGGACCGGGGAAAGAGATATGGGTTGAAGTCCACGCACCACCATTTACTAGATTTGTAGTCACACACTGTTGACTCTATGTGCAAATGTCTCGATGAACGCAGTGCAGTCAGTCTCTAGGGCCTAGTTACCTTGCAAGCTTATGGAAACATAAGTAGGGAAGTGACATATAAGCTACCTTGTGAACTGTTATGTACATATGGATAGTTGGGTAGACAAAAAAGATGATAGATAGATAGGACAGATAGATGACAGATTAGATAGGATAGATGATAGGTATAAATAGATTGAATAGATAGATGATAGATAGATAGATAGACAGACAGACAGATATTTAGATAGAAACAGATACATATCGATTAACAAAATCCTACAGCTCATAATCCGGAGTTCAATGGTGAAAGCATATAGCGAAACTACAAACAAAAAGGAAGAATGAAATCCAGTTTAAAAAGTGCAGTAAGCAGCCATAAGAAGAAAACAAATACTACCATTTGCAATGACATGGATGGAGCTAGATGGTAGTATGCTTAGTGAAATATTCCAAGCGGAGAAAGACAAATATCAAAGGATTTCACTCATGTGTGGAGTATAACAACAAAGAAAAACTGATGGAAAAAAACAGCAGCAGACTCACAGAACCCGAGAGTTGACTAACAGTTACCAAAGGGAAAGGGCCTGGTCAGGGTGGGTGTGAGGGGAGGGATAAGGGCAGGGAGAAAGAAAGGGAACATTAGGATTAGCATGTATAATGTGTGGGGTCGGAGGGGCAAAGGGAGGAATGTACAACACAGAGAAGACAAGTAGAGATTCTACAGCATCTTACTACACGCTGATGGAGAGCGACTGTAACGGGTTGTGTGTGTGGGGGCATGGTGAAGAGGTCTGCAGCATCCAACTACGCTGATGGACAGCGACTGTAAGAGGTTTTTTGGGGGGGACTTGTTGAAGAGGGTAGCCTAGTAAACATAATGTTCTTCACGTGATTGTAGATTAATGATAACAAAAAAATTTTTTAAGTGCTATAAGGGCACAGCTCTGAATCATCAGTGTAAAAGGACAGGCTTTGAGTGCTCCAAACAAAAGACACAGGTTTAAAATAAGGGATGAAAAGTCAAGAACAACTATGTGCTCCCTTACAGGAGAGTCACTAGAGATGAAAGGACACAGACAAACTACAAGCCGAAGGGGTGGGGACAGGTACCCAACACAAGTGAATCAGAAAAACAATCAATCAAATGGATTCTGTTTGAGTACCAAGAGACAGTCAGTAGAAAATAGCCCTACCTTTCCTCTGTGAATTCTTTTTGTTTGGTTTCAGCAGTGCCCAGCCATAGATTTAGTGGTGCAGCAACATCCTTCACATTTGCTCTCAAATCAACAACTGACATGCTTTAATAATATGTGTCTGGGCCTTTGAAATCAGTGGGTTTTATGATGTCCACGAACGTAAAGAAGTAATAACCAGATAAAGAGGGAAGTTTGGACACTCAAATAAACACTTCACTCCACAACACACTCTTTTCTCCCAACTGCTCCTGTCTAGAAATAGGGGTTCCTTTTTATCTGTCCCTCCCTCCTATCATTGGTGGTCATGCCGATATCCCTCAAATATGGTGGTGAGCAACCACCAAGTTTACTTTCTGTCTTCACCAGGTCCAGAGAAAGGATACTTGTGGTCTTCAGGGAGCACTTAGTCAATGAATGTGGCTAAATACAGTCAGCAAGTAAGAAGGAGATAAAAGAGGACAGAGGACAGAGACACGGGTTCAAGTCCCTGCACCACCATTTCCTGGTTTTGTAGGTATACACGGCTGACTTGACCTGCAAGTGTCTCGGTGAACCCAGTGATCTCCTTACGGCCTATTTACCTTGCAAGATTTTTTGAAGCATAACGTAGGGAAGGGACATAGGCTATATTGTTAACTGTTCTGTACACAAGGAGAGATGGGCAGACAAAAATATGAATGATTGATAGGTAGATATACAGATAGATAGATACAGGTACATATCGATTAACACAAAGTTATTGCTCATAACAAGGAGAGCAATGTTGAAAGCACATAGCGAAACTACAGACAAAAGCGAAGACAGAGATCCAGTTTAAAAAGTGCAGTAAGCAGCCGTAAGAAGAAAACAAATCTTACCATTTGCAACAACGTGGATGGAGCTTGAGGGTATTTTGCTCGGTTTAATAGGCCAGTCGGAGAAAGACAAGTACCAAATGAATTAACTCATGTGTGGGATATAACAACAAAGAAAAACTGAAGGAAAAAAACCGCAGTGGACACACAGAACCCGAGAGAGAACTATCAGCTACCAAAGGGAAAGTGACTGGGCAGGGTGGTGGGAAGGGTGTGATAAGGGCGGGGAGAATGAAAGGAGGCATTAGGATTAGCATGTATAATGTTTGTTGTGGGGAGAGCATGGGGAAGGCTGTACAACACAGAGAAGACAAGTTGTGATTCTACAGCGTCTTACTACATGCTGATTGACAGCGACTGTAACAGGGTGTGTGTGCGGGTCATGGTGAAGGGGTCTACAGCATCCAACTACGCTGATGTACAGTGACTAAAATGGGGTTTTTGGGGGGGACTTGGGGTACTTGGTGATCATAATGTTCTTTGCGTGATTGTAGAAAAATGATAACAAAAAAGATTTTTTAAGTGCAATAAGGACACAGCTCTCAATTGTCAGAATAAAAGGACAGGCTCTGAGTGCTCCAATCAAAAGACACAGGGTTTAAAGAAGGGATGAAAACTCAAGACCACCTACGTGCTCACTTTCAGGAGATTCCCTCGAGATCCAAGGAAGAAGACAAACCACAAGTTGAGGGGGTGGGAACAGGTAACCTAGACAAGTGAAACTGAAAAAAATAACAACAGAAAAAAGTTGTGCTGATGTTACTAAAGACCCCGACTCACGTGAGAGTGGAGCTGAAAACCTCCTCTCAAAACAAAAAAACCACGTACATACATACTATATGGAAATAGAACAACTACACCAAATCGTGGAAGAGCAGCCGGGAAGAACACTGCTGCGGCAGCCTGTCAACTCAAGGAGAAGTGTGATGTACAGCCCTGGAGATGTGCTCTGGGAGCACGAACCTACTGTACACGTGGTGCGCACTGGAGGATCGGTGGTGTTGGAAAGCAAACAGAGGTGTAAGACTTCGAGAGACTTGAAGTTCCAGCCACTTGTGTGTCAACACAGGGATCCACATCCGGCCTCTGTGGGACAAAAGGAAGGCACACAGTCTGAGAGACTTCCTAACAGCGAGAGAACTGCTAAAGGTACAAGACTTCCACAGGGCTTGCCGCTCAGGAGAAAGGACAGGTGTGCCAAACGGCCCAGTTTCACTCTGCACTTCAGGTGGGGGAGTTTTCAGTACCTCTGGGCGCTCCATCCCCCTGGCTGGCCTCGCAGATCCGAGGCCCCTTACGTGCTGAGACTGGTACACATCCTGCCTCCCCGCTGGCACCGGCCTGCAAAACGGCCACCAACACCTACGGCAGCTTCTCCCTGCATGCTCGGCAAACACGCAAGGCAGTGGAGATGGGCACTGCGGCCAGGAAGCAGGAAATACCTCTTTCCTCCTGGTGGGGATGGACAACGGCACCACTCCCGTGGGACCCCTGCCATCCCCCCAAGGGATGAGCATCTCCAGAGAGTAAAGGTTCTGGGAGCTAGATGGTGCCACCTACAAATATGAACCTTCAAAGGAACCTGGTAACTGGACTCAAATCAATCTTCCTGAGAAAGAGATCTCAAAATAAACATCAGGAGCATGCTCAGGGAGCTACAGAAAATAAAACTGTCCCTGTTTCTCGAGCGCAATTCTCTCTCTCTCTCTCTCTCTCTCTCTCTCTCTCTCTCTCTCTCTCTCTCTCTCTCTCTCTCTCTCTCTCTCTCTCTCTCTCTCTCTCTCTCTCTCTCTCTCTCTCTCTCTCTCTCTCTCTCTCTTTCTCCGGGAGCGGTACTGAGGCCTTGTTCCAAGAGGGGTGCTGTGAAAGCCCAGCAGGAATGGCAGAGCTCTTGGGTAAACCCCGGCTGGTGCCAAGACAGTCCCACACGGGCTCTGACTGAACTGCAAATGGGGGACGCCACTCGTCTAACACAGCAGGAAAGACAACAGTGCCGCATGCTAGCCATCCCATCAATGGCAAGAGGCTACATGGCTCCACCGATACCAGGTGATGTCAATACCCCGGGCTTCATCTCCTTGGCAATCTTTCTTCCCTATGACCCTTGAAAGCAGAACATGGAAAGATACAACCTACCAGTCTCCACACAACCTCACCACTCAGTTTTACACTAGATGTTCCTGCATCACAGCTTCTCCTCTTCATTCCAATTTTCTCGGCTGGTTGGTGTTCTGGATAAAAGGAATAATTAGTCAGAATTGGAATGAAGTGGTATGGGGTTTAGTAAGATTCTGTTTGACCACCATCAGTAGAACCAAAAGACATCTTTCAGTATGGGAGAATATATGCACTGATGAGACATTTGATAAGGCATTGCCATCCAAAACATGTATCAAGAGCTCACGAACATCAACACACAAAAAGCAAATGAACCCAATTACAAAATGGGCAGAGGATATGAACAGACACTTCACAGAAGCAATTTCAGGTGGCCGACAGGCACATGAAAAGATGCTCCACATCACTAACTATCAGAGAGATGCACATTTATCCACAATGGTGTATCACCTCACACCAGTTAGGATGGCAACAACCAAAAGACAGACAACAACAGATGATGGCAAAGGTGTGGAGAAAGGGGAATCCTCCTACACTGCTGGTGGGAATGTCAGTTACCACAAGCATTGTGGAAAGCAGTATAGGGGTTCCTGAAAAAAATCAAAGAAGAGAAATACCATTTCACCCAGGAGTTCCTCTCCTAGGAATTTACCCTAAGTGTGCAGGAGCCCAGTTTGAAAGAGACAGATGCACCCCTATGTTGAACGCAGCACTATTTACAATACCCAAGAAATGGAAGAAACCTTAGTGTCCATCAGGAGATGAATGGATAAAGAAGAGGTGGTACATACACAATATGGAGTATACGTCAGCCATAAGAAGTAAACAAATCCTACCATCATTTGCAACAACATGGAAGGAGCTAGAGAGTGTTATGCTCAGTGAAATAAGCCAGGTGGATAAAGACAAGTATCCAAGGATTTCACTCCTCTGTGTGGTATGAGAACAAAGCAAAAACGGGAAGGAACAAAACAGCAGCAGACTCACAGAACCCAAGAATGGACTAACGTATACCAAGGGGAAAGGGACCTGGGAGGATGGGTGGGAAGGGAGGTATAAGGGGGAAAAAGGGGCTTTGCGATCTGCACACATAATGTAGGGGGTGGGGTCCACGGGGATTGCAGTATAACACACAGAAAACAGGTAGTGATTCTATAGCTTCTTACTACATTGAAGGACATCGGCTATAAAGGTATGAGGGGAGCAGACTTTATAATGGGGGGAGGGGGAAGGTGTGGGAGTCTAGTAACCATAATGTTGCTCATGTAATTTTACATTACTGACACCAAAAAAATAAAAGTGATTCTGTTTGAGTGCCCAGAGATACAGTGAGTAAAAAATAGCCCTTCCCACCACCGTGGATGCTTTCTGTTCGGTTATTGCAGTGCCCAGTCATAGATTCAGTGGTACAGCAAGTCCCTTCTCATTTTTTCGCACCTCAACAACTGAGTTGTTGTAATAATATGTGACTGAGCTTTGGAAATCAGTGGATTTTATGACGTTTACGAATGTAAAGAAGCAATAACCAGATACCGAGGGAAGTTTGAATGCACAAACGAACACGTCAGTCCACAACACACTCTTGCTCCCAGGTGCTCCTGTCTAGAACTCGGTGTTCCTTTTTACCAGTCCCTCCTCCTCTCAGCAGTGATGCCGATGTCTCTCAAACATGGTGGTGAGCAAAGCACCATGTTAACTTTTCTGTCTACAACAGGCTTGTGGTACAGGTCCTCTCAGAGGAAAAGCAGTAGCAGCGGGAGAAAACCCAAAGATGTAGAAATAGAAGATGGTACCATACAATGAAAACTGACACAAGGGACTTTTGAGACCCATACTTAATTCCTTCAGAGACACGAAAGCAGCCGCCCCCATACAACAAAACTACACCACTATGGAGAAAGCACAGGCAGAGAACAATAAGAGATCTGGAATCTTACCCCCCTGGGGCAGAGAGACGAGTCATCACAGCAGAAGCAGCAGCAGCTGGGGCCTGCCCCACACACTCTGTGCTCATCGCCATTAAAGATAAGTTCGTGGGCTCAGATCGCTGGGCCTCTCCCTAAGCACCCGGAGGCATACACAGTGGGGACTGAGGGGTCGTCGTTGGCATCTCACCCGCATTTATGTTCCGCACGGTTTGGAACATAACAAAAGCTTCGCAGAGGAGCAAGCGGCATTAGGTACCACTGAACGGGCAGCTGAGCTTTGAAGCCGAGTCCAGTCATTCACTGTCACCACTCTTCAACAGATCCCGTGACAGGAAGAATGATGTGCATGAGCTGACACACTCACATTTGATAAGGGAGGTTTTCACCAAGTATGGAGAAGGGAGAGGAGGGCACGCCTAAGTGAGTGTGCATGGGAAGCCTCCAAGAGGAGGTGACTAGAGAGGTGGGTCTTCAACGATCCATTTTCTTCTGCTGGGGTGAAATGTCTTAAAAACCAGAGGCAGGAGGTGGGAACCCAAGAGGAAGTAATTCAGAGACGAAAAGGCATGAGACAGGACCTTTTCAAGGAGCAGAGAGCTGGGCTCATAGGGATGGAGATGTAGACAAAGTGAAGGCCACACCGTGAGTTGGGGCTGGAGAATTTCTCATTTTATTCTGTAACAATGTCAGTGCTTCCACAGTGAAGCAGTGAGCAAGCAGGTCCTAGGTCCACCAGGAAAGACCTGAGAAACTAGAAGCAGGTTTACTGACATTGGACATGAGCTTCACAGGTTATAACATAAAGGATGAACAGTCAGGATTTGGAATGGACAGGCTGTCTGCTAAGAGGAGGAGAGGTTGCCCTGCAAGCTTCCAGCTTGGCTGATGGGCAAGAACGGTGACGCCATTGAGACCAAGAGTCTAAAGGAGAAGCATTTTGAAAATGAAAATTGTTTCCCAGTTTACTGTGTTGTGTTATTCATGTACGAGACACAGGCCCCTAAAACTAGATCAGAGAGAAAATCTGGATGGCCAGGCCCCATCAGAATGCGGGATGTGGCTATGCTGAGACCCGGTGGTCCCCGAAATACGCTTTATGTGAGAAGCAAAGAAAGAACCTGCCCGCTAGCTAGAAAGGCATGTCATGGATTCTGCACCCTCCTCAGAAGTCAGCCGCCTGGCTGGCCATAGCCGAGAAGGCATGCCCGGCTCCAGGTGTCCCAGAGAAGCTGAGAATTCCCAGGAACGGGCGGGCTGTACCCCTGGCAGCCTCGAGGGGGCTCCACGCTGGGCTGTGAGCGGTCCCTGGCCTCTGAGAGGGTGGTGGGGGCAAGGCACTTGCCACACGCTGGTCCCCGGGAGCCAAGGCCATGCAGAGATAGCATCCGCGTGTGCTGAGCTCTGTCAGACGTGGGCACTGCAGCCCTCGACGGTCTGCTTGTTGGCTTCGTTGGTCCGAACACCTGCACGGACCTCAGCGGGCAGTCGCGCGGGCTAGGGATTCTACTGGGCTTGGCCTTGGGGCCACAGCATGTCCTTGGCCCGGGGTCTCCACTGAGCGGGGCCAGTGTGCTTAAGGCAGTGGGGTCTTGTTGATGTGGCCCGTGGGGGACATCACAGTGGCCCAGGCCGCTTTGTGATGCGTCCCTTGGCTGACATAGATACCAGGCTTGCCCTAGCTTGGCAGCTTATTGCATGCTTGGCCTCAGAAGTAGTTAGTGGTGAAGGAGACCCTCTCCCAAGCTTCAGACCATTTCCTCGGATCGTTTGGTGCACACCACAACCCATTTTTCCATGTGGACAGATTTCTCCTTACTAAGGTTCGTGCCCCACCCAGCCCACCACCTCCCCAGCCCCACCTTCTTCTCCTGCCTGTCCTTCCTGTCCCCAGGATGTTGTCCCCTATCCCTCCTGCCTGGGAGCACCCTGCACCTGCCCGCTGCCCTGGACACAGGCTGTTCCACCGGGATCATGTGCCTTTAGCAGCTGGCTTTTCCCAATTTTCCCAGCAGAGTTCCCACTTCCACAGGGAGCAGTCCTGGGCCTCTGGACCATCCTAGGATCCCAGCAGATGGTTGGAGAGAGACCACCCAGATGAGCTCCTCCTCTGCAGAGCACACGGGCACCACCTCCAGCCCACCTCGAGGTGTCCTGCCTCAGCAAAACTGCCATCCAGAGTCAGCCAACAGACAAGGCTTTGGGCAGCGCAAGCGCCGGCCCGATGGCTGGCTCTTACGCTCTGGATGAGCCGATGGACATGAAGCCAAAACAGCTGGCCATCATCTTCCGATCCGCCCGGCCCCGCACGAGGCCGTGGGCTGCACCATCACTGGCCTCCTGTGCGCCT